>NC_044244.1:176909583-177272916 GCF_003957555.1 Calypte anna
GATCTGGAGATGCAAACTTTGGGTGGTGACTTCACTGTAGCTTCTTTATTTCCCCTTCTTCCTCTCTCTTTTCTTTCTACAACTATAAATTTAAGGGACTGCTGCCACATGGAGGGTGGCTTACAAAACCATTGTAAGCCCTTGGACAAGGACATCACAACCCTGCTGCAGGACTGCATGGTGCCTATGGAACTCACTGCAGGTGGCCTTGGGGCTGCATAGGGACACCATGGCAGAGATAACGACTGGGGACCAACTGGGCCCAGGTCTGCTCCAGTTGCTCAATCTGATGTGTCTCAACCATGGTTACTCATCATTGTGAAATGATTTTTTGAGTGAAATGGGCCTAAAAAAAGGAGCTGTGTGGTGGGCTCCCTGGGAGTGTTTTACCAACACCAACCCTCCTTTGCTATGCCAGCCCAACACTGTATCCAAGATCAGTAATTTTATCTCTAACTTCTCTTTCTCTCTTTCTCTTTCTTTTTTTATTTCTCTTTCTCTTTCTCTTTCTCTTTCTCTTTCTCTTTCTCTTTCTCTTTCTCTTTCTCTTTCTCTTTCTCTTTTTCTTTCCCTTTCTCTTTCTCTTTCTCTTTCTCTTTCTCTTTCTCTTTCTCTTTCTCTTTCTCTTTCTCTTTCTCTTTCCAACCTTATGGGCAGGGACAACTGCCACTAGACAGACCAGGTTGCTCAAAGCCCCATCCAACCTGGCTTTGAACACTTCCAGTGAGGGGACAGCCACAACCTCCCTGGGCAACCTGTGCCAGTGTGACATTGCCCTCATGCTAAAGAATTTCTGCCTAATGTCAGACCTTAACCACACTATTCCAGTTTAAATCCATTGCCCCTGGTCCTGCTACTGCACAGCCTTGTAAATGGGATGAGCAGTTTGTTTGAAGGTGGTCACCAAGGCCAATTGTCTGCAAAAGGTGAACATCAAAGCCCTGCTGGAGCTGCAGCATGAACCCAGCCTGGTTCCTCCTGGGCTTGTGGCCACGTGGACCATCTGCCTAGGCAGAAATGAAATATTCTTCTCTCCCTGGACATATATATCAACCAAATGGATACATTTACTCTTATTGCAGCCTGTCTCTGCTCTGTAGGTAGGTTTGAGGTATTGACCGATGGATTCTGAAGCACTTGTGGGAAAGCTGCTTTTTTCCCTTACCAGCAGGACTGTGCCAGCGCTTCCCCTTGAAAATATTGGCCAGAAGGGAGTTGAATGTAAAATGATTTAGCACTGGACAAAAAAAGTCATGGGAAACTTTTCCCCACCCCTAGTGTTTTTTTTTTCTCTATCTGGTTTCCACACTTCATCATCACACAGAGAATTGCTTTCCATGGAAAAACCATACTCACCACCAGGAAAATCAGCTTTCTGCTCTTATAAACAGCAGATCTGCTTGCCCAGGCCAGGAGATTGTCATCCCAGATGTGCATTTGTGTGGGCTCACCCTGGCTGCACCCAGGCATTCAGCCACAGGGAGATATTTCTTCCATGCCCCACAGATCCCCACCACACGCAGGTTCTGTGTGCACCTCAGCATGCCTTTGCATTCATATGTTATTCCTTGGCATGGCTTTGGTCCTTTACAGCAAAATATTCCAGCATGAAGTTTCCCTTTAACATGAGAAAGAGGCTGCACAAGAGCTCCAGGTAGGGCTTCACATTACAGTTCTTCAAAACATGCTTGTATCATGTATGTAATTTTTACATAGTCCTGGCCAACATGTCTGGGTACTGCTGCAGCACGCATGAGAGCAAAAAATATTGGGACTTTTGGGAGCATCCCCACTGGTCCCATGTTAGACCCGTCAGTCCCATCACCCCGTGATGAGAGTCATGCACAGGCATGCAGACCTGGGGCAGGATGTGCCTCCAGACAGGGAAAAATAAGACACTGTTCTGAGAAAAAGAAAAAAAAAAAAAGGGATAGGGAAGGAGAAAAGTAATGAACTGAAGGAACAAATTAATTTGATGTGACAGAAAAATAGTTCTTTATTGCTACAAAACAGAGCACTGTCTAGTTTGGTTTCCAGTTGTATCTCCTGTGATTCACAGACTGACTCATAACAGAGCATTGCAAGCTACATAAAGAGATATGCTCTTGAAGGTATGTGACAACCTGAAATTTTCATAATGAATAAAATTCAGATTGGGGCCTCTATTGTCACACTGCTGGATCATCCTGGCAGTGACGCAGTACAGACAGAAAGAAGCAAGAACAGGTTGAAGTCACACAAACCTGTACTTTGGAATTAGCAGCTTAGTTTGTCCCAGACAGGGGCTCTCCTGCAAGGTAGATACACTCAAAAGGACTTGGTCACTGGCAGTGAGGCCACTAATCAGTATTCAGATAGGTACAAATAAGTCTGGGGCTCTTGAGCCCCATTTCTGCTTCCTAATGGAAATGCCTGGGGAGATGGGGGCTTAAGGACTGATAGGACTCCTCTGGCTCATCAAATCAAACCTCTTCTTGCACCCTGTGTCTCAGCACTCAGTGCTGCTTGTAAAGTTCCAGATGGATGTGAGGTCCTGTACACTGAGTCAGAGGCAGAACCAGAACCAAAAGGCTTTTGGACTGATGGAACTTTTAGTGCTAGGCAAACACATGGAACTTGTAGTGTCTGGTGCTGATGCCACAGCCACATTCCTCACATGGCTTGCTGCTGTGATGGGGGTTTAATGTTTAGATCAGGTATTTTCTTTATAAGAGAAACTGCTTCATCTGTTTTTTAATTTCATGTTTCCATTTATAAGGCACACCTATTTTCAGCACCTGGAATACTTAAAGTGAGCCATTAGGATAATTATTTTTAATAGGCTAACATGAAAAAGACCTCAGTGAAAGTCAGGACTCTACGATTTCATGTGTTGATCAAAGATAGGGCAGATACTGTTTCTGCTGTGACTACCTTGTTGCCTGTGTCTTTCTTGGTATTTGTTTAAGTGAACAGCAGTCTATCTCCTAAACAAGCCCAGAGGAGAGACTGAGTTTGTCTCACTGGTTTGTCCCACTGGTGCTGCTGCACAGGCAGAGCCAATGCCAAAGAACATTGTCCATGAGAACGCAGCATCTCCCCAAGCAGAAAGTCCATCAGGAGCTGATGGGCTTTGGAGAGTCCCTCAGAGGCTGGTGGAGCACATGAACCCTTTCTTGGCTGGCTGTGGAAATGTTGGGTTTGGCACAACCACAGTGGGAAGCACGACTCAAGTGTCCTGATCTGTACCAGGAGCAAGATGCCAAGGGCTTGGCATGGCAACTTCAGGCCAATGCAGAGCTTCTTTGGAGTCCCATGGAATGAGTTTTCCTCTGCAGAGAGGCTTGTGGCATAAAACTGCTGCTTTACACAGGCTGTAAAAATGAAAAAATCTGTAATTTAAACACCCTCACTAGTTATTTATGAATAAACCTTGCACCATGAACTATGTAAAGGCTAAGCCTTTACATAGAAGACAGCTGAGCCCTGAAGTGTCCTGATCAGATGCCTCCTATTGATATCCAAGAGAGTGGGTTAGACTTCTGACTTCCACTGCTGTAGGATGTTGGCTTCCTATAGCCTGGCTGAGGAGCAGAGCCCGTATTCAAACTGTAATCTAAAAGTACAGCCCTGGGGTTTTTGATGGCTTCTCTTTATTGACCACATAATAAACAGGGACTGGGAATGCTGGATGATTATTGTTTGAAGGAGTCACCAGTGCCAGCTGTCAATGCTATAGAAAAGGACAAGCCTATCATCTTAGTCTCTTTTTCAAACATTTTTCTACCTGTAGACACCCTCAATGTGCACAGAGATTCTTAAAGAACAATTTTCCGCAAATAAAACTCAAATCAAATTCCATTATTAAAACCTTAATTATTTACTAAGTAACTTTGTATTAATTGCCAGCTCCAGCTGAACAGGCCCATTGGGACATTAGGGAATTAAAGCCAATGCAAACAGAACTCTGGTGCATTTTTCACAGTATTGTGTTAAATAAATCTTTGAGCTCCTTCAGTGTTATTTTAAAGAACTCCATGTGATAAGTCAGCTTGGGTATGTGCTCTGTGTGAAGAATTGCCAAATATCCCACAGGACAAATATGAAAAGCAGCAGAGAAGCCATTCTGAAGAAATGAAGCTTTATTGACTTTTTTGTCCCACCTTCAAGGGCCATCAATCAAGTATTGTTCAAGCCTTTCATTTCATTATTGCTTTGCAATTCCAGAGGGTGGGTAGAAAAGTGACTCTCATGTTGGTGTATCATTGATGGTATGTTTTTTCCTTTTGAAAAAAAAAAAAAAGGAAAGAGAGAACAGTGGTAACAGTGGTGGAGAGCAAGATAAAAACAAGAGTTCTTGATTCAGTCCCTCTGATATCCATGAGAGCTAGGGCTGGTCTATCACAAGGACAGGATTTACACAGAAGGGTAGTAATATGGAAAAGCAAAATCATCATCAGGGAATGATCTGAGCAAGCAGGAAAATCTGGATCCCATCCTTGAGTTTGGAATTTTTTTTGTTTTGTTTTCAGCAGAGAAAGATTGAGTAGGTATCCAGGTATCTCTTTAGCTTACAGTATATTTTTCTTGATCTTTTGTCCTTTGCAGTTGCCAAATTCTACTTTTATCTACTGTTCCAGCAGATCAAAACTGAACAAGGGCTTTTGCTCTATGCCATATCATGTTTCTGTTTTGCAAGTGCTATGTTTTGAGTAGGAAAAACACCATCTGATAAACCTATTAATACCTGGAGGACCACCGGCTGTTGCAGCTGAAGTCCCAGCAGGGGCTCAGTGCCCAGGAGCACATCTGTCTTCACACACAGCTGCACCAGTTTTCTCTGCCTGTCTGACCATGAAGATTTAGTGCATGCTCTACCATCTTGTTTCTACCATCCTTTTAAAAGGATGGACCATTTTGAGCTTTTCAAGTCCCAGATTACACACCCTATTACCAGGGGCCACCTTTGACTTTTCTCTTACCAGCATGTTTCATACTTCAAGAGCCAGAAGTTTTCTCTTTCTTCCTAACTCTTTAAGCTGCATATAGACTCTATCAACATCTTATTTTTTCTTTATATTTAGTTTTACCTTTTGCCAATGTGGTCCCCCTCTTAAAGAACTTACACTATGAACCTGAGAACAGATATCCATGTCATCCATGCCTTAAATGTCCTTGAGCTGTTAATTCTCAAGGACTACTATGAAACTGGCACTGATAATTTACAGAAGCAGTAATTAAAAATGCAATTTCTTAAGTGAATTTCAGATGTAACAACAGAAGAGGATGAACTGGGGAGAGCATGCTTGAGGGGGCAACAAGGGATGCCAAGGATGGATGGTATTTCATGCAGAAGGGTAAAACTGAGGTAGGGCCAGGCAATAAAATCTGAGGTAGCTTGTGCTAAATTATAGCACCCAGCTGTGGGTGAATTTCTGCCATGAGGTGGTGTCACAGGTGAGCCCAAAATGTGCAGGGACCCCTAGAAGTTTTCCTGTGATCCTGCTTCCAGGTGTTGCTTCTCTGGGTTTAGGTCCAGCTGGAGATGAGACAACAAAAGTTCAAATGCTGCCAGTCATTGATGCCTCTTCCTGAAAGGCTGTGAGAAGCTGGTTTTCTTAATGTTTCAAATCATATGTCCTTGAAATGTTGGTAAGTGTGACAGTGTGATGAAAGGGATTTACAGCAGAGCTGCCTGGAAGCTGGATGAGGGGACAATGACAAGAAAGGAGAGGAGAGGAGCGAAGAGTAAATGAGTGAAAATACAGGGTTTGTTTATTAACACAGAATTTAACATCCCAATAACAACTCAGTTGTTCAGTGTTATACCAGTGTATGTGTTATACATCAATGTCTACTGCAAGGCCATTTCTCTTAGCAGTGGGAGGCTTTTTTTCCTGCTAGACTTTGAATCTGATTTCCAGATTATCTAAATTACTTTCCAACAGAGCCAAGATACTGGAATGTTTCTTTTGGAATTGTCCAGAATGAGCTTTTACTTCTTTTCTTGGTGATTCACTTCTATTTCTGTGTAAAGTTCAGGAAGTGCCTTGTCTTACAATCGTGTGCATGTGACTGGTTCTGATGGCAGCTTTGCACACAAAAGGCTTTGCCCAGGCAGAACCTTGGTGCTGCTGTGGATGAAACACATGGAACAATCGGTGTAAAACTGCACAATCAGACAAATATTTTCCAGTAAACTGAAAGGGAGGAGAGTATCCAAGTTCCATGGATAACTCTGAACAATTTTGCAGCTATTTCTGTGATGATAGTGACCGAGAAGAAAGGAAGTGAATGATGGGAGATGCACTGAGCCACTTATTTCTGTCATGTCTTGATTAATACAATTGTGAAGCAGAAGCCAGGGTCCCATGCTGGAGTCACTGACAGTCACCTGCTTTGATGGGAGGAGAGCACATAGGCCAAGCCAGACTTGGAATGTAGATAGTGCTAAGTACTGTGTTTACCTGAGCTTTAAAGGGAAAAAAGAAATTAGAAAAGTGGCCTCTTGTCTGGCTTTAAAAAATTAAACAGAGGCTAAACAATACATTTTTAACTCTGAAAAGCCTGCTTATGTGAATCATTGACAAAGGGGAGACCTGAACCTTACTTAATGTATCAGCTCTTGGAATGGGACTTCAGGCTTTTCACTATGAAAAACATTCTCTGAAAGTAAATGCTTTATCTGTGGGATTAGTACTGCTCAGACTTAACTCTCCACTGAAATCCATGTTCCCTTGTGAGAAGTCCAAGACAGTACCTGGGCTCTTGTGAGCTGTTGTCCTTTCTGATGCTGGGTTGCTTGAAAGAGAGAGAACATAGCTGGGTGACACAGCTATCCTTCATGGAACTGGATTTACCTGTATGCTGGGGAAGGAGCTGATTACTTGCTTTTCCATTAGCTGATTTATTTTGTCTTCTTGTTATGAATCTTATACTTTAAGTGAAAAGACTTCCTGACTGCAGTTATATTTGTTCTTATTACAGAACGATTCCCCATCTAGTTGTGCTTAATTTACTTTCCTAATGTTGTCAAGTACTCTCAAAATTTGAATCCAAGTTTTGATATACCAAAAATACCAAGTAGGACTCTCCGAAACACACATAGTCTGAAGCCTGTGAATCACCCTGGAGACTTGTGAATTACAGGACAGAATATTTTAGAAAAAGATAAATAATAGAGCTATTTTTTAATGCTATTTTAAAATCACTGGCTGTCTAGGAATGGTAGCTTCTAGCACAGGCTTCATTGTAATTGGAAAATGGATCCATTCATGGAGCTCCATTACACATAAATCACACAGGCTGACAGCTCACATTCTATTACCTTTCTTTAATGCTGTATTTCTAAGTGATAATTATATTAATTGGTGATTATTCTAGTTTTGAGCAATTCAAGGAATTTCTGATATGGATAAGCAGGAGTAAATTTTAAAAACCTTTACCTCATATAAATTTGCTGTATAATTGACCATATAAGACTCTGTGATGCAATCCCTAGGAAATTATCTGAGTAAAACCTATCATTTTATCTCCCCTGAGATACTTAGCTTCATTAGACGAGGTTCTCCATTTTCTCTTTAATTATTTGCTCTGGCAATTAAACATTTGGTGGCTGTTTACGAAATGAACCTGAAGTTCAAAACTGCCCCATAGGAACTGTGATGAATATAATTTCATTATACACAGCATATAAAATATATTATTCTGTTTTTCTGAACTCATTGTGGAAGAGTCCTGGAAAAGAGAGAGGAAAATGCCTCCTTCTATGGGCTGCAAATTGGATCACATCTAAGAATTCTGGGACACCATTGCCATATCAGCCACCAGCCAGATGTAGAAAAGATTCAAGAGACTCCACAACTTTCTTTTCTGTTTGTGGGTCTTGCCCTGGCCCTGTTTTGGACACAGGACAGACAAATGCTTGTATAAAACTCCTTCATTCTGCAGGGAACCACAGACACCAACTGCCTGTGTGCAGTAGCTTGGGTATTTTGGTGGTCATTGGCTGAGAAAGAAAGGACTAACCATGAAAGCTGTTCACACCATGTCTGTTAGGAGAGATTTTCTTAAGGGAAAATGTCCCTGCCAATCCAACTGCAGCAAAATAACACCCATGGAACATGAACAATTGCTTTTTAAGAACCACCACTGCATGGGAAGACTCTGGGGCTACTGGTGCTTCTGTTTCTCATAGAAAGTAGAGGTGGATGTATCTGGATATTTTCTTTCTTACTGCCATTACAAGTCAGCAAATTACTCAAAGGATTTTCCCTATTCTGAATAATTATGAAGGCAGGTGTGCAAGTCTATGATGAATATACTGGGAAAGGGGAGCCACTGCAAACCACTCTGTTCCCTCTTTATGGTTAGGGGGTAGGAGGGGGCAAATGGGTCAAGATCTGGTCTTGTCCTGTTCCTTATGGCCCACAGAGGGTGTTCAGGAGGAGGCAAGGCAAGGTGGGGAAAGGAGAGAAATACATAGTTTCCAGGTAGGAAATAAGATACGTGGGATCTTCACATTTTCTTTGACTTGTCCCTGGATGTGTATATTGGCACCAACTAAATTGGCCCATTTGGTATTCAAGAGACCTGTGGTGCCCAGAATATCCACCCTATTTTTCTTATTCTTTCTGCTTTCTTAATAATGATGAACATACACATGTATGACAAATTGGTGATAAACTGTAATAAATGTATTGGTAAGAGAGGACAGCCTACCCTGTCACAGTAGGACAAGATAAGTCAACAATACCTTGTATGTGTCATCAGCTACCCATTAAACAGACCTTCATAGTCCTCATTACTCTCTCAATGTGCTCTATGAACAGAGAGGTCTCCAAGTGATGCAGTTAAAGCTGCAGCTTTTGTGAAATGTCACCTCTCTTCTGGAACACTCTGTCTTGCAAAGATGGACTTTATGTGATTAAAACCAGTATAAGAAAAAGACCCATGAAGTGTGGCTGGCTGAGAACAGTGTGATATCAGTCAGACATGAAAAGACATCACTCTCAGGTCAGGTGAAACAAATCAGCTCCTCTTCCTTGACAAGGATGTTTGGAGAGGGCTGATTGCCTGAATGGTTTGAGCTCCTCTGCTGTTCCCTGACACCTGACACACAAACCTGGGTAGAGCTCAGAGAAAAGCTCTGGGCCTAAGGCAGTGTATGCTTACAGACCAAGCACTCTGCTGTGCCTCAGCACCTCCTGTATAGCCTGGGGAATGTTTCAGCCTGCATGGTTCTTGGGTGAGCAAGAAGTATGTCTTTGTCAGGCTTTAGGAGGAGGGGTGATCTGTTGTCTGCATTCCTACCTGAGACTCACTCAGTGTCCTGAAGGGCAGAGCTCCTTCTATCATGTTTCATCATCTTGCTTTGCTGAGCAGATCTCAGGCACCTTTTGATCTGTGGCTGGTGATGCAGTCATAATTAACAAGCAGCCAGCTCTGCATTCAGATGTCAGCCTCTGGCTTCAGGCTTCCTGAGAGGGCATCTGCTGTGGCAATAGTCCTACCCTGGGCTTCCAGGCCTGCAATGCTTTAGCACTGCTTTGTCATATAGACCTAGATTCACTGCCAGTGAGACTAAGCTGGGGCATTCTGGCAGAAAGAACTTGTGGTCAGTTGTGAGAACTACACAGAAGCCTGTAGTGAAATCTCAAAAGCAGTTAAAACATCCAGTCAAATGCCAGAATTGCTTATCTTACAGGACAATGTATTTTCTCACTGTGGGATAGCATTCCTGAGGCATATGCCATCAGCCCAATCTCATCATGTCCTTCTTTCTCAGTAGATCTCCTCTTCCAGGTCATGACAATGGCACGTTTGTGCAGCAGAAATCAGGTGAACTCAGAGTAGACCTAAAGATCATCTTGCAACATAATTCTTCCTATGCCCATCCTTACTTCCATCTCTGTGCTTCAGTCAAAGCACAGTGATTCAAAGAGTGCAAGGTGCTAACCACTTCAGTATATATTTTTTTTTTTTCCCAGTAAACTGGTCACACCCAGATAAGAGTTCAGCTCCACAGTGCTGTCAGATGCAGTGGCTCTGCAGATGGCCTCAGCCAGCTCTTGGCACGGGACTTTTGGAATGAGAGGGAGTGCTTTCTCCTGTGAATCCACATCTGCTCATGCTTGGGTGAGTCTGGCTTTTTGAAACAGTCATGTTATTTTGCTGAGATAATCACAAAGCATCAAGATAATAAAGCCATGGACTGAGATGCAGTAAAGACAACGCTTGATGAAGATTACAGTGCACGGCTGGTTGTCTTTCCAAAGGTCTTGGATGCAAAGGAAATTTCAAATAATAAATACCTGTGTCTGTACCTTTAAATGTAGCCATTGTTTAAAGAACAGCTCAGATATGAGAGGGTGACACCCACAATGTGCCACTGAATTTAGCACCTTGTTGGCACTGATTTTACCAGGGCAAGCACATGCTTCTAGCCCAGGCTGGAGGTTGTGTTGTAGCTTTTCCTGGTATCTAAGCTGTCAGGCATACCCAGAATGTTCCACCACAGAGATGAGAGCACTCACCAGCCAGGAGGCACACAACCAATTTGCCATCAGGGACCATGGCATGAACCCATCTCCCTTCTGAACTTTGTTTCTAGAGGGTTCATTTTGAGGTGTATCAGATAGGCTTTGATAGTAAACAGCATATAAACAGGAGAATTCTCCTAGCTGTTAGCAAAAGTCCTGTGTGGGAAGTGGGAGAAGGAGCAGAGAGGAGAATCTGGGTGACACTGAGCCTGCCAGGCTGTTTGCATGGATATCACTGTTTAAAGTCTTGTGACAACAAAACATCACATTACATCTCTAAAAAGGACTGTGTGCTATAAGGCAGCTCTTCTGCAGGACCTGTGCAGGGTCTGTTGGCCAGCCATGACTTGTCTTTAGCTTCTCAGCTTCAGCTGGGATTCCCACAAAACCTCTGTCACACCTAGTTCTTCAGTTAAATTACAGCTCAGCTGTAATTAAAAGGCTTTAACTCAACAGATGTCTTCCCATGTGCACACCTTCTTGAACCACGCTAGTGCCCTGGATACTGATCCGGGGACCTCTTTGGTACATATAGCTGCCTGCAAACAGGACAGAGCTTCTACTATGCCAGAAGATATTCATACGTCTTCTCAGGAGTATCTGTCCCTATCCCACTCTTGGAACAGACTGTCCTGTCTCAGCATAAAACCTCTGTGTTCCAGTGATTTATCTCTTCCTCTCCCAAGAGGGAGGTGTGTGTCTAATGGCCTTTGTGTCCTTAATCACCTGGATCACTGGAATAAGGCAGCTACCACTGCACCAGATGCATATAAAGGTTGTTCAGTTTTGCCTTGCTGTCAGTGCAGGTGGCTTTTTAGCTTGTTTGGAAAAGCTGCTGCAGATGCAGGTAAATGCTGACATTTCTTTAACTGTTGGTGTCAAGTAATAACATGGTTGGTGTTGCCTAGGGGATTAGCTGGACCCTGCAATGTCTCCTGCTGCTTCTTGGTGCTCTTGGCTTGTGTATCTGCTATAACTGCTTTCCCTGGCTTCAAATCAGTGTCAAGATACAGCCTCTCTGACACTCAGTGATCTCTCTTACAGCAAATTAAAAAAAAAAATTAAACTCATTCCTGCAACATTTAATAATGAAGTACGCTGGTGAATTCTCTGCACTGTGCTGGGGTGCAAAGGGCTGTGAAGGCTTCTTCAATAGTATCAATCTTGCAACAAGAAAAAAATAAAAATCTGTCTCTCTTGAAATATTAGCTCAAGTTGCCAGCATCAGCATTCTAGGATTTTGCTTTCTCAAAGTCATCAGATTGAAGGAAAGCTTATTAGCAGCCCTTGGCCCACCAAATAGAGAACAGAATATTTCTGAGGGTTGTTTGTCAGCCTTATTCTTGCCTAAAATCCTTGAATCTTATTTTCCATTTGGTCTAATCATCCCCAGCCTTAAAATTAATTGTTCTGGAGCCAGTATCTGGCAGTGTAGAGCACCCAGACCTCGCAGGCACTGTTTGTTAGAGCTGGGTTCCTGCAGAGACCATTCAGAGAACTCTTTCATTCTCTTTCCAAGTTTGTTTCCCCACTGTCAACATTCAGTTTTCTCATTTAAATAAAAGCTGCCCATCTGACCTGGTCTTTGCAGCTTTTAACAAACCAGCTCGAGGAAGTGCAGCACTTTCTGGGGAAAATCCCAGCAAACCTCCCTCTCCAGCAGCCGATGAATCAAAGCTCACACTCTAGCACCCTCTGGCAGGAGGGTGCAAAAATGGTATTGCTGCAGAAAGGTAAGGAATTCCAGGCACACCCGGAAAAAAATAGTAAGAGGAGACACATGAGTAGGCATTTCTTAGCAATAACAGTGTTTTAGAGGCTCTTGCCAGAGCTATGCAGGGCACGTTGCAGTGCTGTGCAGAGGCTCCTGCTACACAGTGCTAAAAAGTTAATGATCAGATAAAGCTGAAGGAGCAGCCACTGTCAGCTGCCTTAGCTCTGTGTGGTTACTGAACACTTCGTGGTGCCACATGTGAAATAAAGTGGGAAATACCCAGTGAAAGAGGGAAGCCACTCAAAAAAAAGACACAGCAGAAGGAGCTGCAGGCTCTTTGGCAGACACCACAAACACAGAGACAATGCTTCCCATCTGGAAGAAGATGCAAATCCTGCAGAGGCTTCAGCCCTTTGCAGCACACAGGGGCTGCCAACAGCTCCAGAGCACACATGGGTGACCAGCCCCAAACCAAACTGGGTATTCCTTTATTTTAAATTGGATACAGATGCCTGAATCAGCATGGTGGCAGAAATAGTTTTCTTAACACTGGAAAAGACACCCCAGATGAGGGGTAAACCCTAGAGACTTCATGAACTGATCTTTACAAGGAAGGGTGCAACAGCACAGAGAAGCACCAAAACAAATGAAAACTTTCTACACTCAGGAATGTGTATGTACAGGGAACTGAAACTATTATTTGGGAAATCTCACATGCTGGATTTCAACAGAAAGGATGAGCACCAAAGTGAGAGGAGGCTGAAAAGAGAGATCAGAACTGGGGAACATAGAAAACCTCTGCTGATTGAGAGGTTTCAAAGGGTAAATATGCTGAGAGTGATTTTACTGCATGCAAAGGGAATGTTTTCTTAAGGGTATAGTTGCTGCCAAACATTTTGCTACACTTGACACTCCAGCATCAGCAGGTCTCTGGTAAGGCAATAAAAAAAAAAGCACATGTTTGTTCACATTCAGCCCTCTGTTTGGGAGATATTTTCTCCAACTGCCACTGAATTTGCATTCATCAGCCCAGATGTTTCATCAAGCCAACCAACCATCTTTTGTTTCCTTTTCTGTGGAGAGGGATGGAGACTGCCCTCACAGGTACTTTAAAGAACACATCAAGAGAAAAGTTATCTGGCATAGTACTGGTAAAGCTGATGCTATATTTGGGGTAAGAATTTGACACAAAACTTCTTCATTCTCCATTTTCTCTGGCTCAGGCCTGGGAAAACACAGTGGAAAAGATTGTGCCAAGACACCAAGCTGCTCTGGCACCAGCGGGGACACTCAGGCTGAAGCAAAGTGACGGTAATGGAAGACAGCTTCAATATGCTTGTGCTACCAAGATTCAGGGAAAATGTGTGCCACATCTTCCTCAAGCAATACCTGGAATTTGCACAATGCAAAGGTGTTTGAAAAAAGGGGATGCAAACCTTGTTCCAGTGGAGAAATTGAAGGAATCATTTGAAGTCCTGTTGTAAGGGCAATCAAGTTGGCTGAGGTAGCTGTGGGCAGACAGGAGGTGGCTTTGTCCAGGGTGCAGATATTTCAGCACAAGTGCCAACACATACACCTCAGAAATGAATAGGACATTTGAAATCAGTGAGTTTGTTTATTTATGCTGGAAGCTAAGTGTTAAGATCATCTTGATTGCCATGTGCTATTACATTTGGCTTTGGGAAAAAAAAACAAAAAAGAAAAAAAAAAGGCGTGGAAGCTGCCTCTTTAAGGGAGGTAGGAAAGAGTGGAGCAGAAAGAGCTGTGCTTGCAGAGATGTGTCACACAGCCTGGAGCAGCTTGATGTCAGGCTTTGAAAGGACCATGTCCCATCAGTGTCCTTTGCTAGGACTGATTGCAGAACATATTTAGCTTTCTATACCATTTAAATGTACAAATTACTGCTCTGTGACTCAATTAGTAGCTCCAGTGCTCTTGGCATGCCTATCTCCCCTGAAGGGCAAAATGCAGCTCTTGGTGACTGCTAATGCTCCAATCACGCTGCAGACTTGCTCCAAATTTCATGATGTGGTACTCCAGATACAAGGTGCTGAGCTGAGGCTTACCCACTGTGTTTCCTCTGCCAGAGCAGCATATTGTACATCCCGTTCCTCAGGGACAGACAGAGGGCCAAAGCCTTCTCTTTGTTTTGGAGGAAAATTACTACCATTTCTGATAGAACCGAAGTTAGTAGCAAACAATCTCTGAGAAAAGGGTGTTCCAGTGAACGTTCATCTCCTCTTTAGGCCATGAGACCCACTCTTGACTTTACAATCAGTCCTCTGTCACCACACTGAGTGACTCCAGGTCAGTGCCTGGTGCTCCTCCTGTCCTTGAAATGCACAGACACCAAATATGAACTGTTCTGGCTGTGCCATGTGTCCCTGCAGTACCACGACATCCACAGTCACTGTGTCATCAGGCAGGAATGTGGGTGAGTGCCACAGGGACACCACTTGCAGGTCACTGATGGTCTTGTCAGGCTCAGTGATCCCTGCTCAAGGTCGAGGCTGTGGGTCAGGTAGTGAGCCTCCAGAGGTTTGGGTTTTCCCAGTGACAGGGACATGTTTTCATTTGACACTTCTTTGGCTTCCAAAGACTGGGAGACCAAGACTTGTTTTGGGTGAAAACATTGCATAAGAGGATTAGGTATTTTCTGACTGAATTTCACTTTGCTTGAACCTGAGAAATAAAGTTAGAGACCACAAACACCAAACTGCTACATTTCAGAGATGGCAAGGGTTGAAAAGGACAGAGTAAAGATCAGAGCAGCCACAAATGTTGGTAACTGAGAGCATGGTATTGTGCTCTGGAGAAAAGTATTCACCACTATCAATGGGAGGGGAAGGTAGAGGGATTTCTAGATGGCATCACAACTGTGGTGGAACATAGTAACTCTTCTGGGAAAAAACATAAACAACAGTCAACCACCATGACTTCTCAGGAGAGTATGTGCAAGATCTGTGCATTAAAACAATATTATGAATGTAGAATTGGGAAGTAAATCACTAAGAAAGTCCAAAGTCTCTTAATGTTGTAGAGGAAGGGGACACATTAGGAAAGAATAAAGAGAAATCACCACATGCACATAACTCCATGCTGCATTTTCATTGTCATCTTCAATTTTCCTGCAAGAATAGCACTTTCTCTCTGAAAACTGTGTGAAAAATTCCTTCTCAATTTCCTAGCTTGAAGTAACCACCTCAAAGTGGGAGAGGGTAGCAGAGGAGAGGGGTTGGGGGAAACCCATAAGCAAATAGAAGGCACAAATTTTGTTGGAAGGGCAGTAAGCAGAGATACTGGATGCACGATTCTGTCTGAGAAAGATGAATCCAACTGCTTTTCACCACTTTGGTATGGGGGTTGGAGGGAAGAGAAGGAAGCAATCTCAAAGATGCCAGCTTGGAAGAGGCTGGTTTTAGGCCACACTGATCTAGGCCAGTTTACCCTGTATGAGAAGGGCTGTGAGAATTTAAAGCAGAGGAGACGATAGAGGTATTAACTATCTCATTGGGGCAAGGTTACTGAATACAGAAGAAGAAAGAGTAGGTATGAAGGGCCAGAAAAGACTAAAGAAGGTACCTGAAGGAGGGGAAGCTTTTCAGCTTGTCTTTATTTAAAGACTCAAGAAGGAACAAGAGTGGGGGCCCTGCAGGGCCACCTCCAGCAGTGCTGATGGAACCCTGGCTCATTTCTGGTGGCTGTACCCAGGAAAATGTAGGACAGGCAGCAATGAGCATCAACAAAGAACCCCACTTTCTGACCCCTGAAAATGGTGTGGACAACCAACCAAAACTAAGGGACTCCCAGCATCCAGCCTGTGGATTAGCTACAGAAAAGAGTTGCGGAGTGTCTGAAAGCACAGAAAACTGCAGATGCTGAAGAGAAAGGAAAGGTGATGGATGGGGACCACAATGACATACACAATGCAGCTCTGTCCAGATAGGGGCTAAGACAAACAGGAAGACTGGGAAGATCCAGGCTGCTGAGGTTGTCCAGAACAGGAGGTGCCTGATTCAAAGCATGTAGCCACATAAGGCTCTTTGAGGTGGGGATTTTAATTGTGTGAATGCCTTGGTGTGCTAAAGATGATTCTAAAATGAAGGATGAAGCAAGGAAGAAAGCAATGAGTTTTGAGATTCCAGGTAGAAGGTTGCTAGAATTGTCAAAGGAGATAAGCTGACACCTCTCAGGGCAGGAGATGGTGTAAGTCTTTTGTGAGAGTTAGGACAAACCGTGGAAGGATCTACTTTTCCAGGAAACTGAAACAGTTTTCCGAAGGACAGCAGGGGCTAGGTAGGAATGCAGGCAAAGGAAGAGCGGTTAGCTCAGAGGAACAAAGATCTGAGAACCTAGACTTGACTGCAGATTTGTAAGACCAAGAAATATACAGCTTGTGCACGTGAAGTCCATCTGCAACAGGCAAGAGTCTGAGCTGTGGAAGGCACTGACCCCACCGCTAAGGGAGCAATAGAAAGAACAAAATAATATTTCTAGATGGTGTGTAACTTTTGTGGGGGAGAGGATGGACATGCCAAAACTCAAAGTCCATATGTCTTCTGGTATAATTAAAAAGTTAAAGTTAAAAACTGCACTAGTGACTTCTTTTGCAGGCAATACACCATACTTGGGAACCCTGGGGTATGGAGGAAGATGCTCTTCACTCAGGAGCATTCTTCAAGGCCACATCCAGGGAGAGTGCTCCCACCACACCAAGAGGCAGCCTTGGGACAGTTTGATTTGAGCAGGTCCACGCTGGAGGGATTAAGAGGACTTGGCAGTCTCCCTGCCCAGCACCTGGCCTGGACAAGACTTGGGAGGCAGCATTAGACCCACCAGCATCTTTCAAAATACTTGCATCTTGCTTAAGCCAACCAAAACATCTAATCTCACCAGACTCCAGCCTTTGGGTTGGAATGGTTTTCCCCTTACATGTTTACTGCCTTGTGTCATGGGCATGATATAATTCCTGGTGGAGAAATACAACCATCACCTCCAAAGAATGCAGGTTCTCAGCAGTTACAGAAGTAGGGGTTTTCTCTTTACTTTCATGTCAATAAGGGGGAATTTGTAAGGGTTTTGTCGGGGAATTTCTCCACCAGCCCAGCTGGAAAATTCCACCTTGGCTGGAGAATGTGAAAAGAAAACATTGCCTACAGATATATTTAAGAACCAACATCACAATTAAATAATGAAATAATGGGATTTAGGTCCCCAAATGTCCTTGTGGGTTGGTTCCTGCCCAGGGAGAAGCAGATTTTGGAGAAGGCCAGGCACGAAGGGGCTGTCCTCTGTGAAGACAGCAGGCGTCCATAACCCAGGATCTCAGGAAAAGGCACGACTTGGGCCAGCTCAGGGGCTTTTCTGAGGAGCAGGTGAAGCTCCTGCCACACCCATCGCTAGCCCAGCCTGAGCCACACGGAGCGGCCTCCTTAACGGGGCTGAAGGCAGGGGTTGGAGGCATCTCTCCTCCTTCCCTGCTCGGCACGGTTTCCCGGCCCACCCCGGGCAGACGCAGGCGGCAAGGCCCTGGAGGCCCGCACGGGGGCAGCGCAGGACGGCGCCCGGGCCCATCCCGGCAGCTGCCGCTGAGGGCTCGGCCGGCGGGAGGGCGGCGGCCTGGGCGGGAGGGCCGGGGCAGGGCAGGGCAGGGCAGGGCAAGGCAGGGCAGGCCGGGAGCTGCCGCCTCGCAGAGCCCTGAGGGGCCGAGGTGTAAGGTAGCGCAGGTATGATTGCGGCATGGTGGCTTGCTAATAATTTGCATGGTGCTTTACACAGCAGGGGTGTGCCCACGGGCACGGTCTCCTCGTTGCACCGTGGCTCTCCAGGATGTTTGTTTCACAGACCTCGGTCACTCACTTAGACGCCACCATCCAGAGCAGTCACAGATGGACAGCAAGGACCCCGCTTACCATGGGCTGCCTGCGTTATCAGGAGAGATGTGGAAATGAAGCAAGGCCAACAGCCCCTTCCCTGCAGAGCGTGCACATGCAGCCTCGCCATCCAAGCCAGATGTGTGGTCCTGTCCAAGAAGGGACTCTTCCCTAGTTCAGATAGGGACATACACGTAAGAAAATCCTGTGCTTGTAATGTATATGGACAGATATACAGTGATGTATTTATTACTGCAAGGACCGAGCTGGAAAAGAGAGCAGAAAAGGTGCAGGGACGTACATGAGCGAGATGATGGGACCATAAAAACAACATTTGAGTATGGAAAAATATACCACATAAAAACATTTTATGTGGCTCAGACTGAGGATTTGTCTTCCAAGGGACCCTGCTTGCATCAGCGGCTATGAGGAAGTACAAAGAGAAAAGAGCAGTGCAAGTATATATATAAACATTCTCTGTACTCACGCCGGAGTACTCTCACAATTTTATCTCTTTTCAGTTCAAGGGATTTCCCAAGCCCAAAATAGTTTATCTGTATCTCTAACAGATCCCTCTTTCAAACACTTGACCTGTGGCCCTGCACATGTTTTGCATCTTAAGCACCATTTGAAGAAGGGCTCCACAGACCCAGCAGCCACCATGAGAAGGGCTGCTCCGTCTTTTGAAACTTTATTAGTGATATGTGACAGCTCTTAGTTCTTGTTCTGGAAGTGAGCACCCTTTCTACTGACTCATAGTATCCACCTTTCCCACCTATCATTTTGCAGCCCTTTTAGCATACCTTCTGAAGTCAGTTGTCTCTTTCTGAAGCAGAACAATTCAAGCCTACTCAGCCTCTCCTTAAATGTAAATCATTCCATACCTTTAATTTAAGTTCATCCTGCTCTTCTCTGAACTTTTCAGGTTCTGATATCCACTTTTGGAGATGTGGGCACAGTTCTCAGGAGCAAACAGGAGCCATAGCAATGCCATCTCTACTATTCGCTCTTCCTTTACTAATGTTCCCCTACATTGGATTTGTCTTCTTATTCATTACTGAATCATGATACAGTGACAAATAGTAAAGGAAATTGAGATGAAGCAAGAAGAAAACAGCAGAAGCTGAGTCACAGTCCTCTAGGAAAGGCTGGTGAAGGGGAAAAATGAGATGGTGCTAGGGGCCTCATTTCTAAAACGCTAGACCTTTAATGTATCTTTAATATCAAGAATAAATACTACTGTGAATTGTTACTATGCAAGAGTTTAATGTTCTGACTGCAAATGCAAGGATAAAGGGGCGTGATATTATACTTGCTTATCCCCACAAGCAAAGGCGAATGTGTTCATGATGTAGATTTAGTAGTGAAAGTATCACAGTGTAATTAGTTACAGTAAATAATTTTGGAGCAGCGTTGATAGCATTAAAATGGAATAGGGAAAAGGATAAAAAATATATCTTTCTGAGGGTTTTCTTTTGGTTGGTTGGGGTTTTGCTTGTTTTTTTTGTTTTTTAGTTTTTCTGTTTTGGTTTGCTTTTTCCCCAGGGAAGATTTTAAAAGCAGTGAGTGGAGTTACCGAGCTTGACAAGCTTAGGGGTTGCATATGGAGGACTATAAAAGTTTACATCAGAGGTAGAAAATCTTTCTGGAGTGTGCACACTAAACAAAGGAAAAACTAATGTGGAAGTTCTCCAGAGTCACCTGGATAAATGACTGCCCAGGAAGGATACTAGGTGTAAACACTCCATGGGAACGGATAAAGAGGTCAGTCGGTCTAGGCAGCTACGTTTTGAAAGTCAAAAAGCGTAAGAATTCAGTAGCAAGTGCCAAAAGTCAAGCTGAGTTAGAATTTGCAAAGATCTGTGAAGTTAAATGCTGAAAGGTTTGGTAGCTGTATAAATAGAAACAAAATTTAAAAAGGAGGAAGTAGTGCTGCTGTGTACAGAGTGGGAGGTTGAGATCAAACGCTGTATTTGGATGACATTAGATCAAGGGCCAAACTCAAGAGGGTTTGCAGGGCTGTACTGTGAAGAAGTTAGTTTGGTTCTGGGAACAAAGTTCACAATGCTGAAGAAGATGTTTTTAAGTCCTTCATATAGTAAATGAAAGAAAGTTACATGAATATACCACAACCAGTGTGGTGCCTGAGCTGCTCATGAGGAAATGCCAATGACACCTGTCTGAAACTCTGCCTTCTCTGGTTCTCAGTCTGAAACAAAGCTTCAGCCTGTCTGGTGACATCTAAATTAGTTAATACAATGTGGTGATAGTCCAGGGTGGTGTACCAGTCCGTGATGGCCTCTGCTGTTTAATGGTTCCTGCTACAGGTACAGTCTGTGCAAAACAGCCCTCTCCCAGACAATACACGGGCACAGTTCACAGAACAGCATGGGATTGTTCTTCCCAGTGAGTAGTTTGGTGGCTACCTTGCGTTGGGCTTGTTTTGGAGGAGAGTTTTGCTGTGCAATTTACCCTTAAAGACAGAGAACAGGACACAGCCCATTTTATTTAGTCACATAAGTCTAGTCTTGGAGATGGGGATGATCTAAATGACAGAGATGCTACTGAGGTATCTTGGATGATGTCAGTCATGTACTGTCAGAGGCCATTAGCAACTGGGAAAGTATTTTAATTGATAGGAAACTCCTGCATAGTGTACTCAGGGTTTCTTGTATATAACCTAATCTTAGAGCCTTCTTAATGAGCTTGTCTGACTCGCTGGGGTAGTTTTCTAGACAGCAGGATGCATGGCACTTGATATCTAACCATTCAAGCAGAGCTCCTATGTTCAGAGGAGTGCAAGATTCTTGTGAAAAAAATCGAGCAAGAAAGACACAATGTGATACTTGCTCTGTGACAAGTGTAGCCAGATTGACAGAGATTCTTGGGGTTCAGTTGCTGCTTTAAAAAACCCCTGCTAGTACTGCCTGAACTCAGCACTCATGCTTGGTGTTAGTTCTCCTAGTGCTCCTGGTGTCAGTAGATCCTTGGTACTCATGGAAGAGCGGGGTCATTTGATCAGTTGGCATCTGAGCTAATGAGCCTCCATTAACCTGAATAAGGATTAGGACAACTGCACTGAATGCAGAGGCCTTTACTCAACTGAAGCTGCATGTTAGGCTGCCAAATCTTTCTTTAGATTTTGTCCTAAATAGTCAAAGTTTTCAGCAAGGATATTGAGAAGGTCAAATCAGCACTTCTGTTGGGAGTAGAGATGTGCACAATTAATGACAAAACTATTAGAAAAGGAACCACAGATTTTAATGTGCAGTAGCTAAAGGCAGATCATCCCAGAACTGTGAAAAGATGTGAGTATTTAGCTGAAAATCTGGCAGTGAAGATTTTTCTTACCATTTTTTAAAAATTAGAGATGGTACTACATAAGCAACATAAGCATAAGTACATAAGCATAAGTAGCAACCATGGAACTCTGATTTCAATGGGACATAAGATATTAAGACCCATTTTTAAGTAAAGCTATGCAAAGGTGTGGATTTAAATTACAAGTGGAGCACAAAGGCAAATGAATTCTCAAAAGGAGATGATTTGGTCTATTTAATTAAAGCAAATAACTTTCTGGACAGGAGGGCATTTCTGATCTAGTTAGACTGCAGTCAAGTAAATGATACAGTGCTATGAAACTGGCTGAGTTGTCAAAAGGGTTGGCACATGAACTGGCAAGGAAGGTGAGAGGCAGTAAGAAGCTAATGAGAAAGGAGATGACCTGGAGGAAAATTACAAATGGAATTCCTTCAGGATCCAACCTGGGGTCAGTTTCATTTTGGTATTTTTTTGCATAGATTTTGCACACCCACACCAAAAAAAAAAAAAAAAAAAAAAAAAAAAAAATTGGGTTCTAAGATTTGCTTAGATCAAAGTTTGGAGGTGTCAGAAAGTGATTCCAGTTCTATTGATTTGACTGTGATCCTTCCCTACTGTTGATATGGTAACATCCTATGAAGAAAGAGAGTTAGTAGCTGGAACGGTGTGTGTTATTTTTGTTGCTATAGCACCAAGAGATTTAGCCAGAGCTGAGTGGACTGGAGGCTTGAAATCAGCCTGTAAATACTAAAAGGGCTTTGAGGACCTGCAAAGCCTTGAGCACTACAAACCAGCAGATGTGTTTGGTACAAGGGGGATTTTTTTGCAGCTTTGTGGTTTAGTATGAGCAGGGCATGCCAGGAACAGGATGACTGTGTTCCTGCTATCAAGGAACTAGCTGAAAGTGTTACAGTTATTAAGGAACAAGGCAGGAAACTAAAGCAGTATGAAAACATGTGTCACCCCTTTCAGTCCCTCCTAGTCACAGGAAAAAAATTCTTCCATCATCACCATCACTTGGGCCAGGAATGTGAAGAACACCCAATAAACACCTTTCACCTTCACACACACTGTAAACAGTGGTGCATACTGCAATCTACAACGTACCCTTTCCTCCTGATTCCCAAATGAGACCTCTACCTGCAAAGAGTGGGAAAACCACAGAACTCGATGTGGCCTGAAAGAGCAAGGGAAATAAACTGTTTCTTCTCCAAATTCAGCAGGAATTTGTCAGGGTGGCTGTAGAGGAGAAGCCAAACTGGAACTGTAAGGACTTCCTGTGGTTTTAATATTTTAGTTCATCCTAAAATATTTTTGGCAAACTTAAAACTCTTTCTATGCATAATGCTGAACTGAAATTGATTTGGGTTTTGAAATATACAGAAACAAACAAAAAATCTAGAATCTCCCTTTCACCTGTGGTTCACCCATTAACACATTTATTTGAGATACTGAACACCCATGGATCTATTTGAGCATGACTTGAACATGTATTTTGAACCTTAGGGCTGACCCTCATTGGGGAAATGCTTTATCTCTGTGGCTGAACTTCAGGATGCTTCTTACCTGGTCCTAATATTCTTACATGGCCCTTCTCAGATGTCTGTCTCCCACATACAGGAGAGTGTGACAAGGCTGAGTCCTATAACAGACTGTGATGGGGATGCTTCTGGGTGAGGCTCCTTCTCCCATGGGGCATGGCTTGTCTGGAACCAGCTGTAGCTGGTGCAGGGAGAAAAACATCTGTCAGTGACCTCTTCTGTCAATGAGCAAACTACGTACACACTTAGATACAGAAGAATGAGGTGCAGAAGGTGATCAGCTGGAATTTCTTTGCTGTATGTACAAGATGTGATGATTCTCCAAAGTGTAACATGATTTATAGGAAGCTGTAAGACTGGGCAACTATGATAAAACTACATTGCTGTATGGCTTGTAGGTCTTGAAAACTTTATTTCTGAGTATTTTTTCATTGGTTTTAAATACTTGATTCAAAATTCACTTAAATAAAAAACACCAGAACTCCCTAAAAATGAAAACTAAACCACCCATTCTACAACATGTGGAAAGTTCATTTGAATCTAGCCTGTTCCTCAACTTTTTAACAAATGTACAAAACCAAAGAACAACATATGTCACAAATACTGTGGGTTTCCTTAGAAAATTGTCCTAGCATTTCTCAGTGTCCTCTGGTATGCCTGGATGTAAAGTTTTTTGTGCTTCACCTGTAAGTGATATTTCACAGTTTGTAAAATGCTAGATGGCTTTGCCAGAAACAATGATATTTCAAAATCAGAAAGTACAAAAGTCTTTTTCATCTCTGGCACTTTCAGAGAGCGCAAACCATATGAGCTACACCAATGATTTCCAATAAAACCATGGCCTGCTTCCCCCCAAATAAACACAGGATTCTGAAGGAAGTCTGCTACACCCAATAAACCCTAATGGGGAAAGAAAAAAAACAAAAAACCCAAAAAAAAACAAAAAACCAAACCCCACAAACAAAACAAAAAAAAAACAAAAAACAAAACAAAAAAAAACAAAAAAAAACCAAAAAAAAACAAAAAAAAAAAAAAAAAAAAAAAGAAAAGGAGAAGATGAATGAGATAACTAGCCCAGGCATATTAACAGGTGAAAGAAAAACTTTGTTAAGAATGGGACTAACCTAGAGTGGTAACAGGATGTTATCTCAGTTATTTTAAGATTACAGAGAAAAGGGTGGGATCGAGGGTGGTGGCTTCAGATAAAAATCATCAATAAGTGAGTACAAAAGGCTTTATGTTACACCACCACCTCCCACAGCTTCAGCCCAGCATACTGCAAGTCATCTTCTTTGATTTATACTGAAATTATGGAAATGCATAGAGCAGACTTCTGGACATTTCCCTGTTGAAAATCTAGAGTGACTTCTTCCTTGGCAGTCACAGTCTCCTTCAAGTATTGCAGGAATAAAACTTGACTGAGAGGACTTTAACATCCACCATCAGATTCCAAGGCGACCTCTTGCCCCAGCTCTTATTGCATCAGTTTTGATGAACTTCCTTTGGTTGTCGGATCCCTGAACTATTGCTGAATTCATCAATGCATGAGCAGTGAAAAAAGAAACTGAATAACCCATAAAGGATGAAGCATGAGATTAAGGCTCTGTCCAAAGCAGGAAAGAAGATCCTCCCACTGAAACAGAAATACCTGTTTGTAATCATCCTTCAAAAACTTTATTTGCCAGAGGTTATTACTGTAAGGCTAAATAACTTGGGAAGGAGAAGTCACGCCCACAACCAAGCAAGAGGAGGAAAACAGACAGATAAAGAGATCACCAGGGTTTATTTGATTTATTCTGTATATTGCAATGAGGTTCATTTTAAAACTGTTTTAGAGACTTGCCTTACCTGTCACTAGGATACCTAACATACTGTTAGGTACAAATGTAAGGGTGACTAAAACATCTAGGTTGAGCATCACTTCTCTAAAACACAGCAAACATCCCCAGATGGGACTGAGAGGTTCAAAGGTGGAATTCTACTCTTCATCCAACATACCCTCATGACAGGCTGCAATGTCTCTTATAGAGTCACAGAATGGTTTGGGTTGGAAGGGACTTTAAAGATCATTTAATTCCAAATCCCTGCCATGGGTAGGGACAGCTTTCATTAGAACAGATTGCTTTAAGACCCATCCAGTCTCTTCTTGAGCAAATCCAGGGATGGGGCATCTGCAGCTTCCCTGGGCAACCTGTTCTGGTATCTCACCACCCTCACATGAAAGAATTTCTTCCTAAAATCTAACCTGAAAGTACCCTTTAAGAGGGTACCCGAAAGTACCCTCTTAAAACTGTCCCCTCTTGTCCTATCCTTACATGTCCCTGTTAGAAGTCCCTCCTCAGCTTTCCTGTAGATCCCCTTCAGGTACTGGAAGGCTGCTGGAGGTGTCCCCAGAGCCTTCTCTTCTCCAGGCTGAACAACCCCAACTCTCTCATTCTGTCTTCACAGAAGTGTTTCATCCCTCTGATCATCTTTGTGGCACTTCTTATGCTTGAGGCCCCAGAGCTGGATGCAGTGCTGCAGTTGAGCTCTCATGAGAGTGGAGTAGAGGGGGAGAATCACCTCTGAGCTGCTGGCAATGCTTCTTCTGATGCAGCCCTGGATACAGGTGGCTTTCTGGGATGTGAGTGCACATTGCTGGCTCATGTTGTTTCAACACTGTGAAGCCCTCAGGACAGAGGCTTCTACCATAGAAGTACATACGTTATGCCCACTGAGCAGCACCTAGCAGGAATGCTGCCAAAGTGTATCAAGAAAGGAATTTGTAGAGAGCATCTGCCAGCTCCTGGTAAGAGTTAAATGCTGTGGGAAACAGGAGGAACCACTTTACCCAGACTAAAGATACCACCAGCATTTTGGCTCTTTGAAAGGCCATGTCTCTTTGTTCTAATGCCTTCTTCTGACACATTTAGTGTAATTTGGAAAAAGGAAAATCCAGCATGACAAACTGCTCTTGAAAAGAAGGAGGCTCTGTTTCAGCCCTTGAGCATGGGAAGTGAGTGCAGTTTCCAGACCCTCCCATCTTGTTCTAATGTTCTGTCTCTGGGGATCACAGTGTATGCAACTTTGGAGGTTGTGGTGCCTTCTGCTGGAGAGCAGGGTCTAGTTCCTTGCTCTGACACCATGCAGTTTGCTGGTTTGGGTAGGCTGATGAAAAGGGAAGGCATTCAGCTGTTGCTTTAGCTATGGGGGTTTCCCACTCACATGATGCTGAGAGAGCCCACGCTGAGGTGATGTCTACTCTTTGCAAAGCCAAAGCTTTGGAAAAGCCCAGTCACTTCTGCAGTCTTTCCATTTTTGCTGGTACGCATTCTCTTACATCTTCACATTTGTCTAATTAACTTTGGCAGGGAACATCCAACAGCTTAGTCACAGTAGGTCTGCTCACCCCATTGTCTTTTCTATTGTGCTCTTGTGGTAGCTATGAGGAAATTAATCTTACACTTAATTTCACATATCTAGCCCACATTTCTGCTCTTCAGTTAAACAGGACTAGGCATGTCCCTAAGCACTGTTCCATAAGCAGCCATATTGACTGCTTTTGTGTTAGACTTCTAAGTTTGTCCAAGACAAAAAAAGCTTGTGGAACAGAATGGATAATGTCTACACTGTTAAATCCTCTTACCCTCCAAAACAGGGTGGGTTTGGAGGCCACAGAACTGTTCTAATGGCTCTTGTGTCCAAAGATTTTTTTGGACACTGGAAGTTGGCATTGATGAAAACTGTGCAATGGGTCTTGTAAAAAATTTAGCCAAAGGGCAACTAAGTTCCATGAATACTCCTTAGATCTGTGTAACTTACAAGTATAGACAGAGCTGATGTCACACTGTTTGTGTGGTCCCTGGCACAGTTTTGGCCTGGGGCATCTAGTGCTGGCTTGAACAATACACAGGCATGGTTTGGAGGATGGTATGGGCCAGGGACCATTCCCAGTAGGTGGCTGGGAATGCAGCCAGGTCTTTCTAGGTTATGATTAACGTATTACGATATGTTAACATGATATGTTAAATATGTTTTAATATGTCTAAACTTTAGGCATCATCAGAATAAGATGAGACAAGGTTCAATGAGGGCTCTGGAGATGATCAAAAGCATGAAATGGCTTTAATGGAAAGGATGACTAAGTTGGCTGGGAATTCCCAGGCTAGAAATGAAGATCTTGTTAAATATAAGTTTGATAAAGACACATAAAAGCCTGCAAAACAGAGATGCAAGCAGCAACCAAGTGTTCTCTCTCTTCTCCAGTGCAAGAAAAAGAAAGCTAACAAGTAGAAGGTGGCATTTGAAGATACATGTAGTAAATGGTGTGGCATTTGAAGATACATGTAGTAAAGCAATGGATGCTGTAAATGCTATCATTTTGCATGAGATCAGGGGAATCTGGAGAATTTAATGGAAAATCAGGGACATCAGTGGCTACCACATCCAAGGATACCATTTCTGCCTCAGTTCCAAATTTCTAGAGATCAGGAGAGTGTTCTAAAATGTCTTCATCTGCTTGCTTTATCATACTTTCCTCACATGTCTTCTCAGACTCTTCTCAGGAGCAGAATATTGGTGTAGATGGGCAAAGTGGTCCAGGCAGCCATCCTGAAGATTTATGAGTGATGCTCCACACATGCCTGCTTTTGTTCACTGATTATAAGAGAAGTTATTATGAAGTGCCCATGTGAAGATTTCTGTACTCTAGATGCAGGAGGTTAGGTGAGATGGATCTCCTACATATGATTGTCATGGTATCCAGATGTTCCTCAGATTTTTTAATCTGCTCCCCGGCATAGCTTAAGTTGTAAACAACCAAAATACTGAAGGTGATGATAACGTCACCTCTAAATTAAACCTATCAGGTCTTATAGGAGTGATCAGTAGAGGTATTTCATTCATGTAGCTTGTTTTATTTTGTGGTGGCCTTCTGTCAGAAATCTTAGCCTTAGAGCTAGAAAAAGGCTGAGCTCCAAGAGCTTCTAAAAAGGACTTCTGGAATGAGACTAATTTTTATTAATTGTGGATGTCCATAATACCAACATCAGCATTTAAGTTCACTATTTCAGGCTCACTTTCGTGCCGAGGAGTAAACCAGAAACTCCCAGGGTGATGATACTCAAGTGACACGTTTTAGACTTTTCCAAGTCTGTTGGCTGTGAAGTTTGCTTGAGCAAACTAGCTGGAATGTTCACAGTTTCACTTCCTGAGCTCTTGATGTTGCTACATTATCTCAAAGAAACATGAAATGCAGAATTAATGATCTTTCCCTTCCTTCCAGTCCATTCCTTCCATGCTGCGAAAAGTTCGCATAACCAGAGAGGGCACAGCAGGAAAACTGCCACCTGGCACCTCCCACCACTGAGCTCTGAGTGCATGGCTTCAGATCCTCCTCAGTTTTGTTTAGGTGTCACCTTTGCATCCCCACCAGCAGACATGACTTCAGGATGCCTACATACAGACTGAACATGAGACATGACCACTCTGCAGCCAGGTCTGCAGCCTCTCCTTTGGATGCACATTTACTCACCCAGCTGATCACAGCAATAAGGTCCAGGATAGCAGAGAAAACAGGGAATAGTACCATTCCTGGGTTCCATAGATAAAAATGAACTAGGATAGGCTGACCAGATGCTTAATTAAAAAGCAACGGGTAATTAATGTGGATCAAACGATTTTTAAATCAGAAGTTATTAATCCTAGCAAAAAGAACAGAAGTCCTAGAATAAGTGGTTGGTTGGTTGGTGATTTTTGCCTCTTCATTTGTACCTGATGTTCCTGGGTACCTCTGCTTGGCATAAAAGATGTTTTCTTTTTCCTGAACAACTTAGGAGCCATAATCCCCTTATTTATGCAGCCACATATATTAACCAGCACAGGAGATGAACTGGGGCTCTATGACAGTGACAGACAAAAGCAGACTGCAACATGACAGGTATAGCCTTTTGTCTCACATGAAGCAGCTGCTGAAACACGTCAGCAGAACATGGTTTGAAGGCTCTCTGTGAATGCACTCTCTAAAATGTCCTCCAGCCTTTACAGTGGTTAATTACTCATGAGCACAGTGTGGTTTCAACTGACATTAAACAATTTCTTTATTGTTTATGCCTTTGCCTTTGCACTGACAGACTGTTCTACTGTTCCTACTTTATTCTGGAAAAGAAAAATAGTTCTTTCAGCTTTTCATTAATGAATGTATTTCTTATCGTTCTTATCAGCTTTTCTTTTTTTAGGATTCCCACAAGTAGATGCATTTCTTTAAAGCTAAATGTCAAAATAAGCACAGTATTCCATCCAAAGTTTCAGCACGATTGCAGCTTCGTGATTACTTTCTACATCCTACATATGTTTCCATTAAGCTGCTCTACACGAAGTTAGTCTGGGTTTTGGGTGTATTGTTTTGTTAGTTGGGGGTTTTTTTGGTTTGTTTGTTGTTGTTGTTGCATTAGTACCATGCCATAGTCTCACATGACTTTTGGGATATGCTGTAACCTCCAGACTTTTCTCTAGCTGGCTGCTCAGCCAGCTGTTCCCCACTGCTTATTTGGTTTTCTTTCCTGAAGTATCATTCTCCTTCTTTCTAGAATTCCACATAATCACAGAATTATCACAGTTGGAAAAGACCTCTAAGACCACCAAGTCCAACTGTCAACCCAGAAAAAAAATACCATGCCCAGTAAAGCATGTCCCACAGTACTACCTCTATGTGTTTTTAAAATACTTCCAGGGATGATGACTCTATCTGCTCCCAGGGCAGCCCATTCCAACTCCTATTTTCTCAGTTAAGAAATTATTCCTGATATCTAGTCTAAACCTCCTATGGTGGCTTCCTGGCCATTTTGTCTCATCCTATCATTGTTCACTTGAGAGAAGAGGTCAGCACCCACCTTCCTATAACCTCCTTTCACGTAGTTGTGGAGAGCAATAAGGTCAAACTCTCCTCACAGGACTTGTTTACCAGGCCCTTCACCAGCTTGGTTTCCCCTCTCTGAACTCACAGCAACAGTTCAGTGTCCTTGTAGTGAGGAGTCCAGAATAGAACACAGAACTCGAGGTGCTGCCTCACCAGTGCCCGATACAGAGGCATTATCACTTCCCTTCTGCTGGTCACACTATTCCTGATACAGCCAGGATGCTGTTGGCCTTCTTGGCCACCTGGGCACACTGCTGGCTCATATCCAGATGGGTGTCGACCAGCACCCTCAGGTCCTTTTCTGCCTGGCAGCTTTCCAGCCACTCTTGCCCTTTATGTTTTACAGTTTCTTCAAGATCCATGTTCATATGCTGCTCCATCCTGAAGGTCACTTGAAACTTTTTACATAGACTCTCACCATGGACCTTAAGAATGGCAACGGAAATGAGATTTAATCAAACCCTACATGTTGCTCCCCTTGCAACACCTATAGGGTTTTTTGGCTGTTTTTCCCTGTTTGGGGGCAAGGCAATTTCATCAAGGCTGTATTTCCTTGGTTGGGAACATGGTGCTTTATAGAAGGCAATGTCAAAAGGTCAATCCAAGTCACCCATTTTAATGCATCCATTTCATCCCTGCATCTCTGGGCAGCCATGTTCTGCAGATCAGCTGTCAGAGCACAGCGAGCAGTACGACTGAATGGGTGGTTCAGCCCAACCCATCCCCTCAGCTCTCATTCCCACGGAATCTGAGGGAGAAAAAGAAGTTAGTTAGTAGACCAAATTAAACTAATGGCATGAAATGATTGCCCGTATCCTGCCTTTGAGGAACAAGCCCCTTCTTGCTCCGAGAAGGTGACCTCCTCCCTCTCCCTTGGCCGTGCCCAACCACGCTGCTATCCAGGTACGTGCTCAAACCTGGATGTTCCGGGGCTGGAAACCTTCCCCATCCACCTGGGGCTGCCGCTCTTCCTTGGCCCGGCCTCCCTCGTCCCGCTCCGCTCCGCGTCGCCTCCCCGCCCACCCCGGGCTGAGCTCCGCTATTCATTGGGGCGGCGGGGGGAGGGCCTCCCTCCTCAGCCCCTGGCACCGGGCTGCCCCTCGGCGTGGCTCGGGTGAGTGACTGCGGCAACTGCCGTGCGGAGGACGGAGCGGAGGGACCGGGGCCGGGGCTAGGGCTAGGGCTAGGCTTGGGGCTGCGGCCGGGGCCGGGGCTGGGGCTGGGGCTGTAGCGGGGGCCGTGGTCGGGGCCAGGCCGGGCGGGCGGTGGTGGCGGCGGTGGTACCGTGTAGGCCGTTCGTTCGTGCCTCAACCGAGGCGGCGCGCAGGGCTCCCCGGAGCTGGCGGGTTCGTCCTCCCGCCAAAACAGACGCCTCTCCATTTTCTCTGCCAGGCAGCATGGTTCTTCCTCGGCAGGTCCCTCCCGGAGCGCTGCTGGGAGCCGTCCCTCGCTTCCCCCTGTTCCGTCTCTCCCCGCGCTGGCCGTGCCGTGCCTCAGCCCCGCTGCCGAGGGAGGGAACCCCGGGAATGCCGGGGCCGCCCGGCGGGAAGGGCCTTTGCTGGGTTCGGGGATGGGAGCCGCCGTAGTCGGCTCCGCGAGCGTGTGGAGGTGGGCATTGCCCCTCCAGACACGATTTCTCTCCGGCAGAGTAAGCAGCAAACCAGGGCAGAGTTGGGAAACTCATTTAAGTGCGTGCACCTTTCCTAGCCAGCCCATTTTCTTGCCTGTCCTTGGTTTGCACCATGAGCAGTGCCACACAGCATGGTTTGCTGGGAGGTGAGGGCCCAGGTGTCAAGGAGGGGCGCTGGGCCGTTTCCATGATGCTCTTTCCATGCTCAGGATGCTCTTTCCATGTTCAAGGTAGCTCCGGAGTGAGTGCTGTGCTTTGCTTTCTCTTTCAAACAGAATTTACGGAAGCTGCAGGTATCGTTTGCAGTGTTTGAGTCAGGCCCATACGCTGCGATTCGCTGCTATATATGATTCCTGAACCTGCTTCTGCAACAAGGACAGAGACTCGTTTCCATTTTGTCTAGGCAGCTGGCCTGACTAACAGATGGATGTCTTCTGTTCTGTATATATATATGTGCATGTTTATGGTAGACAGGACAGATCGGAAAAAAAAAACCAAACTGTGGAAAAACCTCAGTAGGAATTTTATATGTAGCTAAGCTGGACAGAAAAATTGGGACTATGTACAGAAATGTTAGTTGTGTTGTCAGTTGCTAGAAGCCTCAGTTATGGAGCAGTGTTGGCATGGTAAGTGCTCTACAAAAAGCAATTCGGCAACAGAAAGGCAGTTTCAATTCTGCAGAGTTCACAGGCTGCAGATCTGGGCAGAAGATGCGAGATGATTGAGGTGCTCCTGCTTTAGGAGTTAACTATCTCTTAGCTGGTTTTGCCACCTGTGTGTGGCACGTGGTCATTTCTAGCAGTTAACTGTGCTTGAGTAAAAACCTTGGGGTGATGTCCAACATCAGGTGATCCAGTGGACACTGCCTCTCTCTGCTCACCTCTGCAGGCTCCACTAAGCCCGCAGGGCAAGTGGGGAAGATGTGGTCACATGTGTAAGTGTTGTGCAGGACCCTCTGCAGTGAGACAGCTCTGAAGATATTCACTCAGTGATGCTTGGCTGTCTCTGCCTTCTCCAAGTCAGAGGTAAACATAAAAAATATTTTGAGAGAACAGGGAGAAACTGTGGACTTCTGTTAACCTTCAGCAGTGAAATGAAATGTCGTTTAGACAGGATTTCCATATAATGTAAAAGAGTAGGGACTGTGTAATCACACAGGATGCATGGCTACAAGTGCTGACCCTGGCACAAAGAAGGAGCAGGCTTGTTGATTGCCATAGTTAAGTTTTTTTTTCAAAGTTAATTTGCTTTCAAGTATTTTGCATTTTGAGTAAAATGAAGGGGGTAGAACTTGAGCGTGCTTCACTGCGTGCATACTTCAGGTAGTTAAATTGGCTTTGAAATGAACCCATTTCCTGAGCAGGAGAACTCTGAGGTGTTTAGTCCCCAGCTTGTGCCATTTTCATGGCATGTGTAAAGTTTTGAGCCTTGCTATTGGGATGCTTGTACTTATCAGTGAGGAGGTGTGTTCAGAAGGCACTACTTTCGGGTAGGCTGTGACGGAAACCTGAGGCCACCAGGCTTCTAATTCAGGCAGCTCAGTTGTGAGTGTGGGCGAGATGTGTGTTGCACATAGGCCATACACTTCTCATTACACGTGGAGAGAGAAGGATTTGCTTTACAGAAGGAGTTAGCTTAGACTAAGGAGGTAACCAGTAACTCTCTAATCTAACCAGCTGTCAGAGTAGAGTTCTCAGCTATATCTTTCTTAACATCTTTGTCATTCCCTCTCTTGTTATTTTTCTTTTTCTTTTTTTATGTGCAGCCTTCTGCCAGATATTTGTAGCATTCATCCTTGTATGGTGTTGTGCCTCTGCTTTAGGTTGTGGGACACATGAGCAGGAGTTGAAATGTCTTGAGCACCACCTCCTTGTGCAAGAGGGAGGGCAAAAAGGTGTGGTGGTCATTGCTTAGGATCACAAAGGAAAGAACACAGGCAGAAATATGGTTTGAGTGAAGGACAGCAGGGAATCTTATTGCAATTACTGCCTCTACTACCTGTTGTCCACCTTTGATCTGTCAAGTTCCTCAACACATTGTGATGGCTTAATGAGACCTGAGCAGCTTTTAGAAATGTCGCTTCCAGTTGTATCCCAGCTTTCAGAGAGTAGAAAATTATATGGTGCCTTTAATTTTTTTCTCTCGGCATGTATCAATGATGTCAAAAGTTCAACCTCATGCAGTATGTGCAAGAGGGTGATTTACTTGGGCTTCAGATGTGGCTGGTGGATTCTGACTTCATCCTGGTGAGGTTATTGGCTGAGCCACAGTGGTGTCATACAGCAGATGGGGATGTGACAGGGCCCCTTTCCTCTCCTAAAGGATAAGCTAACAAGTCCTGCTGACTTAACAGAGTATGTGGAGAAACTAATGGCATTGACAAGCAGAACTGGGAGGCTGGGCAGTGTGGAGAACTAGTTTGGTGGTTCTGAGCAGAGTTCATTGGAGTCAGCTGCAGTCTGACCCAGAGTTAATAACCCACAGTGGATCTTCTTTGCTATCTGTGTCAGCGTGTTTGGTGGTATCCTGTTTTTTTTTTCTGATTACCTGCTCTATCCTCATCTTTCATTACCCTAGAGCCAAAATCCTTGCAAATCTGTCACATGCTTAGTGGTGATGAAGGTGGCATTAATCTGGCCAAACATAGTCATCTGTGTCCCAGGTAGCCAGCCCTGGTTTCCATTAAAGTCAGCCAGGTGCAGGGTGTATGTTCTGGGGTGTGATTTATCTCAGCCGAGTATTCTGAGGCAGATGAGTTGTGACCTCAAAGCTGCTTTCCACTGACTATAAAAGGGGGCATTGGGGGATTAGCTTGAACGTAAAAGTCTGCACTATAAATGTCTTAAGAGTTTATCTTAATGTACGTGTGAGCTGCTTGGAGTCCTCAGTGACTCTGGGAAGAGTCGTGGCTGTTTGTACTATGGGTGGGTTTGTTCTGGCATTTGAGCACTCCATCCGTAGTACTGTTGCTGAAGTATCACTGGCTGCTTAAACCTACAGATAAAAAAATAAAAGGCGTAGCAGTGAGTCAAACAAAACATAAAAGCTACTGCCTGTGGTTCCTGGGCTGTTTGGGGGTGTCAGGGACCAGGATCTGGGGCTCCCACATTCCCACTGTGGTTCGTAGAAGCCTCGGAACCTGGCTCACTTTGGCAGCGCTGGCTGGAGCTGCCTTCCCCCTATGGTAGGTCAGCAGCTGCTGCCCTTGCCAGGGTCCCTTACTCTGCTGGAGACCACCAAGGTGGTCATAAATACTGTGAGTTGTATCTTGTAGAGAAGTACCTTATTCCAGAGTTTTCACAATAAAATACTATGATATTTTTGTTTCAGGTACATCCTTGAGTTTCTGGGAGGTTTTATACGCAAATGAAAACAAAACAAAACAAAATTCAGAAAACTTAATTTCATGGGCATGCAGTTTTTTGTTAGTTCAGGAGTTGTGGTGGCTGCCACAGGAAAAACTGTGCTACTAGTTTCTTTGCTGAGCAAAATCCCTCATTAATTTTTCCTGATAATCTAACCTGTTCCTCAGTGCTTGCTGTGCTGCGTCTTGACCCCTTTTCTGAGTAATTACTGTATTTACTAAAACAGTACATTTATTACTGTCCACTTCATCCTGGTATTTAACTCTGTATTTTCTTTCCTTCTGCATTTTTCTGAGTGATAACCCTTGGGTTCCCTTTTAACAAACTTCCAGACAGATATCCATAGTGTCTTTTCTGAGCTGTACAGATTTTGCAATTCACTCTTGCTTCATTACTTTACATCTTTGTTATTTTTTTTTATCTTTCCTTCTAGGTCTTTCTTGCCCTTTTAATTTTTAAATTACAAGGATGAGGATTTTACTTGGTATCCTGTTTTTGAGGACTTGTAATTACTGCCCTTGCTTACTGAGCAAACTATGCTCTTCTTGAAATTTGACAGTGATTCACTTCTGAAAGTTGATTATAAGCCACTCTGGAGTTATATTTAAAAAAAAAAAATGGAACAAATGAGCTTTTTATTTAAGTAGGTTTTGTCCCTGGTACTGATTCACGCAGATGGTTAAAATCCCCTGTACCGGATCACTTATTTGTTCCTGGAACCTTATTCTGCCAAATGGGAAGGTATTCTTAAAGTAAATAGCTGTGTGTGCCTTGACTTGTATTAGTCCTGGCTGCATGTGAGCCTGAGTGTCTTACATTGCCAGGTATTTTAATATAGGTGAAAAGAGCTGAGTTGTAGGTTAGATATATATAATCTCTGGTTGCAGTTGTGCCTCCTGAGAAGTTTGCCACTTGCTGCTGGCTGCTCTCTTGCATCCCAGTGCCAGAGGCAATTTCTACTCCATTTTTTTGGCTGATATGCTTTAAAAAGCTCTCCTCTGATTTATTTCAGCTCAGGTGAGGCTCTGCAGCACAGATAACTCAGTGCACAGAGGAGAAAGGATGATAAAAACTGTGAGGTAGGAGGCAGTGTCAAGTATTTGGGAGCATTTACCTCTGCAGCTGGTACACCTGGAGCTCCTTGCAAAACCAGTGTCTACACTGAGAAGGTGCTGCTCTGCGTGTCTACAGTGATCCACCTCAGTTCAGTGGTTTGAATAAACCAAAGGTGAGTTTGCTTTGGCTGTAAGGCATTTGTGGAGTGTGGGTTATGAAAGAAATACCATGCAAAATCACCTTTTAATTGTATGGGTAAAGCACACTGAGGTCAGGGCTTGGGACAACTTGCTTCCCCAAACGGGGGTTGAAAAGTGGTGTGACTCTGTGGCTAGTGAGGAACAGAAGCTCTCTGGTGAAATCTGGAGTCAGTAAACAAATTCTGCAAAATAAGAAAGGAGGGGGGAAAAAGTGCAAGCTATAAACCACAGCAAAATCAGACCATTGGTAAAGTAGTTTCATTCAGGAATGCTGATGTGAGAAGTGTATTTGGATGTGTATGTGGCAGGAGTAAGCTTACTGTACAAGACATGATTGTGATTTGATAAGTGAACTGTTCCCTTAAGCTGAAGAAGGGATTGCCTTCAAATTTCTTAAAAGAAACTTTGTGGAAATACTACATTGTTGAATTTGTAGAGCCAGGTTATTTTGTTGAGGTGACAGTCTTATAAAGCAGTTTTAGCTAGCAAAGTAAATTATATGGTATATCTTTAGAAAATATTCCAAGGGCAACTGAGAATAAAGTCTTTCATCCTTTGGTCATTGGCTGAACTCTACTCAAGGTTGCACATTGCCTGACAGCTGTTTTGTGACCCATGTGAGATAGTTCCCAAGCAAAGGATGCTACTGCATGCTGCACTATTTATTTTTTCCTTCCAAGAGGTTCTCAAGACAGAGTAGCATACATGTTCAGAAAATTTAATTCTTTGTCTGACTTTGCAGTGACAGTTTCTGCTTCAGACTGGTTTGTGTGCTTACAGCATCCAAAAGAGTAGTCCTTTAAGAAAAATACAACAAAATCAACCACTCCTCTTTTTTACTTTACCTAGAGCAGCAACAGAATTTTTTGCAAGTTACTTTCAATAAGGATCATTGTGTAGGTGTTAAGAGATATTGACAAGTAATGTCTAATGTAATTGTCACCATAGAAAAAAAAATCATGACTTGGGTCCTGACTAACTTGTCCACCACTGTTTTAGCAGCCCACTGAATAAAGACGCATGGATGCTGTTCAGAAAGAAAAAAATATCCAACCAGGTATTTAAAAGTCTGTTTTCCAATCACTACCTGATCTTGGCTGATACAGGTTTGGAGTGCAAAAGTGCCATACTATTGTATATCCAGCACCCATGCTGACCCCAGGTGCATTAGACAGGACGTTTCTGGCTCTGCAGTCTGCTTGAAGAAAGGAGCAAAATGTTCTGGCACCCCGAGCAAGAAGAAATTGCAACAGTCAGAAGAGCCAGAAGTCAGCTGCTGAATGTTGGATTAGGGTGGAGGAGAAAACAATAGGTGGTGAGATTACAGTGGAAATTTGGCCTCTAGCTTCTTCTCAGTTCATGAAAGGCACCAGCACAAGTAATGCAGTGAAAAGCACAACAGTGAAGCAACTGGAGAAGAGCAGAAGCAGAGTTCTTTGCTCTGAAGGCACTGGGATCAGTGCTCGGTCAGTCCTGAAATCAAAAGCAAACTTTTATTTTTGAGGAACATAAGTTGTTCTTGTGAGGCAAGTGGACTTGTAAGCTGCTAAAGCCCCTAAGACTGTTCAGAGACTTAAAAACATCTTTCCATTAACTGCCCACAGAAGGACAGGTCAGAATCCATCAAGGTGTTTTTGCTTCTGCTGGCTCAAGGTTCAGTCCATTCTCTGTCTTGAGAGGACCATCTGAGTTCCTGGGGAAGTTTTCATAGATACCTGCTACAGCCCTGCAGTGACTAGGGAAGGCAGGCATCTCTGGAGGGTCCTTTCTCCCTTCCCTTCTCCTCAGGAATGAATTCCTACTTAGAGTCTGTCTGAGACTTGCCTGTCCCTGTCTGTGTGTTACAGAGAGGGGTGTGATGATACCCTAAAAGCAAATGTGTTTTGAAGTTGGCTAAAGCCAGCTGAGAGGAATCCTACCCATCATAACCTGGTTGGCATGTGGAGAAAAAAAAGATAGATTTAGAAGGAACTAACATAAGTGATGAAGCAACATGGTTGTGCTTTGGCTACTCCAGATAAATCATCGCAGATGTCAGGGTACTTTTGAGCCTGCTTTTTCCTTCCAAGGAAATACTTGGAGAACAGAACAGTGTGGTGTAGGGCACCAGTGAAAGCACAGCAGCAGCTTTTTGCTTTTCATGCTGCTGTTCAGACCCTTTGGGTAAAAAGCTAATTATTGTTTGTTTCATAGTTATTTTGCTTTAAAATCACCTTTTTTTTTTTTATCCCAGGTCTCAATGCCATGGAACTAAGGAGAATATTTACAGCCAGTAGTTTGTGTTCTTCCTGCTGACACTTAAATAGCCTGGCAGCATCAGAGCTTATGATGCTTCAAAGTTTCTTGTTGTAGATAAGTGACATAGGGAGAGATGGCACTGTGTGTGCTCAGAGGCATTGAAATGTATAATTCAGAACCTCTCAGAGATTGTCATAATTAGGTCTCTCTGCATAACTCTCGAGTCCTGTAAATATAATTAAGGCTGATTTTCTTTGATGCTGGAATGACAGTGTGGAAAAACATAATAAGATTTTTAAAATGTGCTAGCAGACTGAATGGTATTAGTAATTTTATCACAATAAAAAGTGCGTCCTTACTCCAAACAGAATACTTTTGCTGATAGGGACACAATAATTTCTTGGCAGGACTGTCCCCTTCACTTATCCTATGGCTGGGTTAAAGGTGCAGGTTTTGGGGCAGACCAGGCTTTTGCATGGGGAAGCTATGGGGCAGGAAGGTACAGCTGGCAATTCCAATTACATCAGAAATCCAATTAAGATTTCAGCCTACAAATTTGTCAACTGCCAGGCCGATGAGATCAAACTACAAGTACATAGCACATGATTGGTTTTTTTTTTTCCTCATTGGAGTTAATCTCTTCTGTAAGTTGACTTGCGCTTACAAGGGAGCCAGAACATGTTTCCTTCATGGAGTTTCATGGGTTGTAAAAGCTGACTTTCCTGCCATTCAGTGGTCAAAATAAGCTGGAAGGCAGGATACAAAGTAATGCCTCTCCTTGTGCAAAACAGGGACTGAGTCCCCACTGCATTTTGCAGCAGCCACGTGGCTGGGATTCAGCTACATCTACCAGCCTTTTGCATTTCTTACCAGCTGGTTCCCCTTTGTCATCCCTGCTCTGCTGCTTCCCTGGCTTTATGCAAGGGTTGTGCTTTCCTCAGCATCCCGCAGTGATGGTTATGAGCTTCGTGTCCAAATCCCTCTTAGGGCTGCCCCCCTCCATTTCAGGGGGTGCAGGTCCCTCTTCGTGGCACTGTCAGCAATGAGACCTGACATCTGTTACTTGTGGTTTGACTTCCATTTATGCTGGTGGGTGTCATCTTCACATTTGGGAAAAAGAAAACAGATTTCAGCAAGTCTTGATTTGGTCCCAGACACAAGCAGGAAGCCCATTGTTGTACTCTAAGAAGGGGTCTGGGATAGATATGGAATGGGCTGTGCTTGGACATCTCTCTTCTTCAGTCCTTCTAATGAGCAGCCTTGCAGACTTGAACATTTGGGTTAGATGAGGCAAAACTCCTCTTAGACAGTAGCTCTCCCTGAGCTGAGGAGAGCTGAACAGGAAGGTCAAAGCTAAAAAAGGAGTGTTGACCCAAAGCAAACAAACTCCACACCTACTTTGCTGTGAAATGTAATGCCACATCAGTGTTATACCACCTTATTGATAAGACTTATTTAGGTAAAATTTATCAAAACTGGGTTCTGACATCTCTGTGTGAAACCAAAAGCGGTTGGTTACCCTCTTGTCGCCTTGTCAGTCATCACTTCTGTATCATTTGCTGTGCTCTGTACTTGTTTTAGGCTTAAATACTTAAAATGGATGCAGTTTTCAGAAGCATTTTATTCTAACTCCACCAGTGCTTAGGAGCTGCAGAGCCTTTACAGTGACAGCTGTTGGGAGTATTTGCAAAATGCATCTGCAACTGTTTTTTTTTCCCCATAGTCAGACATAATAATCCCATTTTATATGCCTTTTTTTATTGGTTGGGTGCTCCTGTCTTTTCAGATAGAGGATTTTACCAGCTCTGGTGGTGTTACAGGACCTGCAGAGCTGGGCAGGATTGGGTCAAACAAATCAGGCAACTTGTGCAGCCTGAGGTTTTAAGTGAAAGTTGGCAAGTGTGTGGGCGAAGCTGCCATGGAAACCGCTTGTAGTATTTGCAAAAAAAACCCCAAACTCCGCATCGCTGCTGTTCCTAAACTACTACTCAGCTTTTAGCTGCCCTCTCCACTCATGATGGCTGGGAATATTAAGGAGGGCAGCTGCCTGGGAAGGGCAGGAATGTGGAAAGATGATGCAATACAGGCATCTTGTTGCAAGCCTGGAGGCAGCACAGGTAGCAGCAGTGTTCAGGCTGGAAGAGCCAGGGTGTGGGGCTGTGATCTCAGGTGGGAAGTGTGTGCCCACCCCCCTGCCATGGGGAGGACGGACCAAGCAGTGGTATCTCCTTGCAGGCTCTGAGGTGAGTGTTATGTCCATCATCTTGGCATGCTGCTGCACTAGGGGAGTGCTGTTACCCCCTGCCTCAAGTGCAGGGTGGCAGCTGGCTTTTGTCACTTCCCCTTTGCTTCTCCTCCACACAGCCCCATGCTTTACCTCCTCTGCTCTCTGTCTTTGCACCATCTTTGGATTCTGCTTTGCTGTGGGTGTCTGTCTAGACTGCCCTGATGTGGACACACCCTGTGGTCCTTGCAGCCAGATTCCACAGCTGCCTTGCCAGCCCAATTCCCATCCCCAAACAGTTGTCACTGGTGAGGCATGTGTCATAGGCTGCTGTGGGGGTGGATTGTGTTGGTCATTTACTGTCAGGAAGCTGGGACATTGCCATGTCCCATTTGCGCTGCAAGTGTGGCCACACCACCAGTGCTCAGCATCTCTCTTCTGCCTTGGTTTTAATTCCTCAGTCCTGTGAGATGCTCACTTCCCTGAGCTGTTCCCAGGCAGCCAGGGCATCAGCAGCCTCTCTGGGCCGTGCACTATTGGCTCCTTCAGCAGTTGAGTCAGTGGGGTATTTCTGGTGTAAGGGTGAAAGAGCAGTACAGTGACACTGGACAGTAGCATTCGATCATTGCTTTTGATCCAGGGTTCATCAGGGCATCGTGTCTCAGGAAGGACTTCCTGAAGAACTCTCCAGTTGGAATGACTTTCTGCTAGGCAGTTGTGAAGAGACAACCCTGAAACTGTAGACATTCAGCATCAGAAAGACAGACCAGCCAAGGGGTGTGTGAAGTGCTTGTTTGTGCTTGCAGTAATGAACATGTGGGGCTTGGAAGGCACTAATCCTTCCCCAGCCCCGGAATTATGGGTGGAATGTGGGAATAATGCATCTAAAAGCAAACATTTGATTTAGCTTCTTTCATGCTAGGCTTCTTTCTTTTGGGTATGGTGTAAATCATATTTGCAGAAAGCTTTAGTATTAGGTCCGTAGTCATGCAAGTGCCCTCAGAAGGTTGTAATGCATTTTTTAATGCTTGCTCAGTGAGAAATTCCCATTTCTTCAGGAAATGGAAGATTTACTTAATTCTGCTATGTCAAGTCACTATCCAACAGCCACATCAGGGCACAGAGGTCTGACTTGCAGGTCTGCATAGGACGAGCCCTTAAGACTGGACTCCAAATCAGTGGAAAAATTCCTGAATTAATGAAAACATGTTCTGATTACTTTCTAATGACTTTTATTTTGATTGCATAAATCTGAAGGCACAATATAGCATAATTTGGTGTTTTGTAGAATCTTAGAATGGTTTGGGTTGGAAGAGACTGCCATGGGCAGGGACACCAGGTTGCTCAAAACCCCATCCAGCCTGACCTTGAACACTTAATTTGCAGACACAGTTACTTGAGGATAGCAAAACCTTTCTCTTCTCTTCTGAGTTGTCTTGGTATAAGGCACAGAGTCCTGTGACTTGGCCATATACAATTTTTGTTCCCCTTCCTGAATGAGTGCGTGTCCAGCAGAGGCTGAGCTCTCCCTTGTAGCAGCAATTCCTCTAAAGTTTGTTACAGGGCATTTCCTCTAAAAAAGCTCTTCAAACACTTCCACCTCTAGGACAGAAACATCATTCCTGCTTTCCCTGTAAAGGATACCTCTTACAGAAATGAAGGAAGTTTTTGACTGGGACAGCAGTGTAGTGATAAGCCATGTTCCAGAGCTAGGAGTGTTCTTGCTTGGGAAACATCTGACCTACAGGCACGCTGGAATGGCCAAACCCTGGCACATGGCCTGGCACATTGCTCAGGCAGGATGTAAGCAGGATGTCCTTAGGCCCATGGGCAGGGGTGACCAGGGTCTGCTGCTGCCACATGGCCCTGTCTCCAGCTAGAGGCTCTCACTGCTCACAAGGAGACAGATACCTGCTGGCCTCCACCTGCTCCCTGCTGCTCAGGGACACAGCAAAATCAGCTGATTTACACCAAGTTTGATCTGCCCCATGTCCACACATGAATATCCCCACTCAGCTCTGCCCTTCCTCCTGGTGAAATGGCAGTGATAGTGCTTGGGGAAGTCCTCTTGCTGTCTCTCTGTTTCATCAGATGTATCTCATGTCTGCAAAGGATGGTGTTTGTTGCTCTGCATGAAGGTTGGGGATCTTTATTTTTTTATTTGTTTATTCCCTGCTGCTGTTGTAATAACAGACCAACTTCTGTCTAACTTCCTTTCTTATCTCCTAAGGGACATTTCCCACCTTCTTCCAAGGACTGGTGTCTAAGGACCATGATGGGAGCATGCTGAATGGCATGGCCATGTGTTTTGGCTAAGCAAAGCTTCACCTTCATTTTATCAGGGTTTAAGAAGCCAGAAGCTCACTTATTTAATATTGTTTCCCAGAGCATAATTTTTTTTCTGCAGAGCATCAAGGCTGAGTCCCTGGCAGATAAGGGGTGATACGTTGGTTTGAATAGATCCCTGGCAATCTGTCTCAGGTGTTCTTTGGGAAGTCTTAATTGTCTGTGGAAATCCCCTCAGGTTTTCTGACAAATCGAGGGAGTTAAATCAAGCAACTTTCTTGCAAAGTGTAATTTGAAGCCCTGCTGAGTAGCAATTTGAGGAGACTGTACTGGAGCTGGTGGTAAACTTTCCAATTAGATGTTTTTTTCATCGGAAAATGGTGATTCATGTAATGAGAGAGGTGTGATGCCCTTCATCAGCTAGGCAGGAATAACCTTAACTTTTTGATCCCTGAGGAGCTGTGGATGGCAAATACGATGTGGCTCTCCTTGTCCTTCTCATCCAAACAGCTGGGTGTTGTTTTGAACTGCCAGAGGATCCTCACCAACTGAAGTTGGAGATAGGGGGTAAAATGGCTGAGAGTACTGAAGGGACCTTTGGCTGGATAGTACTTCTCAAGTGGGAGTCTCCCCTGGGAAGTGTCCCATTCCTCTCCTCTGCCTTGGCTGCTGGCTGCAGTGGCTCACCACCCGGGTGGCTGTAGGCACAGTGTTGGGTTGGTGTCAGCAATGCTCTTCACAGTGCAATTCCTTCAGTGGTTATTCCAGTACAGCTGCAGGGGTGATAAATGGTAACCTGGGGAGAGGAACACACCTAGTTTTGTGGTCTAAACCTGCCAAAAAAAATCAGTTTGTATCTAAGAGGTGTTTCTTCAACCTGTTTCTGCAAAGCTTGAATGGTGGAGGCTCATCTTGTATCCTCTCCTACCCTTTCATCAGGCCAGCAGCTGGGAAGCTATTGTAACAGTAATTTTCCATTGCAAATTAAGCCTGAAACACGTGTTTCTGCAGTATCCAGAGAGGGTGATTATGTCCATCCAATCTTTTACCTGATGAGTGGTTCACTGCAAGCCACCTTTGCTGGTAACCATGGCTGAAGGTTTGTGGAGAAGAATGGGCATCAGTGAACTTCCATTTTGGAAATCCTGAAGCTTCAATTATGGGAGCTTGAAGCCTAAGCTTGAAGTTCCTCTGGACTTTCAGAGCAGAGACCTTCCATCTTTACTTAGATCAAAAATCACTACTCGTGTATTTCATGTATCAGAGTTTTCTGCAGGTATTGAGGCAAAACATTGAAATTTGCCTGCTTTGAATTTTTGGGGAAGTTGAGACTTGCTGTCAGGGTTTGAGGACAGTTACAGTTTTTATCATCTCTGAAGTTGCTGTGGGATATGAGAGGAGTTTCTTACCTTGGTGTGGCCAGTAGCTGTGACACTGGAAAGCAGGCAGCTGAGCTACAGCACATTCCCTTCTCCTGGGGCACTACTGAAGCACCAGCGAGCACCCTGCTCCTCCTTTTCTGATAAAAGAAATCCTCCAGGGCCTCTCCTGCTCTCCACCTGGAGAAAAGCAGGAGGTGCTGTCTCAGAACTGTCCCTAATGCTCAGGAGCTTGAGGAACAGAAACCCACACCATCCCCAGCCATCCATGGCAGTGGGCTGCTCCCCCAGCAACACTTCCCTCCTGCCATTAAGGCAGCTGCATTCAACACAGGGAAGTAATACAGTCCCTTCTTTATGGGCACTGTGCTTTCAGCAGGTGATTAAGGTTGTGTTTTGTATACACTGCACACCCATGTGTGTGTGTGCTGTTATCTGTGCGTAGTGTGTGGTTGATATTTAACTAGGTGGCATCCTTCTTTTGAGTAGCAAATGCAGAGCTAGTGGCGGATCCTGGTTTTCAATGACAGAATTGGCAAAGAGTGAAGTAGTTAACATATATTGAGATATATGCATACATACACACGTGTGAAAAATAAAAAATAAAATTTCAACTATCAAGAAGGGAACAATTCAACAGCACGTGGACAAGACATTCCTCACCTGGTTAAAATGCTTCGGCAGGACTGCATCCCTGAACACATTTCACTGAATCCCCTGCATTTCACTGAACACAGTGAAATCAGTTCAAAGACCTGCAGTTACTTTGGTGGCTTCTAGCTTGGACTCCTTGCCATCTCTGCTGCTATGGTGGGGTATCTCCCAGCTTCACACAGCAGTAATGTTTGGTCTTGCCTTTATTTTTGCTGGTGGGAAGCAGCTTTGAATGGCTGCAACCACAGCCCCTGAATCCTTTCTCAGGACTTGTCCCAAGGTTGTCCTCTCTAGACTGCTTGCTTTTGCCAGCAGCTGATGGGGATGCTTGCAGCTGTTTTGGGGGCATAGACAGATGCAGCTTAGGTTCTGATGCAACATCCTCTGCTTCTGTTACTAGAAGCCTTGAGATGGGTCTTCAAACATTTGTGAGATGAGCTCAGCATCTGCTGTAGCTGTTATGCCTCTGCTCCATCACTTGTTGCAGGGTACTATAACCAAACATTGAAGATTTTCCAAGATGTCCATTTTGGAAGGACCTACCTGATACAGTTCCTGATTTATACTCTAATGGGTTGTGCCTGGGGCCTCAGTGACTGCTGACTTTCCTCAGTGTATTTCTGAATGAGGTTTCAAAAAAGCACTCAGCTGTTATGGTATGGTTCCTTCTAACATAACCTCTTTGTGTGTAGGTGTCCACAATTAAATCTGACACCCCAAATATTTGTAATGCTAATGCAAATAGTAGGAATTGAAGTTTTCTGCCTCTCCTTTTTCTGATTAGGAGTTTTCTGTGAATGATGCTACCTTGGGGATGGAAGTAACAAAATCAGCCATTTGGAGAAGGGCTCCCAAATGAGTTTCTACCTGTGTGTTCATCAAATAGTTGGCATCATCACTGCATACTTGTTCAGGAAGCTGACCTAAATAGAGGGCCAAACCAATTCCCCATTTTTTGCTAAACATACTGACATGGGATAGGTACAAGCTCTTTGTTCTCCAAAGTAGTAGCAGTGATGGTGTACAGGTAATATATTTGTTGAAGATGAGAAGGATGCTGAAGAAAAATCAGACTGTCCACAGCACATCACTATCACTGCTATAAGAGAAGGGTACTGACAGCATTAGAGATTCCAGCATGTTTTAGAATGGATATAAGCATATAAAGTTGAGTGGGGATTTCTTGTGTGCACTTCCTCCAAGGAGGTGCCTGGGGAGTTTATTGAACATGCATCAGGGTCAGGCTTGGGTTTTCTTCTTTCCTTAGTAGAAAACTCCTTGTTCTGCATAATTGGCTTTAATCACCTTTTGCTTTATGCTGTCCTTCAAATCAAAGAAGAAAATTCTCAGGAGGAGCAAGTTTTTGAAATAGATAAAAAGTGGTTTCTAGAAGCTGAAACAATTTGTAATTGTTTAGGAAGTGATAGTACTGCTTATGTAAAATGTTGCCCTGTCAGCTTATTTTTACACACGGTGTTTTATGTTTAGCTGGACAGATGTTTGTTATGGTTTATTTCTTGCTGTTAACCAGATGCAACATTGCTTATTTTCTTATGGGATTGTTTTGAAGAATGTCCTTTTAAAAATGTTGTTAATGAGGAAGGAAATCTATCAACCTGATATAATAGGTATGTTAACCATTAGATAAGAGAAGGAAGAATATCTTATTTTATTTGAAAATACAATACAGTCAAGGCACAAGAATTTGGACAGGGAACAAAAGTAACAAACATAAAATGCACTGTAAATAAAAGACAAGGACCAGTAGCAGTGGGGGGAATTTGGCTCCTATTGAAGTTGGTGGGAGCTTTGCATTGACTTCAGTGGGACAGGATTTCACCCAAGGATGTGGCCCCTGCCCCAGGGCCCACCCTGCTAGGTTATCTAGGTGCATCATTGTTTCCTGCCACTCTCAAAGTCCTCAGCTCCTGCTGAAACATGAAGGTGCCCAGAGCCTTGGGGTGAAGCCATTTCCTACCCAGGGCCTGACCAGCAGGGGCTTGCAGCTCAGTATTTATCATCAGAGAAACTGGAGCAAAAGCAGGGGTGAGGTAGGAGGTGTGCATAACAAAGCTAAGCTACATTAATTTTCATCGTTTCTTCAGCTTGACTGTGGCTATGTACCATCTGGTAACATTTCTGGAATAATCTCTATTGTTTTATATGATTAAGACTGTGTTGTGTCACGGGAGTACTGACCATACATGCCCAGAAATGCTCATTGTTTCAAGTGTGGTTGGGAGTGGGAGAGGAACGAGTCCAGAACACATTTTCTCATGTCAAAAGCTTCAAGAACGGTTGTTGTTGAAAGTGAGATCACAGTCAGATCCAACTTCTAAGGGGGGGAAAAATCATAATCTCTGCAAAAATCACCTTTTGATACAATTGTGAAGATAACCTGGTATCCAAGGAAATGTTTTGGGTAGAGGTGTAATGGCCCCTGTACTGCATCCTGTTAAACCAAAAGATTGTTCTCCTGAAAAAAATTCCACTTGTCTTTGTTGAAGGGCTCTTTACCAGACTACAGTGAATATAATTGAAATGGAAAGGTTGATTTGGTACCTGCTGTTTCAAAAGCAAGAAAAACAAGTAAGAAATGCTTGGGATGCTGATCAGTCTGTGAGATGAAGAGCAGCACTGTGTGTGAGGGATGCAGAACATGGCTGCAGTGCAGGTACCACGCCCTGCACCCACCTCCCCATCTGTTACTGCAGCCCCTAGGGAGTATTTTATTCCCAAGAGAGACACTCAGACATTCTGATGATTTTTTGGGCAGGACTGAGTTGATATCTTAATCTTGAAATCAGCCAAGAGAGCCCTGTCTGCTGGCATTAAGCCAATTGCAGGGTCTTGGCCTTAATTTCCAGGTCTGTCATAATTTAATAGCTCCTCTTCTAAACAAATTATCTGTAAAAAGTGGTTCTGCTTTATTCTTGATAGCAGCTGTGAACACCTGTAGATGTGCCTGAGGGAATTTCAAACTGTTCGTTTTTGGAAATATATTTATTGTGGGATACTCTTCAGTTGCATATAAGCTCAAAATAATTCAGAAGCTTTCTTTTTTTTCCCCCTCCAATTAATCCTACAACCTCCTGTCCACAAAAACCCTACCAAACCCATGCCTTGATCTGCTATTTCTGTTGCTCTCCTGGGGACGTTGTCCCTCCCAGCCTTGTTTTTGCCCAAGAAGTGGGCACTGGGTACAAGATCTGCATTCACTTTCAGTGCAGACATACAACTTCCATTGGCTTTGGACCACTAAGTCATGATACTTTTGCAGGATGCCAGGTTTAGTTAAATGGAAATTAAATAGCTAGCACATTATATGGTCCAACTCTCCAGGATACTCTCCTCCCTCATGTTGGTTTTCAGTGCTAGTGTTCAGCACCTTGTGAACCTGATATGCTCAGCAAGGGTGGTGTCAGCTGAGAGGTGCAAACCCTGAGGAACACAACATAATGTGTAAGTCACTGGGGGGCTGGGGAAGCCCAGCTTAGCATTGAGGCTCAACCTGGACCTGCTCCGTGGTGATCCGTGGAAAGGGCAGGCAGGCCCTGTCCTGCTACACTGTGTCCTTGTGGACCTCTCTGCCTCATTGCCCAATTTCCTGTCTGAGCTGGGCCCCCTTTCTACCTTTTTTCCATTTTCTGTATTCATTAATAGCCTCATCTGGGATTTTCCAGTATTATTCTGTGTTACTACTACTGCCTCTGTTCACCTCACTGAATGTCTAAAACTTGCAATAAATACTGACTTAGTAAGAAGTACACTGGTTTTCACTAGTCCTTTGGTATTCTTGATGTCTCTGTACTTCAGAATAAACCCATCTTTGTCCTAAAATCCAGAGTTTGGTTTTGAGTCAAAGTGGTCTTGACTTTCAGACAAGCTTTGGAAAATAAATCCACTAACACATCTCCTGCTGGGATCTTGCTCATGGTAGGCTGGTAGGCTAAAGTTTATGGTGGGGATTTCTTTGTTTTGGAGGTTGTTTTTTTTAAATCTTCTTTAGTGTTGTTTGTTTGTTTGTTTGTTTGTTTTTTGCTTGGTGCACAGCACTGGGATCCTCCCTATTTTCTGGACCTCCAGGCTGTCAACCACCACCAGGGTGGATGAGCACTGTGATCTTCATAGGATGCAGGCATCGGTAGGATCTCTGCATCACTCTGGTGGGAGTAAAGCAAAGCCCAGGACTTGTGGTGTCTTACAAACCAGCAAAATTCTTAGGAGATGCTTCAGTGCATTGCTCTTACTGTTTTTCTACCCCAGTTAAGGGTTTAGGACTGCCCAGTCCCTGCATTTGGGAAGGTGGGCAGGTATCCAGCTGAAAGCAATCCTGACTGACATGGATTTGGTTAAGGTTCATATGGGCAAGAGACTACATGAGTAAACTGACATGACAATTAGGTAAAGCAATCTGTTTTCCTTCTGAAAGGAGGAAACAGTTTTCCCTCTGTGTGTGTTGGCAATTCCCATGGTTCACCAAACAAGAGATTTCTAAGACTGGCCTGAGACCTGCCTTTCTCCAGGCTAGACTGAATCTGTGTCTCTCACAGACATGTTTGAGGGCTGTTGGTGGATGAGATATTTCCTGACATGGTGAGACTTGTAAATCCTCATCCTTGTTCCTGCAGTTGTAATTACTTTCTCATAGTAGGGGAGTCAGCATAAGGCCAAGAGAAAGGGATTTAAGCCAGGGCTTATGACTGGAATCCTGGAAAAGTGAAGAGGATTTTTGATTTTGTAGTTGATGCTGTGACAACAAAACTGAAGCCTTGGATTTAATAGCAGCCTCAGTTAATTAAGTTTCTTAGCATGTATTTTCTCACCTTTTATGCTGGGTTTTAGCTGAAGCTGATGAAATACCAATCTCACTTCATACTGTAAATTGCATTTAGTCATACTTTGCCTATTCTCAGCATACAATTGACGTTAGTGTGCAGTGAATGCTGCTGCTCCATTATTGGTATACAAGCTACTATTCATTGGAAATTCAATGCCTCAGACCAGCATTGCATACAAATAAAACCACCTCTTCCTTTTTCATAATTAATGAAGAAACATTTTAAAGCCCTGCTGGCAAAGCCAGGCAGTGTGGATATCAAGCTGGGTCTTCTTGGAGCTCAGGATGCAGCCTGAGACAGAAGGTGACATTCATCTGTGTAGGCTGTAGGCTGTGTCCAATCCAGACCATGGCTTTGCAGATCAAAGCAGTTGCTGCTGAGAATCTATGTCCACACAGCATATTTTACAGAGGAGGTTATCCTGAGGTACATGTTTTTTGGGCTGAACACCCATCAGATGTTGGGGTGGGAAACATATGTCCCTGCAGTGTCATCATGTTTAGTTTCACCCCAGTGGCACTGAGTTTGTGCACTTTGTGAGTACTCTGCAGCATGAACAGCATGTGGTAAATGGGAACAATTGGGACATTTAGTTTTAAAGTATTCTCATGCTCAGCATAGAAATACTAAAGGGCATTAAATAGTTGAATGCAGGTCTTGCAGTAACGATTTTGGTGCCTGGTGCCAAATCTCTTTGTATAGGCATGGTAGGTTGTTGCCAGTGCCAGCTCTCTGACTTAGGTTGCCTGTGGTCCTTGGTTGGAGGGTGGCTATGTCAGAATGTTGAAAGCTTGTTGGTGCTTGTAACAAGTGTTGGACTTCTGCTGCTGCAGGCTTGTTCAAGGTGAAGAACGTCTTGCACGTCTGCCCCAACACTGCTTTATTTTAGTATGTGTTCTTCTGAGTATATGCATTAGGATAAATCCAGTGGGTCCTACAGAAACTTCCTAGCTGTGGCAAGCATTGTATTATCCATCTGCCAAATTCTGAATGAGGATGATGGTGATGAGATGAAGATGGGATGACAGAATGTGGACTGAGGAAAATGGCTGCAGCCAGTGGGAGCAACATGCATGGTAGGAGGGTCAGAGAAGGGTAATCAGAAAGAATCAGAGCATAAAAACAGCAGTGAACCTGCTGTCAAACCTCTGTCCAAGTAGGAGGTGGTGTACATTGACTGGAGAATGAGATGAGTGAGTTTACCTGTGAGAGACTGGCTTATTCTCCTGACATTTTTATTTTGTAGGAGGTACAGGGAAGGTGGGGAGGCTACTGGGTTTTTTCACTTTGAAGGTGAAAGGTAAGAACCATAACTCTCCTTTAACTGGAGTAAAGTTTTTGATGGGGTGCCATGCAGGAAGTTATTTAAGAAGATGAGGACTGGTAGGATCCTGGCATGGTGCACAGGGGCCTTGTTGGTGAGAAGTCAGGGACTGAGAGAGGAAAAGAGATAATGGTAAAAGAGATACTCTCTGGACTTCTCTTGGGATGTTCTTGTTGCTTCTGATGGTTCCTCTTGATCCAAAAAGCAGAAAGGTGCTCATGGCATATTCTGCACCTCAGAGTGTGTTTCATAGGTGAGCATTTGCAGGCAGGACAAGAGGCTTGGATCACTTACTTGTGCAAAATGAAGGCTGAGAATTTACCTCTGATCTCTAAAGGTACAGTGGGGTAACCACCCAAGCAGGGAGAGGCCATTCTCAGGGCAAGAGCATGTGAGTAAATGCTGCCTACTGGAGCATTTTGGCTGGCAAGCAGAGGATGTTGGTGGGGCTTTCAGACAGTGGAGATAAGGCACCTAGAAATTTGTAAGGGAAGGCCTGATGTTAGTCATGGTTGTCTGTGCTAGCTGGGGCTAGACTTCGTGTAAAAAGCAACAAATTCCTTGTAATGCTCATGGGTTCAGGTAATGCTGTGAGGAAGAGCTCATAGTGAAGTCTTCCCATGGTGTAGCTCTGCAATGTGTGTCTCACAGGGAGAGGAACTCCAGAAGGATTTTCTGAGGGATCCCTTCACAGAGAGGGGTTTGCTTTACCCTACTGCTTATCCCATCATAAAGTCCCAAGCAGGGGAGCAGCACATGAACTGCTCACATGCTGAAGCTGCTGCATGCTTCTTTTTGCCATGCCAGCAGATCCATACACAGTTGCTGAAATGGGACCAGGTCTGGAAACCCTGTCCCATGGGTTCATTAAACATCCCCTCAGTGCTTCTGGATGGGCCAAGGCAGCTCAGGGAGCCCCACCATGCTCTACAGTCCTTGTGAATGCAAAACAGCTTAACTGAGCATAACTGAGTTTAATTAAACTTGATTCTGTGTGTCTAGTTTCCCAAATTATATCTGTTTCAGCCTGCACAGCTGTAGGCAACACCAGCCTGTGCTGGGGCTGCAGCTGGAGCTTAGAGAGGTGAAAAGTCTCAGTGGATCTGTTTGACTGCAGATGGTGACACTGACTGTGCCACACGGTCGTTTGGTGCCTTATTCTGGGATGCAATGCTCACTTGTTAGTTCACCCCAAGACTTAAAAAATATATAAAAGCACGTCTCTTTTCCTGTTTTGTTTTGTTGGTTTTTTTAATCACAGAATTACCACAGTTGTCCAACTATCAGCATCTCTCCCCCAGTAAAATAAAATATATTTATATCTATAGTATCATGCTCAGTAAAGCATATCCTGAAGTGCCTCATCTACACATTTTTTTAAATACTTACAGGAATGGGGACTCTTACTACCTCATTGGGCAGCCTATTCCAATGCCTGACTATTCTCTCAGTTAAGAAATTCTTCCTGATATCTAGTATAAACCTCCTGCGGTGCAACTTCAGGCAATTTCCTCTAGTCCTATCATTGTTCACTTGAGAGAAGAGGTCAGCATCCACCTCCCTGCAGCCTGCTTTCACGTAGCTGTAAAGAGCAATATGGTTTCTTGTCAGCCTCCTCTCCTCCAAACTAAACATTCCCAATTCCCTCAGCCTCTCTTCATAGGACTTGTTCTCCTATGACCATTCACCAGGGTCAAAGGTCTCACATGACCCTTCACCAGCTTGGTTTCCCTTCTCTGGACTTGCTCCAGCACCTCAGTGTCCTTGTAGTGAGGGGCCCAGAACTGAGCACAGTACTTCAGGTGCTGCCTCACCAGTGCTGAGTACAGAGGCATGATCACTTCTTTACCCTACTGGCCACACTATTCCTGTCACAAGCCAGGATGCTGTTGGCCTTCTTGGCAACTTGGGCACACTGCTGGCTCATGTTCATCTGGGTGTTGACCAATACCTCCAGGTCCTTTTCTGCCTGGCAGCTTTCCAGCCACTCTTCCCAAGTCTGTAGTGTTTTTAAATCTCATATTACTGGCCTTGGCCCACTGATCCAGCTGTCATGAGTTCCATCTGACCTTTTGTCTTCCTAATTTTTTCTCTGCATAACCTGATCACATACAGATCCCTGTGTTCATCCTGTGGTGCCTGCTCTTTCTTCCAAAGGATCTGAACTCTCCTTTTTTTCCTGAGTCCCAGCATGAGTGCTCAGTTCAGCCAGGCTGGTTGTCTTCCCTGCCACTTTGTCTTACAAATCGTGGGCACAGCCAACTCCTGCACTTTTAAGATGTTGTTCTTGAAGAGCCTGCAGCCTTCCTGGACCACTTTATCCTTCAGGACTGTCTCAACCAGAATCCTGAGCAGGCCCAAGTCTGCCCTCTAGAAATCCATGGTGGACGTTTTGATTACTAAGTACTGAGAACTTCACCATTTGGTAGTCACTAAGCCCAAAATGGTCTCTGACTACCACATTTCCCAGCAGTCCTTCCCTGTTTATGAACAACAGGTCTAGTGCTCAAGAGCCAAGTCCTCTTGTAGGCTCCCTTACCAGCTGTATCAGGAAGTTATCTTCCATACACTCAAGGAATCTCCTAGCCTGTCTCCTCTCTGCCATGTTGCATTTCCAACAGATGTCTGGTAGCTTGAAGTGCCCCACCAGAAGAAGGGACAGTTATTATGAGATCTCTGACAGCTGCTTGCAGAATGCTTTGTCTGCCTCCTTATACTGGGACACCCAACAGGCTATCTGCCTTATTTGCCTTCCCATTCATCCTTACCCATAAACATCACTATCATCATCAAGCTCTATGCAATCAAAACAGTCCCTAACATACAGAGCCACCCCAGCGCCTCTCTTTCCCTTTCTGAAGAGGTTATAGCCATCCATTGCAGCATTCCAGTTACGAGAGTCATCCCATGTTTTTGTGATGGCAACATCATAGCTGTCCTGTCACACAGTGGCTTCTAGTTCCTTCTGTTTGGTGCCCATGCTACATGCATTGGTGCAGATGTGCTTGAGCTGGGCTATCGGTTTCAGCCCCAGCATTGCCAAGCCACCCCTAGGCTCATCTCTGCTGGGCCTGGTTTTATCCCATTTCCCCTTCAAACCTCATTTAAAGCCATCTTGGGAAGCCCTGCCAACTCATGGTTAAGAATCCTTTTTCCTTGTGGATAGTTCCACTCTATGTCTCACCAGCAGGTCCAGTGCCATGTAACCATTCCCATGATCAAAGAACCCAACATTCAGTCTATGGCACCAGCCCCTAAGCCAGCTGTTGATCAGGTGTGCTTTCCTGTTCCTTTCAGCATTCCCTGCCCCTGAGGGAACTGAGCAAAACACCACCTGTGCTCCTGATCACTCCACCATACTGCCCAGGTCCCTGAAGTCCCTTTTTATTGTCCTAGGACTGCTCTTCATCATCTCCTCACTGCCCCCCTGCGGGACCAGAAATGGGCAGGAAGCAGAGGGCTGCACCAGAGCCGGGAGCTTCCTACTTATATCTCTGACATGGACCCCAGGAGGGCAGCAGACTTCCCTGTGGGATGGGGCTGGCTGCCACACCGGGCTGGCTGTTCCCCTCAGAAAGGAATCCCCTGTGCCAATTGCCCTCCTTTTATATTTTACAGGAGCGGTTCAAATGCGTGAGGCTGCTCCCTGGATGGGCCTTTAGAGGCACTGACAGCTCCCGGATCTATTTGCACCTGGGAAGGTGCGGGGGGGGCCGGGAAGGGGTTCGTCTGCCACCCGGCGCAGAAACCCGTTTCCATTCACCCCCGGTCCCCTCCGGGATCCTTTGCTCCCAGCGGTATCCCCAGCGGTGCTTCCAGCGGCACCTCCACTGCCGCCTCCTCCGGGCCCCTCCCGCCCGCGCTACCGGGGCCCGCCCGTTATGGGCGGGGGTCGCGTCCGTTGCTCTGGCAACGCCCAGATCTCTCCTGCGGCTTCCCCGCAGTTTCACCCCCCCTTCTACATCTCCCCCACATTCCCTGCCAGAGGAAAACCTTCGGGAGAGAGAAAGCAAAAGAAAAAAGGAACACCCCTCCTCCCGTTAGCCGAGATCTGCTGCGCCGCTGCGGATCAGCTCGGCTCAGCCACCGAGGGTTGGGCCCTTCACGCTGCTTTTAAATCTCCCGCGCTTGCTCGGGCAACGCCCAGATCTCACTGCACGGGGCCTACCTAAAATGCCTAAGAAGATACTTTGATGTGTAAAAAGGTTGGCAGTAAGTTAGAAGATGTATTTGTTGAGATGTAGCGGGACTGTAGGGATGTAACTGTGCTGTGATGCTTTTCTGGGGAGTGCCCTGGCTCAGGGAATGATGGCAGCATCTTTCTTGCAGGCCCAGACACAAAGATGGAGTGTCAGAAAATCGTGGATTTTGGAAACCAGCTTCTTCGGAGGAAAAATGTGGACTGCACTCGAGAAGACAGCCGGCTCTCCCGATGCCTCAACACTTTTGACTTGGTGGCTCTGGGTGTAGGCAGCACGCTGGGTGCAGGTGTCTATGTGCTGGCTGGGGCTGTGGCACGGGAAAATGCGGGGCCCGCCATCGTTATCTCCTTCCTTATTGCTGCCTTGGCTTCAGTCCTGGCTGGACTCTGCTACGGAGAATTCGGTGCTCGAGTTCCTAAGACAGGATCGGCTTATCTCTACAGCTATGTGACCGTGGGTGAGCTGTGGGCCTTCATCACAGGGTGGAATTTAATCCTCTCCTATGTTATTGGTAAGTGTGGTGGGTGAGCTGCGAGACCCTGGCTTTAGTCCAGGATAGCAGCCTGGTTTGTAAGATCGGCTTTGTTTGGGCCACCTGCGTTGCTGCTACAAAGTAGACTCTGCACTTGTGCACTCCCCACGGTTTTTGGGGCTTGCTTGTGGGATGTGTTGGGGGTGGCTTTTGTAACTCGGTGAGGTGAGTGATGTGCCGTGGGCTGAGGGTTTTTCCCAAACTTGGCTTATTGCTGCTGTGACCTTCTCTGAAGATTCACATCATCCGTTTGGCATCCCCTGGCTGCTGCATACTTGTCAGGAATGAAAAGCATTTTCCCTAGGCTGAGAAGGAAGCTGCTGACAGAAGGATGCTTTTATAAAGCAGCATCTCTATCGCAGCTGACCAAGGATTAATGCTTGGTCCCTTTAAGACCTGCTTAAAGCGTCTGGAGATCAGAATTTCATCTTGTGAATAGCTGCAGGATTAAGCTTAGGGTGACCTGCAGGTTCACAGTCTCCGAAACGTCCAAGCCAAATCCTTTCTAAGCCCTTGACTCCCACTAGGAGAGGCCTTGGATCAAGCTCAGAGCATGCAGTGTACAACTCAGCTGATACACTAAAACTAAGCCATACTTTCCTGATTATGGAGTCCTGTCTGTGACAAGCACATCCTGGGCATGCTGCTTGTCATCATGCCTGTAATTAAGGCTGCAAGCAACTTGCTGGTTGAGAGTGAAGATTTGTTGGTTAAAATGAAGGCTGATGCTATGCTAAACTATGAAAGGGAGAGGGTTTTTTAAAAGTAATTTTACAGGATGTCTAAGTGTTACCTTGGAGATTAGTTCCCATGATGCTGGGGATGGTAACATCATATTAAGAATGATACAGTGATGTCACAGCTGAGATCATACTGACTCTGCCCTGGGTGCTTTCTGCAACGTTTTTTTCCTTGTGTCTTTTCTTTTTTTTTTTATATTTAAGAGGTGAGAAGATAAAGGGCCAGAGTCAATTAAACACCTCTCCTTAGAAAATCTGAGTCGTGTCATTCTTTTATGACTCAGGTTCACTGCTGCAAGGAAGGGATAAAAATAGTTTTTTTAAAAAAGTAAGCATGTAATTTCCTCCAGAACTCTAATATAGAGTCTACCGAGGCTACACACAGAAAAAATTGAGCAGACTTCCAGGTTATTTATCTTGTGTTCCAGAAAGCTAACAATAAATTGTCTCCTTCATGCACCTGATCTAATTAGGTACATCCCTTCCCACTTTGATACTGCACTACCAAAATGACTGACATAGCTGTGGATGTTATACCACTCATTCTGCAAATGCAAATGGAAAGATTCACTAACTGAACATTACATTCCCAGAATCTGGGCTGAGCCTGGTATTGCTGAAATGTTGTTTTTTTTATCATTTTATTTTTGTCCTCCCGTAATAGCTTTTGAACTACTGCCTCAGTTTTTATTTCAGAGTTGGCTGCTCAATGTATTATCACAAGGCAGAAAATTCAGTAAAAAGTAAGTAGATATTATTCGTGAATGTGTCCAAACACAACTTTGTTACTTTACATTCAGTCCTGTGACAGAAAATTCATGTCTGCAACTGCCTTTCTTATAATTTGGGAGGAAGGGTGGCTAAGCAGGAAAAAACAGCTGAGGGGGAATGTGAGATACAGTAGGTCTCTTTATCTTACCCAGCTTTTCTCTCTGTTCTTATTGCCCCTCTTGTGAGCAAGAAAAACTCCCAGCAGCTTTGAGAGTGTGGAGAAGAAAGATACATGCTGTAGTTCAGAGCTGGGAGTTGGGAGGGGCAGAAAGCCAAATTTTTTTCTCAGTCGTGCTGCAGAAACTGCCAAGCAGTGCCACCCAGACCAGGTGGGGTGATGGGAGCTTGTGGGAGCATGGAGAGCTTGGTGTTTTCACACTGAGTTTCTCAGATACCTGTTCAAAAAGCGTTGTGGGGGTGAAAAAGGAAATGCTGAGGTCTCAGGGAGGATGGCCACTAGCTTGTAATTAATTGAAATGATGTGGCTTGGGGGAAGACTGGCAGAGGGCTTGGAGGTTGGTGGTGAACAAAAACGTGTGTGCAATTGATCAGTCACAGTTTAGAGAGAAGGAAGAAGGTATCCAGGACCTGGGTCTGGTGTGAATTTTCTTCTGGGATTATGTGGGTTTTTGGGGAATGGTGCCAGATTGTGAGAAGCATTTTGGGTACAGGAAGCTGGTGGGAGCTATCAGTACCATGAGTAACAACATCCCTGGTGAGAAGCTGCTGCTGGGGCTTCCAGGGGCACACACTGACCTCCTCATCTGTGCCTGTTCCTGCAGTGAGCCCTCACCTGAGCTCAGCTGCTCTCCTGGGAGGCATCTGCTGCAGCCAGGAGCCACTTCACTCTGTCAAGGTCATGCTGACCCAGATCTAGTAAATCCTACTTGATGCAAGCTGAGTGTCTTTGCACCCTGCTCTCTAGCAACAGTAAGATGTTATCCAGGTATCTGTGATGTTGGAATAATTCTAGATTTCCCCCAGCTACATCAAGCTTGTTGAGCACAGAGTTTGGGATAAATGGCTGATAGTTACATGGAACTGGCATTCAAGCAGCTGGCACCTAATGCATGAAGGAGCTGGTTGTTCCTGTCCTAGAACATGAAATATTAGAGCCAGAACAAAAAAATAACACTAAGGAAATAGTCTCTTCCTTCCAATTATGCTAAAGTTAAACTGAAGAATCGTAATGTGGTATACAGTAGCTTTTGGAATTTTTCAGGATTAAATTGGTGGCACTGCTATCACACCTCTTTAAAAGCATTCACACTGTTCCCTTTGCTGTTGCAGTGAACAGAAGAGTCTCCAAACAGGTCTGTTTTGCAGCTAATTTTTATGCTGTTGCAAAGATGGATTGGGGCAGCATGTGCCCAGGTTTGCTGCAGGTGCTGCCCGCCAGGTTGAGCTGCAGGCAGGCACAGGTGTTGTGCTGGAGGTGAGACCTGAACACCCTCCCATGGGTGAGTGTGTCAGGACAAACTGTTCTAGATGGAAGGGGGCCCCTGATGACATCCTCTGAGGAGCTGCTCTGCAAACCAAAACCTATCCAGGCTTTTTTTAATTACGTAATTGTAATAGTAATTGTATCATGCAATTAGGTGCTGTTATATATAGTTTTATATATATATGCAGTATAAGACATCTTTATAACCATAGCCACTATAATGCAGGAGAGGGAGAAGCTATTATCCACACCTACTTATTTTACACAGTGCTGTCACTGTCTGGTGGGAGTTCTTCATTGTTACTATTTCAGTTCTATGAAATTAATCGTCTGGCCCAGAAAATGTCCCATACTTGGTCATCTTGAGATCCCAGGTTCAGTCCTCATCCTGACAAGCTATGTGTGTTTTGGTGCTCTGGGGAACTGCAGCACAGTCTGATCACTTGCTGTGGGCAGGAGTTGTGCCACTTGCTGGTGTGTCACCTACGTCACCAGTGTCCTGCTGATTGTGCTCAGATAATCTGTAAATTATATCTGAGTCTTGATTCAGCTTGGATCCTCTAGCAGCAGAGTTTGGAGCCAGACCTGTGTGTTGGTGGACTGCAGAGCTGATGGAGTTGCACAGGTGTTGTGGACCAGGCTGTGGTGGTCCAGGATCATGCTGCCAGAGCCCAGCTGGCTTCTGTAAGGTCCCTCTGCCTGGGCTGCAGTCAGCTGGCTCTGGGCTGCCAGGGATTTCTGCAGGTATGAGAAGAGACTCAGACCTCTCTAGCAGCAGAAATTAACCAGGTCTGGGGGGAGTTCAGGTTGTTGGGAGCATCAGGAGAATGTCTGTCTAGGCTGCATCTTAAAGCAAAGTTGAGATTTACTAAGAAGCCAAACCACTTATAAGGATTTTTTTTATCTTGTCAGCTGAGCACCAGGCTGAGACCCACCATCTGTGTGTTACCATCAAAGCTGAATACAGGCCCTGGGTTGGATCTGCACAGGAAAGGCTGCTCCCAGCCCCTGGGAAGCTACACACAAGGTTGCTTTGGGGCCTTTCATGGCCAAAAGCTGTGCAAAGTGCCCCCTGTTTGAAATGTGTGCCAGCTACAAATGGTAATTTGCATATTTTTTGTCCTCTGGCAGGAACCTCAAGCGTGGCCAGAGCTTGGAGTGCGACGTTTGATGAAATTATTGGCAAGCACATTGAAGAATTTTGTAAAAAATACATGACGATGGAGGCTCCTGGAGTGCTAGCAAAATACCCAGACATCTTTGCTGTGGTGATAATTGTCATCCTAACAGGTAAAACCTTGGAGGGGTTTGTGTCTTGGACCTGTTTCTTCTGTAATTTCATTGTTTGCTTTTGGAACAGGCACAAAGTCCTGATTTATTCTGGATAATGTATTAAAGGCTTGTTCTTTGCTACAAGTGTTGGATTGACCTATATCTCTGCTGTGGAGTTAGTACAGGGCATGGCCAGTTTATAAGGTTTTTAAATAGAGGGGAGCATTCTGTATATTTTTTGAGCCCCTTTTAATATCTTCAATCACATTTTATATAAGGAAGAACAGAAAAGATGACATATTATTCTCAATCAGTTATGGAAGTTAAATCCTTCTGTCTACAAATGCTATTACACAAGAATTTCATTCTGTTGACCTATCAACCTTATTCCCCCTTTGATAATCTGCCAGTTTTCAGTTTCTTTAGCCAGGAAAGTGAGAAAAAAAATATGGAACTGAGTACAAACCTCATGTACTACTGTTTTTTTGTTTTGTTTTGTTTTGTTTTATTTTAGGTATATATGGGCTTCATTCTACAGCAGTGAGTGCAAGACTGCAGAATAATAAATGTGTGATAAACAGTGAGGTCCTCTTGTTTTCTAAAAATACACCAAGGCTTTAATCAGAATTCAGAAAAGTTTTGAAAAGTAAAATTAAAATCCTGTAAAATTAAAATTCTTCTGAACTTTTAACTTTACTTTTACTCAAATATAAACACTACAAGTTAGTAGCATAGAGCATAGGTGGTCCTGTGTAAATATTAGGAAGAATTTTTTCACTGTGAGGATGACAGAGCACTGGCACAGGCTGCCCAGGGAGGTTGTGGAATCTCCTTCCCTAGGGACATTCAAAACCCACCTGGACATGTTCCTGTGTGACCTGCTGTAGGTGACCCTGATCTGGAAGGAGGGTTGGACTCAATGATCTTTTGAGGTCCCTTCCAACCCCTAACTTCCTATGATTCTATGAAATGGGAGCAGGGTTCCCTAGATGCCACGTTCTGTATCATTGACACTAGAAGTAGCTGTGCTCCTGGATTTGTCCAAGCTCCTATTTTCCTCTGCTTCTTAGGAAAGTTGAATGCTCTTTATAACTTCTGCATATTGTGAAGACCTCTGAGACAATGATCCTTCGTGAAAAACCACCTGAGATGCTTTCTCCAGGACTCTGGGTGGAGTGTGAGGCTGTGCCTAGGTGGTACAACCCACTGCCGTGAGATGAATGACCAGAGCACTGGAAGCAGCTTAGCTGTCTTAGCAAAGCACTTTACCAGGGGCACGTGCTGACTGGGCATGCTGGGTGGGAAGGTGTAGGACATCCCACAGCAGTAATGTTTAGTATGAAGTCCTTGTCCACCTTCTGGATGAGCTACCTGAGCTACTTGACTTTGTGGGGAAATGTGATATCTTAGGCAGAGCACAACATGGGCAGAGCTGGGTTACCTCTGCAAGCCCCTGGTGCCTGCTCCTGGTGGCAAAACACCTGACTGTGTTATCTGCCCTCATTTCCTCAGGGCTCTTGATTTTTGGCGTGAAGGAATCAGCCCTCGTGAACAAAGTGTTCACTTGCATCAACATCCTCGTCCTTGGCTTCGTCATGGTCTCTGGCTTTGTGAAAGGATCCATTAAAAACTGGCAGCTGACTGAACAGGACATTTACAACACCAGCCACAGCATTTATGGAGACAAGTAGGTTGCATCTTTTCTTCTTAACTCTGAAATTGATGCATTTTCAATAGGGAGGTTTGTGGAATGATTTAGAAAACCAGTAAATGTCATGGCTCCCTCCTGGTTTTGGTGTGTGCTTGCTGAAAGCAGGCTGTGCTGATGGGCTGAACCTGACAGGAGTTAGGCCCTGCTGTAGAACCAACCATTTCCAGCCTCATGACCAACATAACATACAAATTTGAAAGGAAAGAACTTTTTAGACAGCTTCCTGCTCAAGGCTACACCAGGCTGGCTCTGGTGCCTGTATGAAGCCATAACTCAGTATAGCTCTGTAGTTTCTTTAGACACTTGGGCAATATCCTTGAGGCACCACTGTACCTTTTGGAGACCTTGTCCCAAACGGCTCAATAAAATGAGGGCAAGTTACAGATTATTTTAATGCACTGAAGGAGATATATCTCAAATCAATTTCTAATTAGACTTTTTTCTATTTGACCTGTATCCTGTCTTCTTATACAAGATCAAAATTGAGGATCTTACAAGAGTTCCCAGCAATACAAGGCTGTTAATTTTTGCTTGAGACTGTACTACACAGAAAGAGAGCCGTTACATCTCTCTGCATACATCAATTCAGTCCTGGCCTGCTATCTAAATCCTTTATGTTGGCCTGCAAGGAAGTACAGTTTGGCAAAAATATGGAGAGGTACATAGATGTTGCATGGGTCAAGTTTGGCTTGTGTACAAGCTGCTTATATTGAGCCTCTCTGCAAAATTCATCCTGCAGTGAAAAAATTACTTCTCTAGGAAAGGTACCCCCTCCTTCCTACTGCTATTCCCTTGCAAGGAGCAATTAGTGAAGTAGCTTCAAAGCGTAACTGTAGCTCTTTGACCCTTACCACTTGCTATTTTTGTGAAGTCCATCTGGGGTTTACTTTACTTCATTATTTCCAGAGTAATCCACATTTGCATTGTGCTATTTCTGCAGATAATGGGCCATTTTTCATCTAAGTCTCAACAGAGCTTCTATGAGAGCGTTCAGATGCTTACACCTGATAGGATTTTGCAGATTTTGGGATTTACTTTAATTTAGTTGTCTTAATTTATATTTACATAGGCTTTTCCCTGAAAAAGTAACCTAAGTCACTTGAACTGAAGAGTTTGTGATACATGGCTCAACCCTGATCTGGAGTCCTGATCCAGTGTGCATGGGGATCAGTATGTGTCTGTCTGTTGACTTTAATGAACTTTGGGTGAGGATCAGCAAAGTATTTGGTGCATCAGAGATGGAGATTCCTCTCGTCCCTCAGAGATGAAGGCTCCTCCCTCAGAGGTGCAAGCACTGTTTGGATATGATCTTGGCATAGGGAATTTTTAAGCTGAGAGTGGACAATTGGGTGGATTTTAGACAGTTGTGGCACTCTGCATTGTTCTCTCACGTCCATTCACCTACACTTTATCATAGTCCATCTTAGGTGAAAAGTGGATGGTTTACATGTTTCTCAGTGTTCAGCTTTCAGAATTAAACGTGCTTTTTCAAAAGCTTATGTTTAAATTAATATGTATTACTGCATTACACATGCAGTAATATAGGAAAGGAATTTTAATATTCATGCTATTTTCTCCCTTTCCTAGACAAGACATATTTATCCGCCCCAAAAAAGAGGTGGTGGGACGAAACCATGAACCATTTTTATTCCATGCATTCCCTAGGCCAGTCCAAAGCTCAGCATTGGGCTGGGCTTAGCATTTTGCCTGTCTTTTGTATCCCAGTGTGTGAAAGGGAGAGTGTTTTCCTTCAGACTCGTTGTATTTTTTTATGAGCTATAATAAATAATTTTATAAGTCCCACCAATGCAGGATGACTTCTAACCCAGTGCCATGCCTTTTAGTCAAACACAGGAAGAAAAGCTTTATGGTGTTGGAGGGTTTATGCCCTATGGATGGAAAGGAGTCCTCTCAGGAGCAGCTACATGTTTTTATGCTTTCGTGGGATTTGACTGTATTGCTACTACAGGTAGGATGGAAGATGTCTTAATTCTGGTAATGAACCTGTTTGCTGGTAGATTGGTTCAGTAATGTTGCACAGCACAGAGAGTGAGTAATTCAGGGCACTTCATTCACCATCCCTCTGAACCTCAGCCGAGAATATACTCTTGGCTCAGCTGGTTCTAATAGTTAAAAGTGTCCGAAGTGTATGTCCAAGTGCCTGCCTGAGTGTTGACTTCTATCTACTGTGGCACACAGCTAGACTGTGTAATCCACAAAACAAGCTTTCTTCCTTCTTCTTTGCCTTCAGGGCCCAATCTTGTGGGTGGTTACTGATGACACTAACCATGTCAGACTCCACAGGAAACACATCCAGCTTTACCAGTTATGCAAACAGGGAAGGCCCAGGTTCAGATGCCTTTTATGTATTGTGAAGTTTGAACCCCTGACTCCAGATGATGCTTTAATCAACAGGTTATCCTGGAGTAGGGTTTTTTAGTGCTTTCAGCTGAAGAAGATTCACTAGCTTCAAGTATTTGAAGAGCTAGAGAAAGAGGGAGCCTCTGGGGAGTCAACTGCAGCCTAAAGCTTTGCCTCAAAATCAGGGGGAGTTTTTATCTCAAGGTTCGCAGATCTCCTTCTGAGAGAGAAACCATCAGCATTGTTATATTTCTGCTGGCTAGGAAGAATCTCAGTTCTGGGAAGAAAGAAGGATTATCCTTAGTTTCACATTTGGCAAGAACTGAATTGCTTCAAAGCTAGAGCAGAGGGAGTAGGAGATCATCACAAACACAGATAAAGCAGTACTGCCTTTTCTTCCAAGGCATCTGAGAAGTGCCAGCTCCATTACTCCAGACAGCCCTAGAGCTTCTCCTTGGAGGAGAAACACATTCATCTGCCTTTGACTTTTAGATGTAGTGATCTCTGCTGTCGGTTCATCCCCCTTGAATGCCAGACCTCAGGAGCTTTTGTTTTCAGAGAAGGGTAGATCTGTACCACAGGGAAGCTGTTTCTTAATTTATCAGTGCCTGAAGTTTGAGAAATCTCTTTTTTCCTGCACATTCATACTAACTTGCTTATCAAAAATGTTTCATAAAATCTAGAGAGAATCCTTTTTTTAAGAGTGGTTTTCAAAGTTCCATATGATTTCCAGGTGCTCTGCGAAGCCTGCCTTTTGTTGAAACTGGGCACCTATGGTGCTGTGTTTGTTAGGTAGCAGGTCTGGTGGAGATACTATGTGAAATGGGCACCCATGGATTTGGCGTGCAACTGCACAACAATGTCTTGTCCCATCATTTGTGATCACTGAACATTTCTGGGGGTTGCATCATCCATGCAGGGTTGGACTCAATGATATCTTGAGGTCCTTTCCAACCCCTAACATTCTGTAGTTTTGTGATACCAGGAGGAACTGGAGATAGACATTGTCTTTTTTGAGAAAGGACTATTTTTAATCCAGACTGTCTGTGCCTGAGTTTGCAAGGTCCCCACAATTGTTTTTCAGAAGGAAGGACTGGAGGAGACACGCTGTAGTATGCCAAAGTGAATAGGGCAGGCCATCAGCAGCATCATGGTCTAACAGCACCTCACTGCCCATGAAGCCTTTGAAAGCCCCAGGCAGCATAGGCTGGGTTGGAATAAAGTTTCTGCTCATCGTTTAGCTGATATTTCAATTTCTTTCTTCTAGGTGAGGAGGTAAAAAACCCTCAGAAGGCCATTCCTATTGGCATCGTGGCATCTCTCCTCATCTGCTTCGTGGCTTATTTTGGAGTGTCAGCTGCCCTGACACTCATGATGCCTTACTACCAGCTGGATACCAATAGCCCTTTACCCAATGCCTTTAAGTATGTGGGTTGGGATGGAGCCAATTACGCAGTGGCTGTTGGATCCTTGTGTGCACTTTCTACAAGGTGAGACACTGCTCTTCCTTTGTGCATCTCTCAAGGCAAAGAGGGATCTCCAACTCCTTTAAAAAATGGTGCATGTCAGGGCTTTGCTTTCACAGTGTTTCCTGAGTCAAGAAAGGCAAGACCAGGCTTAGGTCTGAAATTCAGACTTACTTACCTCAAAAGAACCAAGATTTCCCCCAGTGATACATTTCAGAGATGCACATGACCAGTATCACTTCAGAAACTCCCATCTTAGCAGTAGGCCCAGCAGGTGCATTTCTGCAATATAAATTTAGGTTGAGTGACTAAATCATGGAGGCAGCTCTGCCATGCAAGCATGGTTTTCCCACAAGACATCCTGGCCTGCTGGGTGGAGAGCAGACTAGAGTCAGATAGTGCAAGATGCTTCTTATGGAGCATATGGGGCTTTTCATATTCAGGGCCATCTGTCTACAGGTTGCCTGCAGGACAGTCATCTGGATTGGATAGGCAGGATGGAGGTAGAATATGTCATCTTCTCCTGTTCTCTGTAGACTTGTTGTTTCAGATCACCTTACACATATCCAATTAGGTGAGCATCTCATAGAGGCTCGCAGAAGTTACAGCTCTTTCGCTACATGAAAGTCTGGCTGTTTTTTGTGCCTCATGGCTAAGTTTAGTTATCCAAAATCTTAGAGCTTTCACCTCAGTTGCCAGCTATCAGTAACAATGGGTGTGCAGAGGGAGCCCTTGAAGGAGAAGCTGAAGTGAATGAAAGCCACCTGTTCTATGTTTGTAGTGCCATAAACTTGCTTTCATTTTTATGCCTGTGCTCAGCAGGAGGTGATATAAGTAGATTATTTCCCCTTCTATGTCCTTAGTCTCCTTGGCTCCATGTTTCCGATGCCTCGGATAATTTATGCTATGGCAGAAGATGGACTTCTCTTTAAATTTTTGGCTAAAGTCAATGAGAAGAGAAAAACTCCAATAATTGCAACAGTGACATCAGGGGCCGTTGCAGGTAAGATCAAAGACTTGAATGAATGTGTGAAAAGGAGATAGAAGCTCACCATAGGGGCAGATGAGTCCACCTGACTCTGTCTCACTTACTAATTGGATGTATTGCACAGCATAATATCCCAGAGAGTGGCCTGGGTTTCTAGGACATGCCCTGGAGAGGCTGGGTGAGCATGAGGAGCTCGCTGTGTATCTGTCCCTCTTTCTCAGAGCTCATTGCTGCCATCCTGTCTCATGCCAAGAATTGCCTTCATCTGCTCCATGGGTGCTCTGCTGGCTTTAAAAATAATTAACCCCCTGCAAGGCAGCAGCCAGTGGTGCCCCAGCATCCTCCTGACTGTTGGCCTGAAGACATCACACCACCTGTGGGTAGCAGCTCAGCAGAAGACTCCGGAGCATCCAGAGACAGGCAGATGGCCCTGTGGCACCAGGGTTTGTTAATCAGTCATAGCTGGCAGCCATGCTGTTGTCTCTTTCCCTCTGCCAGCCCCCAGGAATATGGGAATTAAACCTCCCAGATGGCAAGCAGCTTATCCCCTTCTTGCTGCCACTCCCTTCCTCCTGATGCCTAGCAAAGAGGAGAGCCTTGCTGCTGCTTCTTTACCTTCTGCTTCAAATGCAGGTTGAGCTGTTGGTATGAGAATGGCAACTCCTTTGGTGGGGAGGTGCTGCCAGACTGCTGCCATGGGCTCTGAGCTCCTAGGAAAGGGCACAGCTACTGGTGCTGGGACTTGCAGAGTGTCCTCACAGCTGCTTTTCTCACACCTTCCTCTTCTGATTGGAGTCATTGGGTCCAGACTGAGAGGGAAAAAAAGAGACAGGTAAAGTAAAAAAAGACATGCTTTGCAGTCCCTTCAGGTCTCCTCAGAGTGGTCTGTAGCACCTGGGACCACAGCACAGAGGAAGCTGCAGGGACAGCACTTGACAGCTGAGCTTGGGGGTTGGGTTGGTTGTTGAGCTCCAGGTGGTGTTTTGAGGACATACATGCTGGGCCAAGCTTAGCTCTAAGGTCCCTGTACTCTCTCATATACAGTAGCATCACCTGCATGTCTGACTGTGGCACCTGTCCTCTGCTTACTTAGTTCTCCTTCTGAAGACCTTTATACAAAGTCCTTTACAGGTTCCAGAGGCAACCTTCCAGAGGTTGCCTGGTGTGTAAGCAGGGCAATTCCCAAGGGCTGTCAGGCTATGCTTTTTCTGGAAACCCCCATGAAGAGACATGCTACCTCAAGATGGCCTCCTTGATGCTTGGTCCCCTTGTGTGCACAAGCCTGGTTTAACCACAGCTAAGCTGAGATAGAGGAGTGAGGTGCTGCCCATCCTCTGCTGCTTCAAGCTACTTCTGGGAGATAATTGTGGTCTTAAAGGTGCTATGGGTGGTATGGAGGGCTCCAGTATTGAGGATGTGCCTTAGACACCTGCTCACTGCTGGTAGTTGAGACAACAGGCTGGCATTTACTATCGTAAATGTTCCTCTGGTTCCAGCTAGTGAGGCTGTGCTGGGACAGCCTACAAGGTTTGAGGTATTCATGCTCCAAGTCGTGCCTCTCCTCGTCTCAGGACAGCTCAAGCTCCCCTGCTGAGTTCTGAGCATCAGTCACATGTGAGTTGCATTGTCATTTATGCTCCTGAGATGTACATATCCTGCCACATCACTGATTTTTCTTCCCTCTCTCACGTTTTTCTCCTTTTACAGCTGTTATGGCCTTTCTCTTCGACTTGAAAGATCTTGTGGATCTCATGTCCATCGGGACCCTCCTGGCTTACTCCTTGGTGGCAGCCTGCGTGTTGGTACTGAGGTATGGATGTAGTAACTGCCTCTCTTGTACCACAAAGACAAATCACACAGTGATCTGATGTCTTTGTAGTTTCCATAGACCAAGTAAAACCATGAACATCTCCAGCTATGGGCATGTGAGGAATTTGTTTCTTTAAGCTCATGGAGGATTGTGCTAGTTGGATCTGCAAGGGGGTCCTATGAACTTGGTTAACCCTTGGTCCATGCCACTCCTCCTGCAGTCAACCTTGAATGCCCTGGGAGATGTGCCAATGGGTAGAGATGAGGGAGGGATGCCTGCATTGTCATCATTTGTTCCTACCAGGGATACAGTTTCAGATCATCTTATGTTTGGAAGGGGATTCAGGATGAAGTCTAGCAGCAGCAAAAAAGCTGAGCATGTGTCTGCAGGATCAGTGCCTTAGCCTGCGTCTTCTAGAAGTGCTGAGCTTCCATGGCTTCCCTAACCTTAGCTGGAAATAGGGTACGTTCATTGCTTGGCACCTCATAGACAACAGCACTTAACCCATGAGAACTGTACTTTGAAAGTCATGTTACTAAAAAATACTTTTTTGTATTCAGTGACTTACTCAGAGTCAGATGGAGGCTTTTTACAAGCTCACAGCAAATGCATTGAACTAAGAACTGTCTTGCAGCAGGTGAAAGGCCAGCACTGCCCGTGAATGCTGTCACTTTGTGTTTGTGCTGTCCACCCTTTAAAATCCTGGTTTATTTTTCTTGTCCTTTTTATTTTTCCTCTGATGTCCCAGCCCCTTCTTCTTAGAGCTGGAAATGACTTCTTTATTTTTGCAGGCTGCTGTACCTATCATGCAGCATTTTCCCCACACAGGCTGCCAGAGGCTGTCTCATTGCATGGCCCAGGCAGCTGATTTGTTTGCCCTTTTGGCTTCTTAATGAAGTAGCAGCTAAATATTTTCTAAAGCTATAAGTCCTGCAACTAATACCCTGCTGTGACCAGACCCAAGGATTTCACTGCATTTCTCAATTTGTGGTGTTTCACAAACACCCTCGTTGCAAACAGATCCCCACAGGAGCCAGAAGAGTGGCTTTTTTCTTCATGGATTGTTTCCTGTGGTTGTTCATCAGGACTCTGTTGAATGAGATGCTATCCTCATGTGTCACAAAAAATTACCATTCTTTGTTCCCCTCTTCCTTCCGTCCCTATGTGGCAGCAGACAAGCTGGTAGAAGAGACTGGGATGGAGGAGGACAGAACACCAGCAATGCTGCTGTGGGGTGTGACCAGCAGCTGCTGGGGTGAGGTATCTGCTGAGCTGTTAGCTCAGCCACCTCCATGCCAAAACTCGAGAGCTGAACTTCCACAGATAACCCCAACAGTCCAGCTGTGACCATCTGTCTCCTCCTTCCTTTTCCAGCAGTCCCCTTTAAAACTCTGACATTACAACCAAGCTGTAGGTGATAATAGCTGACCATGTTTGCTTACAACATGACAACCTTTTTCCTCAAGTTTACCCCTGAAGCAGAAGGGTATTGACATTATGTGGGCCTGGTCTGGTGCTATAGTTATCTGGGGCAGAGCTGTGGCTGTCTGTGTGGCCTTTAAACAAAAGGTAACCTGTGCCAAATAATATGCTCTTTATTTAATTTCTCTTTTCCTAGGTATCAGCCAGAGCAGCCTAATTTGGCATATCAGATGGCTAGGACAACAGAGGATAACAATGAGTCTGTGAGCACCAGTGAGTCGCAGACTGGATTTTTGCCAGAGGAAGAGGAGAAGTGTTCCCTCAAAGCCATACTGTGTCCCCCAAACTCAGACCCTTCCAAATTCTCAGGCTCAGTAGTGAATGTCTCAGCCTTCATCATTGGTAAGCACTGAGCAGCACAACTCTGGGACAGTGAGTCTGCTCGTAGGTCCTTGTACTCACCATGGAGGGAAAGCTCATCTCCTGGCTGTGATTTTGATGAGCTCTTGCAATGGCCAAAATGACTGAAGATCTAGAGATTAAATTTATGACTTGAGAAGAAATCTGCAGATGGGGGAGGGGTACATAGGGCATATCTCTTACCAATAGCTTTTTCATGTGTTACTGTTTTGTTTGCTGAGCTTTCACATTCTGCTTTGTCTGCTTGTTGTTTGGGGTTTCTTTTTCCTATACCTAAAAAAAATTAATTTGTAAGCTTTGGTATCTGTTCACAGGTTTCCTTATTGTGGGTAGCTGTATCTTGACTGCCCTTGAGCCAAGCATTCTGATAAAAACTCTATGGATTATTGCTGCCATCCTTGTTCTCATTGTCAGCTTTGTTATATGGAAACAGCCTGAAAGCAAAACCAAGCTTTCCTTTAAGGTGAGTGTCCTGGGAGGTGTAGCTAGGAAATAGGTGGTTGGAGGAGGAAGTGCATGTTGGGCTGTACCAGAAGGGGAGACTTGGCCAAAGGGATGTGCAGAGAATATAGGTATGATAAAAGGGTGTCATAGAATCATAGAATCGACTGGGTTGGAAGGGACTTCAGAGATCATCAAGTCCAACCCTTGATCCACTACCACTGCAGTTACCAGACCATGGCACTGAGTGCCACATCCAGTCTCTTTTTAAATATCTCCAGGGACGGAGAATCCACTACTTCCCCGGGCAGCCCATTCCAGTGTCTGATCTCTCTCTCGGTAAAGAAATTCTTTCTAATATCCAACCTCAACCTCCCCCAGCACAACTTAAGACCGTGTCCTCTTGTCTTGCTGAGAGTTGCCTGGGAAAAGAGACCAACCCCCACTTGGCTACACCCTCCTTTCAGGGAGCTGTAGAGAGTGATGAGGTCTCCGTGGAGCCTCCTCTTTTCCAGGCTGAACAGCCCCAGCTCCCTCAGCCTCTCTTCATAGGATCTGTGCTCAAGTCCCTTCACCAGCTTAGTTGCCCTCCTTTGGACCTGCTCCAGGACCTTGATATCCTTCCTAAACTGAGGGGCCTACCAGAGTTGAGCTCGGCCTCTGTGTGTTGTTTCCTCTGGTGGTCTAAACTCAAATGTCAGTGCAGGTGCTTTGCTGCAAAATGTAGCATGGCAGACATAGCATTGTGTCAGCCTGCTGCCCAGCAATGCCCCATGGGCAGAAGCAGATTTGGCACAAGAAAAAGGGCCTGAAGGGATTAGCTGAGAGGTTGGTGGAGGGAATCAGGAGGGGAAGGCACGTGGTCAGATTAGAGGCTACAACAGAGAACTTGGAAGGAAAAGTAAATGGTGCTGGAGTCCTGGAGAAGCTGGGAGGGCAGAAGAGAAGGTCCAAGAGAAGTATGGCCACAGGGGAAGGGCAGGGCAGTGCTTTTGAAAGTAGATGCTAATAGGATATAGAAGAGACAGAGAACAGATGAAAAAGGGATGGTTTTGAAAGGCCACATCAGATGGAGGATAAAGGAGAAAGAACACAAGAAGCAAGCTTGCGTGTGAGGCTCAAAGGGGTACTCCCTAAAAGGCTCTAAGAAAGTGCACTTTTGTGTCCTACTTAATCCCCATAGAGACTATGGGGTGACCATTCTCTTTTAGGAACACTGCAATCTATCTGCCCTGTCCAAGCACACCATCCTTTCTATGTTAAACAAACACTGGGATGTGGTTTGTTGTTGGGTTTTTTTTGAGGTTTTTTGTTTGTTTATTTTCCCTGATAGGATCCTGCAAGTCAAGTTTTATCATAGAATCATTAAGGTTGGAAAAGACCTCTATAATCATCAAGTCCTACTTTCAACCCACCACCACCATGGCAACTAAACCATGTCCTGAAGTGCTACATCTACACTTGTTACAACACCACTTCCCTAGGCAGTCAGTTCCAAATGCCTGACCACTTTTTCAGTAATTTTTCCTAATTTCCTAATATCCTAATCTAAATTGAATATTAGGATATCCAATAACTAAAAAAATTATGGATAATCTAAGTCTAAATTCAATCTAAAAATTAAATTATCATTATTTCAGGCTGTTTCCCCAATCTTTTAAGTTGATTTTGGATTCTAATCCTATTCTTTAATTTTCGGTGTTCATTGATGACAGTTTTTCAGTAAATTCTCTGATTTTAATAATTTATTCCAACCAGAATTGCCCAAGGTAGAGTTTTCAGCTCAACTTCGGGGTTATGGTCCCAGAAGTGGACCACAGTGTGGTCACAGAAATGTCCAGAGGCAGAAAACTTAGTATCTGTCATTTAGACTGCATTTTTTGAACTTGTTTCTGAGACCTCTTTGCCTTACGCTCAGGATACTTGATGGTTTTTTACCCCTCAACCACTGTACAAGAAAAAAAATTAAAAATAGCCCTGTCAGTGCTAAATCTGTAATGGCTGGCTCTTATCTCCTTGTTGTCCTTTAGACGTTTACAGCCTGACTCTCAAGTAATTTTTCTCCAAAGTCTCTGAGAATCCAAGGCTGACTGGTTTGTTCCCCAGCTGTTTTTCTGTATTTCTTTGTAAAAGGGTAATTTGTTTTCCTTCTCCAGTCTTTAGGGACCATACCTTTCTACCAAGAGATCTCAGAGATGCCCATTAATAGTTAAGAGATCGTTTCTGCAATCTCTGGACACATAACTCGCCAGCCTGGGGAAATTTCATTTGTCTCTCCTGGATTGAGAAAGCCTAATTTAGAAGAATATTCTTCTGCTTCCTAGTTTGTGTGCCCATCCTCTTTCTCTAATGATATAAACAGCTGCTCACCATAATTACATTTTTTTTATGAGGCTTAAGTCAAGAAATGCCTACACCATTTTAGCCTGTTTCTTTTTGTAAATCTATTTTTTTCGTTAGGGGTTAAGTTCACTTTCCTCTTGGTTTCACCATATTCACAAACCATTCTATTGTGAGTGCCATAGTCTAGCAACTGCAATGGTGGTTTAAGGGTTGGACTCGATGATCTCTGAGGTCCCTTCCAACCCAGCCAATTCTATGATTCTGTGATGATTCTATGCCCTTTCTGATTCTGTCTTCACATACCTGTGCTATTTCTTTATATCCTGGTTCTTGCTTTTTGGCTTTACTGTTTCATTCTTTCTGTCTCAGGTCATTAAGGCATTCTTGGTACAGCTGCACTCGTCTCTTAAAATACTTTCTGGTTTTCTTCTGTTGTGGGGTAATTTACTCTGTATTGCCTAATTACCTTGGTACTTGCTGGATGAGGTTCCTCAGGTTCCTCCTCTGACATTCCCCTTACCTTCTCCTGCTCTTCAGTAAGCACCAGCCATGATGCAGTTCTTGGTTCTCTTCACTTCTCCTTTGCCCCACAAGTATTTGGAAGTGTTGGAAAAATTTGCCTCTTGCCTCCTTCCAGATCACAAAACAAGGACAACCACTCTTAAAACAGGTGAACGACATTATTCACCTCCATCTCCCACAGTGAATTGTTGTCCTTCACTTTGGTCTAACCTTGCCTTTTCTCAGATATGGCCCCTGAAGGGTTGGTAACAGCCATTGTTTCCCTCCTGTAAGAGATGCAGTGTTCTTTCCTGCCCACTGATCTACCTTGTGGATGTAATGCCTGCCCTCTTTCTTTTTTTCAGGTACCTCTTTTGCCCCTTCTTCCTGTTGTGAGTATTTTTGTGAATGTTTACCTCATGATGCAGCTAGACCTAGGCACGTGGATACGGTTTGCAGTCTGGATGCTCATAGGTGAGTTTGAGAGAGTAAAAAAAAGATGCTATGTTCAAAGTTATTTTGTTAACCATAAATTTACTGTAGCATTCCAGGGAGGGATTCTGCACTCATATCATTCTTGGGCAACTTCAATGACTTAACAGAAGCTATTTAGGCAGTGTGTCTCAATCCTCGTTTTAAATTCAAGGGTCATGAAGCCTTTTTGAGGACAAACAGCAACCTGTGAACTATCTTACAGGTCTTGTTGCCAACAAGAAGCCTTATAACGTTTCTTCTTGGCTGGCCTTGAACTGCAGTCCAGGTGGTAGGGCTTTTACTTCCGGAGCTGAGGGAGCTGAGCTGCATCCCAAGCTGCTCCCAGTAGCCACTCGGAGAAGGCTGAATTGCCTGAAATGCCTAGGAAATTTGTTATGATGAAAACAAGTAAGGACAGCATCAGTTTCAGATATATTTTACTGAGATGGAGGCTGTAGGCACACAAATGAAGAGAGAAAGATCTCTGCTGAATGGACTGCAATGGACACACTGAAAAGCAGTCTATAATTGACCCCCCATTCGGGGCCTGGATAATAATTTTTGAAAGACTGGTGCCTGTGTAAATGTCTTTTTTCCAAGGAAGGTGGTGACTGTCCACTGGAAGCTAGCTGTTGGGAGGGCTGGAGTTACCACTGGTGTCAGCTGTGTGGGTCAGTGTTAGTAGTGGTTTCTGTTCCCTTACAGAGCTAACTGTGCCCTCTCCTCTTGGCTTCCACAGGCTTTGTCATCTACTTTACCTATGGAATATGGCACAGTGTGGAAGCCACCTATGCAGCCTCAGCAGAGGCAGAGAGAAGCACAGAGGCTGGTTCAGGCAGCTGTAAATGACTGCATGTTTGGGTTACGGGCAACTGGGGAATGGCTGCAGCAAAGGACACTTTGAGGTGGAGATCCTGAGCCAGGTGACAGCTGGTGAATCCTTGATGCAGGAACAGGGAAGCGTAATGCCAGACTCTCCAGCCCAGTTGCTGCAGCTTGCAGTTTCCTCAGTAGCACAGCTGAAAGGGATCACAAGGAAAAAAAAAGCCACACCTCTGACATACGCCCTGCAACGCCGTCAGCTAATCTGGGGCTATGCGCTTCCCTTCCTCCCTCCTAATTTCCCCTCCTCCCCAGTATGTAGAAAAATTGCTTCTGTGTGCCAATTAACCTTAAATGCTGCTATGAAACCAGGCCTCACAAGGGTCTTCTTCTGAGTAGCCCCAGGAATTACCTTCCCACAGGTAACTTTATCTGATTACACCTGGAGCAGATTTTGCGGTGCTGCTGTCAGGCTGAGACCAGATTCATCCTTCCCTCGGTGTCAGCTCTTCCCCATGTGTAATCACAAAACAAGGCTCTCACCAAGCTTTCACCCCATTAAGGAAGCACCTGCAGGACTTGCATTCTCTGCAGTGTCAGGTCTCTTAAGTTTTTAGCTATTTTTTAACTATATATTCATATGCTTTAAAGCCCATTGCTGGTGTGAAATGTTGGGAGGGTTTGTGGTTGCTGCTTTTTAGGTGAATGGTCATATGCAGGTAGCTCCAGCAGATACTTCTGCTGACTGTTCAGCAGAGGGATTGCCAGGTTTAGCCATAAAAATATTTAGTGCAAGTACTTGAATTGCTTGATAAGAACATGTGTCTCCAAAGAGCTGTCCTACCTCTTCACCTTGGGAATCACTAGTGGTGTGGCTGCAGTGGTGGGGTGGCTAAGAGAAATGAGCCCAAGCAGTGTCCTGTTTTCTTCTCCCTGTATCAGTTCTGTCTGCCAGCCATGTAGCATCAGCAAAGGATTTGACCATCAGGCTTTGGTGTGGCTTCAGTAGGTGAAGTGCATTTCTGCCCCAGGAAGGGGAGGTACACGAAGATCCTCAGGGGCTGGAACTTGACTGATGAGCAATGCGTGGTGTCTATCCCCTGCCCAAGGGATGGCTGTGGGGATATGCAAGGCCTTCTCAGTCCCCGTGGTCCCAGTAGAGCCTACATCCCAAAAGACACCTCTAGGCTTTCCATTTGGGAGGAGCTTCCATTTGGGAGGAGCTGGAGATATCTCCAGAGCCTGGCAATCATGGAAGATGAGAAATATGGAAGTGAGACCAGAGTCTGTGTTTAGTTGGCAGTGCCTTGGTTTTGCTGTAAGACTAATTTTTTTTTATTCTTTCTAATAGTGTTCCCCAGCTAAGTTCACTACTCTAAAAAAGGCTAACTAAAGCACCAGGAAGGTTGGCCATGCCCATGTAGTGCCACTGACTTAAATTCATGCTTCAGCTTTACTGAAAAACAAATAACAGAATCAGGAGTGGTTTGTGTTGGAAGGGACCTTTGAAGACATCTAGTCCAACCACCCCTGCCATGGGCAGGGACATCTTTCACTAGACCAGGTTGCTCAAAGCCCTCTTCAGCCTGACCTCAAACACTTCCAGGAATGAAGCATCCCAAACAGATACTGCAAAAATCCTTTCTCCCAACGTGAGTGGATGCTGTCCTAGGTGACCTCCACACTACTGCCTCTGAATACAAGACAATCTTTGATCTGTTTGTCAGCATGGTTCTTGCTGATGAAGGGATGGGATCTTGTCACCCTTGTTCAGATGGAGAACTAAAGAGCATGACCAGAGTCTTACCAGGAATCTGATGCAGCAGAAAGGGGAACCAGACCATCATTTCCCAACTCACACAGCTGGACCATGGACCGTCTCTTACAGGTTTCCATGAGAGACTTGATAGCCTTTGTTTTGAATCTTTCTTTTTAATCTTGGCCTTCTTATAATCTACTGGGAAGCTCCTCTTTCCGGAGTTGGAATTGGAAGGAGTGAAGGCAACGTGTGCATTTCCTGCTGGGTGCATTTTGAGTGCAGTTACCCCAACAAAATGAAGTCAGGGAGTGCACCAGTTGCTGGTTCTTGACCGTTTGCCAAGCCTTTGCTCCTTGTGCATATGCAAAGTCTTACTCAAACAGGAAGAGAAGAATATAAAAATTAAAAGCAGCTAGGTTGAAGTCCATTTTGTTTAAACACAGGCAAGCTCTACACACTCCACAGCTTCCCAAGAAGCACTGAAGATGTGCTGGGGAGAGAGAAACTGTAAATTGAGATGGGAGCAAAGTTTCCTGTTGTACCAAAAACTTAAGGGTGATTTTCCCTGCCTTGGGTAACAGCTTCTGAGCAATTAAGACATTCAGCAATGACTATCTGGAGGTGAATTCTGACTGGAAGTGTGTTTCCAAAGAAAGTTATTTAAAAATATGCAGATTTCTTGCTGTATTTTTTTTTATAAATGTTAACTTATTTTTTTGTCTGCTTAGGGACCTGTTATATTTATATTCTTTAACTTTGTTTCAACTTTCATGGCATGTAATAGCACAAAGAAGAGAAAGTCTTGATGGGGTCATTTTTCTTCAGTTGCTTCTCTCTGAGAAGATTCACAGAAAAACCTTTCTCTGTCATCAGATTTGATAGTTAAATGTGACATTACCTGCACTGGCCTCAGAGCCACCTACTGCAAATTTGCTACTGGAGGATCCTTAGCCCCATCTCCCACTCCTGCATCATGACTGCTCCAAACTAGTTCCCTGGTGGTGGGTGCTGCCACCTCTCATGCTGTTTTTTGCTACTTAGCAGATAACAAGGAAGTGGAGGGAACCTGCAGCCTTGAGCAGGGAGTGTGGGTGACTCCCCTGGCTCTCTGTCTACCTGCTTCTCTGTTGTCCAGCTGGAGCTGGGGACCTCCTGGCCTCCCCTTTGCAGGACTCGACCTGGGGAGTGGACTGGTGGGGAGGAGATGAGTTTGACAGAGCTGTGTACTCCTGCCCTATCCCCTCCTGGCTGCATATACCCCTTGCTTGTATGTTTTGTAATCTGAAAGGTAAATTTCACTGCCTTCTCTAGGCTAATGTCACGGACTTTGCTTAATGGGTGGGGTTTTTATGATTTTATTTTTTTTTACTGCCTCCTCTGCCTCCCTGCTGATGTCTGCATGTATCTTTGAAGACATGCAACTGCTGCTATAACCTTGCTGTTGTGGAAGATTTGCTTTCATTCATTTGAGCTGTTCTTTGTAAATAGTTCAGTCATTATTTTATTAATAAGAGTATTTTGTACAGATGCAGAGCACTGTGCTGTATGAAGAGGTGGGAATGGAGAAGCGATACCTTTACTTGGCACAAGAATAGATCCTTTTCTGCCAGAGCTGAGAAACATAGTAAAAATGGCCTGCTGAAATCTAGCTACCCTGTGTAGAGTCCCAAAAAGAGTATTTGTCTCAAAACATCCACCTTGACAAAATGGATATTGCGCTCAGGTGGAGGCCTCATTCATAAGCCACCTGGACTCTGTTCTCTCAATGAGAGACCCTCATTTGGGTTTCCACCCTGATAAATGGGGCCCTCTTCTCACAAGAGCAGCCCCTCCTTTAGTGGCCATCCCTATAAGCTGAACACTGGCCTTACAAGGGGAGCTCTGTTTGATGGCCACCCTGACAGGTCACAGGACACTGTCCTTGTTTGATAAGGGACAGGGGCAGGCAAGCTGTACCCTGTGGAGGCAGAGTGACATCTTGTGTGTGCCCCGGGTGAGGCTGCTGAAGAGGGTGCATGCTCAGAAATAAGGGTTATTGCTGTGTCATCCTATCTGGAGGGGCACACGTGAACACCTGGCTCTGCAAGATATGCCAAAGCCCCGTCTCCAAAAAGGTGGGGTCAGGCAGCATAGAAGAGGCACACTCGAAATGCTGGATGTGCTCCCACCATCCAAGGATCACGAGTTCCTACCAAGATAATCACAGGATCCAAGGGTGGTCATATCTTTCCTATCTCTTCCTAATTTCTCTCTGTTTATAACCTTATCTCAGCATATAAGGGTAACATGGTTTCCAGCTCTGTTAAGTTTTATTATCTGTTGCTTTGTTAAGTTTTGTTAGTTGTTAGTTGTCTGTTGTTTTGACAGTTTCCTTAAGTTCTGTTATTTGTAATACATTGCTTTGAAAGTACCATCATTTCTAATTCTGCTAGTTGTAATCTGACATGCTTTATAATCATACTCACTTTTAAGTAAAATTATGTTTTTATACAAACCTCCTGGGTAATAATATTCCTCCTAGAGTACCATGCAGAGATTTCCTGAACTTAATCTCAACGAATAGGTTGTTAAAAGAGGTTAATTAGAGAAGGAGGATTGGGCCCAGCCACACCTAGGCTCCTCTCTGAAGGAGAAAGCAAGGGGGTCCAATCCAAATCTCCCTGGGTTGACCCCTACTCTGAGGAACTCTGCCTATGCCCACTCTGTGGGACATAATGCTGTACCCACTCTGTGGGACATGATACTTGGTTTGACCCCCATATCTGGGGAGCCGTGCTCACTTTGTGAGATGTGATGGGTGCTGCACCCACCTTGTGGGTTGTGACACTCTGCTTTCCAAATATTCAATACTCATCAACGCATAAGAGCTCTTGGTTCTGGCATATGTGCAGGTGCTGAATTTTTGCCACAAGATTTGACTTTTACCAGAGAGGAGTTCCCTGATAAGCAGCAATACAAAGAAGTGCATGGTGGGGGTAGAAGCTTCACAGGGATCACAGCCTCTCCTTCCTGCAGCTTCCAGAGGAGCTCTTCATTAATCCTGCTCAGCTTCTTCTCCACTTCTTTCTCAATATATTCTTGAAGATTCACATTCTCCTCTGACAATTGTCTGGAGAGGGAAGCAGTACAACACATGAGGAGCATCAGTGTAAAGATGGTGGCATTAACACAGCCGGTGCTGCACAAGTGGATGGGCCAGGTAGCACCTCCTGCCATCCCATCCCATCCCATCCCATTTACCCATCCCATCCCTAGGGCTGTGACTGGGCTATGGCTGAGCTGGTTTTGGCACCGTGAGAGCTATGAAGCTGAGCAGGCCATTCTCTCCCCTCTTTCAGCACAAGGAGAAGCAATCCTTTGCTCAGCACACGAATAGATCCTGTGCTGAGAAGCAGGGCAGGCTCTGGCCCAAAGGACTGACCTTATTTCAGCATATTTGGTTGCTTCCATTCTTTTTGCTTGAGAGAACCCCTCCAGGGAAGCTGTTGCAAGAGTTTACTGACTCTGGTACATGGTGGGCAGAGGTGGGTAGCACCCAAAGCTGCAGCTTGCAGTTATATAGCAAATCCATTTCTGTAGTCAGGCACCTTTCTTGATGGAAAACTGCTGGCAGAGCAGCTTCATCTCCCCACACAAATTACTTTTTTTGTGAAAAAAAATATTACCTTTGTTCGTGTGCTAACAGCTTGCTTTCTTTGGTCACTGAAAACCATGACTGGCTGGGTTTCCACATTGTTTCACCCTTTTCCTGTCCCTCTGGGTGGAGTTTGCCACTGGCTTAGGCAGTGTGCTGGGTGTTGGGCAGTTCTGCAGCATCAGGGGAGTGGAGCTGCCCCCCCCCCCTGACTCCCCAGCACTGTCTGGGCATCCCAGGGGCTGGGGTGTGCTGCAGGAAAAGTGCTGCTGGTTCTGAGCCATTTGTGCTGCATGTTTGCAGCGTGAGAGAGGGTGCCATAGGGGTCCACGCTGGTGAAAACACTGCTAGTGCTGACACCACACATTGCTGTTTGTGGCCAGGGTTTTGTAAGAGTGAAGTCTGAGCTGGCAGCACTTGCCATGGGCTCTCACCCTTTGTGCATCCCAGATGAATACAAACTCCTATTCATGGTGTACAGAGAGAGGGTGTCTGTCACTGCTGCTTCCATTCCTACCAACATGGAGAGTGGAAAGCATTATGATAGGGTATTATGTTAATTTTTTTGTAAAATAGCTTCTTGAGTGATTGCATTTTATATACTGAAGAATTCCAGTGAGGTTTTGCAAATTCCACCCCTCCAGAAGGCCATGTACAAGTGAGCATTGCTGCCATCTGTCCAAATGAATGAAGGGCAATGCATGGGTCTGGCAGCCTGGAGAAGATAAGTCGTGGTGCTGGTTTGCATGCTGGTTTGCATGAAGGCTTTTTCTGCAGTCCCTGCTCTGCAAGTGTGCCTCTTTCAGGAGAAACTTGATTACAGAAAGGGTTGTTAAGCACTTGGAACAGGCTCCCCAGGGAAGTGGTTGAATCTCCACCCCTGAATGTATTTAAAAATCACCTGGATGTGGTGCTTGGGGACATGGCTTAGTGGTGGTTCATCAGGAATAGGGTAATAGGGTTAGGACAAGGCTGGACTCAAAGATCTTGAAGGTCTTTTCCATCCTGAGCAATTCTACAATTCTGTGATCCTCTGAACACCCTCCCCTGTTGGAGGAAGCCTCTTCTCCCTGGCAGAAAAAGCATCTTTCTAAACCCATGGGTAACCTTGCCACACCTGCTGGGCCCAACTTTACGGGCACGTTCCATTTCTTTCTTTCCCTTATCAAATTTTGCTCTTGTTCAAGGCTAAATTAGTCTGTACACAGTGAGCAAGCCCTTGCTGCCCTCATGACCACCTCCCTTTTCCTCAGGGCCACCAGCCTGCAGGCACACCACTGTCCCAAAAGCCAGGTGACAGCAGGGCTGCCTCCAGTTGCCTCTGCCTGCTGCCACTGCCCTGATGGTTTGTTCATCACTGCAATGCCTCACCCATAAGCCCCCCAGCCTGCCTCACCCTCCATGTTACAGCAGTGAGTGAGGTCCCAGGGGGTGTCTGACACCCAGCTTGAATTCAGCTGATCCAGGAACATCTCTGCTGGCAAGAGCCAGACCTCGATTTTTCTCAGGGCTTTTGCTCCTGGCCTGGGAGACATGAGGTGCATCTGAGGCGGGGCAGGCTCCATGGAGGCAGGGAGGGACACCTCTGCCTCTCAGGCTGAGCAGGGCTGTGGCTGTGGGGCAGTGACTTGCTCTGTGGTCACAGCAGTGGGATGCACAGGGTTGCCCTGCAGCACGTTGTGTGCCTTCCAGGGGTGCAGGGAGCTGCTGGCAGCACGGAGGCAGGGGGTCAGCAAACCTACTGCGTGTGGGTCATATCAGGAAATGGACTTCTACTGACTGAAGCCATGGAAGAGTATATTTTTATTTTTTAATTATAAAGCAAACTGTAAATACCTTTCTGTTGCCTGTTTGGTAGTCTGCTTTCCTAATGATTTCTCAGAATTTCTTACTGGCGTGATAGTTTTAATGCTTGGTATGGGGAAGAAGTCTATTTTTTATCTTTTTGATCTCTGTTTTGGTTTGATTTTTGTAGGTTTGTTTTGGTTTTGGTTTTACCGTGTTCACGTAGCGATTAAAGCCTTAAGTTTAAAAATGTGAACCTTGTCCCCGGAGTACAGCACAGTTGTGCAGCTACTTTTATCCTGGTGACACTGTAAACACTTCTCCCATGAACAATGCTTTTGGAATTTGGAAACTCACTTGTAATTATGTAGTACAGCATTAAAACATTCCTGATACCCAAATAAATCATGCCTATTGTTTGTCCTCGTTTGTAAGCCTTTCTCTGCTTTCCAGCTTCACAAACTGGGTGTCCTCAGTGGGAAGGCAAAGCAAAGGGAGGGGATATTGAAATATGGGTGACCAGCACATCACAGACCACGCTTACTGGCTGCTGTACCTAAACCACCAGCAGAAATGTTCCTCTTGCCAGGAGCATGAAACACGATTCCTTAGTGAAAACATTGCAAACAGATCCCTAGCTTCCTGGGAGCCCCAGCAGTATGGGAAACACCTCAGAAAAAAATATTCCATCACACTTTTAGTCTGATTTGTAGCATGGGAACCATGGTCAACTAACCCAAGCCACCAGCCCCACTGCCAGATCTCCAGAGCAGTGGAGGTGAGAGCCATGCCAAAGCAAAGACACCAAGGACAGGGAGGAAGGAGGGGGAGAAGGTGCCTGAGCAGTGATTTCCCCACAGCCCATGGTGTGATGGCAGCTGTGCCCTTCCAGCCCATGGAGGAGCAGGGTCCCTGAAGGATCATGATGAGCAGACGTGGACCTGCTGCCATGGAGTGTCACAGGTGGGCTGACAGTGGCTGCAGACTCTGTGGAATCACAGAGTGGGGCAGATGTGGCTCTGCAGCCATGGAGGACCCGGTGCCAAGGGAGGTGACCGTTTCTGCAGAAGGTTGTGAGCCTGGGCAGCCCGGGCTGGAGCAGTTCCTGAGGCACTCCTGTGGGAGGGGTTTGTGAAGGACTTTTCCTTGGAGAGGGGCCCCATGTGGAGCTGGGGAAGGCTGTGACCAGTCCTCTCCCTGAGGATGAAGGAGCGGCAGAAACACTGTGTGGGGAACTGACCAGAACCCCCCTGCCCCTCCCCTGTGCCCTGAGGGGGAGGCGGGAGGGAAGCGATCCGGGCCCGGGGAGAGGGGAGGGGTGGGAAAGAGGTGTTAAGTTATGGTAGCATAAATCTGGGTTTTTTTCCTTCCCAAGTTGAGCCTGTTTTTTTAACCTTTACAGTAATTGGGGAATGGAAACCTCCCTGTCCTTGTCTCGATTAACAAAGTCTTTGGGTGGGTTTTCTCCTCCCTGTCCCACAGTGGGGGTGTGGGGGTGAGTGAGCAGAGGCCTGGCTGGTACCATGCTGGGTCTAAACTATGACAAAGAGGCCACGCTTATCAGCAAAGTAGATGTGATTCTGTGGAAACGTATTTAAGAGAGGAAAAAAAAAAAAACCAAAAAACTGCCAGGAGACCTGCAGGAGAGAGAGGAGTGGGGTGTGAGAGAAACACCTGTGCAGATACCAAGGTCAGTGTGAAGGGCTGGGGAGGAGGTGCTGAGACAGAGGTTCTCCTGCAGTTCATTGTAAGATGGCTGCTGTGCACCTGCAGTCGATAAAGGATCACAGTGGAACAGACGTGGACCTGCAGCCAGAATGACCCTGTGCCAGGGGCTTGTGGCTGCACCCAAAGCAGGCCATGGCTGTGGGACACCCATGCTGGAGCACTCTGCTCCTGAAGGACTGCAGCTCAGTTGAGGGACTCACGCCAGAGGGGTTTGTGAAGGACTCCTCTCCTGTGGGAGGGACCACAGGCTGCAGCAGGGCAAGAGTGTGGGAAGTTCCCTGAGGAGGAAGGAGTGGCAGAGCCAGGGTGTGACAAACTGAACACATTCCCCAACCTGAACACATTCCCTGCACAGTGGATGGATTCCCGATCTCCCTGTATTTCCAGGGGTGGTAGATGATAGAATAATTGAGAAATTTGAGCCTGTGAAGAAAGAAATGGAGAAGGAAAGTGTTTTTCAGATGTTTTCACTTCTCATTGTCCTACTGTGTTTTGATTGGTGGCAAACTAAATTGATTTTTTTTCTTTTTTGTTCCCCAAGCTGAATCTGTTTTGCCTATGACCATTGTCCTGAATGGGACAAGATAGCAGACAAGGTGTATATGTATAAAACAGAATTTTATTGTAAATAACAAAAGATCTTAAAAGCTAGACTAAAAAAGTATAACCATAACTGGTGAGAGAACCCTCCCTGTCACTGTCTCCACCCAGGAGCTTTTCCTTATATTTTCTGCTCTCTATCCCACTGTGGATGAGGAATCAGAGAGCAGGTCCAGTGGTGCTTTGTTGCTGGCTTGGCCTAAACAAAGTTACCCTCTAGTGGGTTTTTTCTTTGTTTTCCATTTATTCCCAGTTTCTTTGTGCACAGACATACAGAAAACGCTGTAGGACACACTGGTTCATATGCGCTGGCGCATGTATTTATTATCAGGAATATATTACACTTATCTGTACATCATAATTGAAATAATACAAACTCTTCCTGTAATCGTTAGCCACATAGTAAACGGGACCACAGAACTCCTGCTGCCTGGGAAACTGTACAGAGGCTCCTCAGTGTGTCCATGGGACACAACCACCATCAGTGCAGAGACATAAAATACCTGATTTTGCACTTGATAGTTTTTCCTTTCCTTGCCCCCCCTCCCTCCCCCCATCACCCCAAGTCTTTGCTGCTGTGCCAAGGTAACCTCTGTGCTGGCAGCTGCAGGAGGTGCTGTCCCACTGGGGACAAACAGTGCTTTCCTGCAGAAATTCAGAGCTTTTCCCTGCAGCTTTCCCAGCCCTCCATGTCCCCTGCTAGCTACTGGCTCTCCAGCTATCCCATGGCTGTCACCTGCTCCTGGTGCCAGTCTGTGAAGGCCCTTCAGAGCAACCTTAGGAGGGTTTTATTGCTGCTACAGCCTTCTGAATTGAATAAAGATTAACTAAACCTAGGGTTTCCTTTTTAAAGACAGAAGGACAATAAAACTCAGTTCAGTGCTGGCTGTGTTCCCTCTGCTGCCAAAGGCCACCCTGTCTCGCAAAACAGGAAGACCCCAGTGGCAGCCATGGTGTTGGGGAAGTCTCCAGCCCTCCAAAGGTAAAAGCTTCCCCTTGCTCATCTTCAAGTAGGGACAGCCAGGGAAGAAGGATTCACACCGCTGGGAATGCCAAGTTCACCCTACATAGTAGCAGCTGCCTGGTGAGAGCAGGAGTCACTGGCTCAGCCATATACACTTGGGGTTCTCCATCCCCCTCCACACCTACTCCAGCATGCAGACACAAGGAGGGACAGGACAGAGGAAGAGCAGGAAAAAGGAATAACCTTTTCAGGGGAAAAAAAGTCCATGTTTCTGGGCTTGCAGCAGAAGGAACCACTCTTCTCACCCCTGCAAGGATGGGTTGTTGGGTCCCTTCTGGTCAGGCAAAACTTCCTGCAGCTTTGCTAAGCATTGGGCAGGCCCCAGAGGCCATGCCAAGGAAGAATCCAGTGAGAGGCAGGATTGGGAGGCAAAAATTAGATGGGGAAAGAGATTGGCAATGACACCAAATGATGGTGGAGCTGGAACTGGTCCCAGTTTTCCCATCATAAAACCCCCACTCCCAATTTACTGCTGGAAGCATCTCTTAAGTATGACTTTATACCCAAAAAAAGTGATATGGAAAGCACCAGAAATAGAAGGAAAGAAGGGAAAAAATTTTAAAACCATGGGGTCAGCCAGCCCACCTTGGGCCAGTAGTGTGTTCTAGTGTGTATAGCATGGAGAAATTTAGATAAGGAGTATGGTAACTCTGACTGTATCATCTCACACATTTTAAAAAAGGGTAAAAAGGAGGACCCTGGAAACCTCTGACAAGTCAGCCTGCCTAGGCTGGTGCCCTTCTCTGATGGAGTGGCTGTGTTGGTGGATGAGGGATGAGCAAGTGGTGCTTTCAACATGGGCTTCTGTAAGGCCTTTGACAGAGTTCCACACAACATCCTTATTGCTAAATTGGAGGGATAAGGGTTTGATGGAAGGACTGTTCAATGAATAAGGAATTGGATGGCTGCACCCAAAAGCTTGCTGTCAACAGCTCAATGGCCAAATGGAGACCAGATACCAAGTATTGTCTCTCAGGGGTCTCTGTGAGGACTGTTTAATATCTTTATTAATGACATAAGTGGTGGGATTGAGTGAACCATATCCTGGGCTGCATCAAAAGAAGCAAGGCAAGCAGGTCAAGGGAGGTGATCAGTTCTGGAGTCCTCAGCACAGGAAAGACATGGACCTGTTGAAACAGGACCAGAGAAGAGCCACAGAAGTGATGAGGGGGCTGGAGAACCTCTCTGAGGAAGAAAGTCTGAGAGAGTTGGTTGTTCAGCCTGGAGAAGAGAAGGCTCTGGGGAGACCTTATTGTGGCCTTTCACTAATTAAAGGATGTTTATAAGAAAGATAAAGACTTTTACCAGGGCCTGTAGTGATAGGTCAAGGAGAACAGTTTAAAACTGAAACAGTGAAGGCTCATTAGGCATTGGAATGGGCTGCCCAGGGAGGTGGTGGATTCTCCATCCCTGGAGGTTTTTGAGAAGACACTGAATGTGGCACTCAGTGCCCTGGTCTGGGAACCACAGCAGTAGTGGATCAAGGGTTGGACTTGCTCTCAGAGGTCCTTTCCAACCTGGATGATTCTGTGATTCAATTGGAAATAAGGAAAAAATTATTTACAATGAAGGTGGTGAGGTACTGGAACAGGTTGCCAAAGAAGCTGTGGGTGCCCCATCACTGGAAGTGTTCGAGGTCACATTGCATGGGGCTTTGAGCAACTTAATCTAGTTGAAGATGTTCCTGCCCATGGCAAGTGGTTTGGACTTGATGATCTTTAAAAGTTCCTTCTAACCCATATCATATGATCTCATGGTATTAGAGTTGTATTGGTGGGATGAAACATGATAATGCAGTAGGTATTGCAGGTTTCTGTGCATCTAGCAAGTACGAAACTGATTAAAATTGTACTTGGCAAGGAGGGGCTTAGTGTGCACACGTGGGTTAGGTATCTATCCTACTTTCAAGCTGGACTTGCTGGACACACTAATCTAGTAATGCATTTCAACAGTAATAGTTGGCATGGCATCATCTATCTAACAAGATGCTCAATTTACTCAGTATCACAGTTTCATGCAAAAGTGGCTACAAAAATAAATTTGTCTAAAAAACAGAGGAAAAAAGAAAATCACGTTTTTTTTTTTTAACACTGTGGAACAGGCCACAGGTGCTTCGACAGTGATTGAAGCTGCATCTAAGCTGTGAATCCTGAGTACATCCCAGGAAAGCTGAAACACAACTCCCATCCGAGCAGCACGGGAGGGCTGTGCAATCCTCCCTCTGCTCACAGGAAGGAGAGCCACCCTTCCCTCAGTGCTCTCACACCCTGGGGATTTGCTGCACCTACCATCTTCCACCTACTTTCACATAGGTGCTCAGAGTAGGAATGTATGCAGGCTCCTTTTTTTTAAAATTATACTCAGCTTTGTGGTCTTTTTTGTTTTTGTTTTTTTTCTTGCTATCAGTGCCCACAAGGGCCCTGCAGCACAACTCACCCAAGCTGCTCTTCAGCCTCACCAACACCTCAGGTAGGGTCAACCCAAGCCTGGGTGAATTTTTTTGCTTCTAGGCAAGAAGGTAAAGGTAGTTTAGCTTTTCTTTTCCATGAATCTCTGTAACTTTGGGCAAGCGTTGGCAAGATGAAATAATATATATTCTTTCTTTCCATATATATATATATGTATGGAAGGAAAGAAATTCTGACCTCATTAGCAGATGTGTTTTCTGCTGAAATTTCAGATGGGAAGAGGCTAGAGCCACAGCAGGTGCCCGGTATCTCATGTTAATACTGCAAACCTCTTGTCCAGCAAAGGTCAAGGATGAACAACATATTTCCTCCTTGAAATAAATAAAAATGGACAGAAATCTACAACCAGAGATTTTGACTGTATCCAGTCTAGGACAAGGTAAAACAAGGTAAGATCTAACTAGGATTTAAAGACACGATAATCGAAACACATTAACCAGTAACCTCTATCAAATTTGCTACAACCCTCAGGTTTCTCATCTCTAGCCTATCTCCACTTACAATATCCATGCTAGGAGTTAAAAAGCAGTGAGTGGTATGGGGATCTTATCTGGTGTTCAATGCAAAGGTGATGGTTTCAAAGGCAGTACTGTCTCAGAATTTCAAAGTCGCTGGTGTTCACGTTACATAGGGTACCACTTGGTGGACATTTGGAAGGCGCTTCTACTTCTGTGTAATTTTCTTCTAGGTTGGGTATAAATATTCCTGGGAGGCTAAACAGAAATGCTTCTCATTTAGATACAAGTCTTAGGCACGAGTTAGAAAACCGCTGACTGTAATGAAAATATATCAGCACTTAGTAGTATCCAATAATATAAAAAAATGCAGAACATCTTCAACTACATACATATGTGTGTGCGTCTATATATAGGTATAAAGATACAATACATACGTGTATATAAACAGAGACACATATACAGAAATATTCACAATTTGAACTGTATTTGAAACTAACCTGAAATACTGCAGCAAAAGTTCACTCTGATGAACCGTATCTTCCAAATTTTGGCTCTAACCATAGTTAAAATTTTAAAACATCAAACTATACGTTTTGCTATCCTAACTTTCTGCTCTCTCAGATTTCTAATGTCTTTTTGGCTACCAACAGCTTGTCGACATGGCAGAACCAAGAGTTCTTATATGGCGACTGTAAGAATACCCTGCCTAGTGCAATGCTCTGCAGCTACTGAGCATGCTTGCAGCCATGAATGCTGGGCTCCTGCTGATGGTGCTGCTTCCTTGGAGGGTAACATTTAGCAGATGGGAAATGCATAAAAGGCAGGGACCTTTGGCATGGTGGTGCCGAATCATCGCCGCAAGGTTCTGACTTTTGCTGGAGAGGAGTTCCCTGGTGAGCAGCGGTACAAAGAAGTGGATGGTGGGGGTAGAAGCTTCACAGGGCTCACGGCCTCTCCTTCCTGCAGCTTCCAGAGGAGCTCTTCGTTTGTCCTGCTCAGCTTCTTCTTCTCCTCCACTTCTTTCTCAACATATTCTTGAAGATTGGCATTCTCCTCTGACAATTGCCTGGAGAGGGAAGCAGGACAACACATGAGGGGCATCAGTGTGGAGATGGTGGCATTAACACAGCTGGTGCTGCACAAGTGGATGCACCGGGCAGGACCTTGAGCACCTCCCACCATCCCATTCTCCTATCCTGATTTACATGCAACTTAGGGTTTTATAGAAATAAATGGGGAGGCACCTAACCTTCCCCCCCTTAGGTATTTCCAGAGTTTAGCAGCATTGGATGTGGATTTTGGGTGGACAGGCAAAATTCTTCTCAAGTCCTTTTCTGGAAGACATAGCAGATGTCATGGCCTACTGGTCCACTGTGTGTCATCACAAGTCTAGGGGCTGGGGTGGCATCTCTGATCTTGTTTAATGTTTTAGAAGAATTTTTTTAGCCTTGGTTCCTACAGAAGTGGAGCAAAGGTGAACAAAAACATGTCTCTCCCACCCCTCTAACAGTTTTGAAATATGAAGCAGTGGCTAGTAAAGTGGAAAGATTAAAACACGTAAGTCAGCAAAAATTTTCAGAAAGCTGCCTGCCTGGTTAGAGGAGAAAGAAAAAATACTGTTTATGTTCCTAGTGGGGAACCAGCTGTGACATGAGTTCACAATCTAACACGCCCAAGAAAGTCCACGTTGGAGCTCACCCCCGAGGAATAACTCCATAGGATAACTCTTGCTACATAGGGAATGTCTTTTTTTTTTCATATTGCCTAACTCAACAAGCCATAAAAATTATGCACAAAGCCCAAGTACTTCCTTTTACAGCCAGTTTTCACTGAGCCAGGGTGTGGGGAAAGAAAGCATGTGCCTTCCTAACATTTGTGTGTCTGTTAGTGTGTGACTGGCTCCAAGATGGTGAAGCTCATCTGGATATTGAGGACAGGTCAGTCACACCAGCAGAGCCATCAAAGGACAGTGAAGGGCTCAGCTACCTCCTCTGCTAAAGGATTTACAGCACATCAAAATCATGGAACACACAGATATGTGGCCTTCCTTATGTTAAAGTAAAAAACCCAATAAAAAAGGGATTTTTGAATAAAGAAGGCAGATCAGGACAATTGTACTCTTTCATGAGGAAATAAGTTTTTCCCCTTCTGAAATAATCGTTGGCCAGTTAGGAACTGCAGCCTCCTTTCAAGCGCAGAAGCTTGCAAATATCAGCACAGACCTTGTGATGACAGTATTTTGCTCAATCCTGGCTCTGAGCTCTTCATTCTGCTGTTGCAGCATGATGATTTTTTCTTCCAGTTTCAAGTTTTTTTCAGCCTGCAAAGAAAGTAGGTTTGCTAAGTTTGAAGAAAGCCCAATACCCGATCCAAGAAGATGTGGTTTTTATCTTTTTCTTTTTTATATATATTATTGTTAACAAATTTAAAATTTGAGGACAGATGGAGGTGTTCATCTGGACTGTAGCTGAGACTCGGAGAGAGGTTTGACTTCCACCACATCATACTGGTAGACTAAGTGAGGTAATAGCAGAGCACTGAGCTGGGGTAAAGCTGGATTAGCCCTTAATTCTGACTGAGAAGGTTGAGGGTGTCAGTCTCTCTATTTGTCTAGCACAAATAAAACATCTTCCTTGGTGCTCCTCCCACAGCTTTCATCCCTTGGGAACCAATTTTACAATTCATTGTGGCCTGGTGACACTTTGAGCATGGGGCTGCCCAGCATGGAAAGGGCACTGTGGTGTCCGTGGTCTCTCTAGCAGTGAAGAAAGATTGCCAGGTGGTATGATGTGCATCATCCAGCCTCTAGGATGACAATTCCCTGGTTGTGGGGAGCAAAGAGTTACCCACCAGGGCAGATTGTACTTAGCAGCAGCCTTAGACTGCTGCTGCATCCCCATGAAGTGGGCTGCCCTTTTGGAGATGCTTCTCTCCACTGCTGGTAGTGTTATCTTAAATGACAGGCTTAAAGCAGACATTTTAACCTTAAGCTGTAATTAAGTGAAATGAGTCCTATCCCAAGTGTAGCTTTTACCTGGGATGGTTCAACGGCAGAGTTTGAGGATGTCAGTAGCAGGAGATCACAACATCAGTAAGGTGTTTAAGTGCATGTACCACAGCCTTGGATACCCTGTTGTTCCCAAGTTTTAAATTTGACACACTTTATCACCTTATTTCTTGGTTCTCCAGAAGGTAGAATTATGCTCAATTCAACACTTTTGGAAGAAAACAAGGCATCAAAAGGTAACCATATCTCCATGTGTTCAGTTACAGAATTTTCCATCCTAAAGAACCAAATATTGTGCACTGGAGTAAGCAATAACTCACACTTTATGGCAGAGGCATCAGTTTTATGCAGTGGTTTCCAGCCTGTGCAGGTAACTGTAAAGGATATTCCTGATTCTCAGATAATCTGGCATATCCCAGTATATTTTTAGAGCAGAACGAGGATTCTGGTCTCAAACTGAAATGTCCTGTGAAAGGAATCACCATCACAGGCACCTTCCTCAGTCATTTTAATAAGTAGTAGCTATGCCAGCATGAAGCATGGGAGAAGACCTATGCATCTCCTTCCCTCTCCATTGCAACCCTCACCCTATACCACTTCTCTCCTGCTGCCTTCATTTCCAGGCTCCCTTTAAGCAGCCAGCTACCCAAGCCTGACCCTGTATTTGAAATGCCATTCTGCTCCTTTATAAGGCCCCCCATCTTTCAGAGCATTTGGAGATTCCCTGTAGACATTCTGGAAAGAGGCGGGATCTTTAACCAGAAAGCACTTGTGCCTTTGGACCACAGTAGACTCAGAGCTTTACTCTGCTGAAGGGCAGGAGCAGAACTGTGTGCTTGTATGTGGTTAATCAGCAAAAACCAGGTAAATGATCAGGAACCATGTATGCTGTGGTGGGATATTTTTTTCCCCCAGTATTACACTACAGTGCATGTTTTCAGATGCTGGCTTAGCTCTAGGGGCAGTGTGTTGGAAGGAGCACAGTTAACAAACCTCAGTTGTAAGGAGGCACTTTACATCCACTTACTCAAGCATCTGTTCAGCAAAACAGTAATCTGAGTTCTAAAATTTCCCTGTCAATGGAAACAAATCTTGCTGAATGCTTTGCTGAACTCAGCTGTCCTGGCTCCCCAGCTGAGGTAGTGCTTCATCCTGTCACCACACTAGATGTTTACGGTCACTGTAGGTTATGCCTTACCAAATTAATCCCCTTTAGAATAAAAATTGTAACTGATGGAAAACTGCTGAGCTCTTTGTTTGGGATCCCCACAAGCAAAAGCTGAGATAACAGCATCGACTGCTGAAAAGCATTCCTTAAGGTTTCGAGAGAGCTTTCCTAATGGAAGCCTTGCTAGGAACTTCTTGCTGAATATTTCTAATTCATACTCACATCTGAGAGTTCCCTTAACACTGCATGAGCAGCTTCAGGACACACACAGCTCAGTCTTCCTCCACTTGCCCTCTGCAGCCCTAAATGGTTACCTCCCATTTATGAACCTCTTTGGCTGTGTCTTGTCCCAGCCTCATGTGTTTTCTCACCCCTTTTAAGTTCATCTGATGTAGCCAAACTTTTACCCTTCTACTGCTACGATGGAGGAAAAATGACAACTTACCTGCTTTTGTAGCTCCATAATCATCTTCTCCTGCTGATGAATCTGATGGTTCTTCATTTCCAGAACATGTTTTAAGCTTTCCAGATCTTCTTCTAAGTGCAGATATGGAGCTCGTTCAATCTAGGAAATATACCAGTGATCTAGGTACCTCTCAGCCACAAATGCACCTTCAGCCATAACATAAAGTGTCCCCAACGTACCCAGTGGTACAGGAGTCCCAGTGATGTGAAAACTGACTTGTCCTGGGTTAGGCCATCCCTTTGGCTGGACAGCCAGCAGTAACTTTCCTTTGACCAGCACCATGGCTAGAAGGATGGGATGCCAGGTTGCTCAGCAACTTCATTGCTACTAATAGCTTGGGAACTACAGAAGGTGTTTTATGATTGTGTAGGGATTTTGGCTCAGGGAAAGTACAATCACAAAACTGAGGAAACTGGACAAGAGGGCTGGAGGAGAAAGGTGCAGTGTTGAGCCTTGCCTGCACTACTCCATCACAGTGCCTGTTAATGAAGACCAGACCTGGTAGGAAAAAGTTCCTCCTCTGCTTGAGAACTTCAGATGTAGGGGATACTAGGGTTCAACTCAGGAGCAAAAGAAATACTCTGAATCATACTGGGGAAATGCTGTCACTGACCTCAGCTGTTCTGGATTTCTTCCCTCTGTAACTCACTCCAGTGAACTGCCTGGTGGTACTTGGCATAAACATCACTGTGACACAGCAGAATTTCTCCTTTCATATTAATTAAATACTGTGGCAGAGGTGGAAAGAGGCTGATGCTACTTGTTACCCATAGACAAGCCTCTTTAAAACATTTGCATTCATTTCATAAGGAGCTATCTCACCTACAAACTCACTGAGCCCCTTCTTCACCTCACTATTTTCATTGACTGTTCCCTCTGTCACGTTGATACAGCTGCCCATGGTGTTGTACTGTGCTCAATGAAATGTCCAGAGTTAAAAGTAAACTCTTTTGGACAGTCACTTCAGGGTTATTTAATTTCAGATACATAATTGCAACGTATTTCCTTGCACACCTTAAAACCAGCATGGCCCTAATAGACCGCAGTTGAATAAATATTTCCTACAACATGGTCTGTCCCCTGCAAGTTCAAAAAAAAAAAAAAAAAAAAGGAATGCAGAGGATATTGAAGTATAGACAGCGGAGCAAGGACATAACAGATGGAGTTAAGGAAATGTTTTGGAAATGCTGGGTGAAAGAATAAAGAAAAGGACGAAAAGGATGTCAAGTCAGAAAATCATGGACCTGGTCTAACACTTCTGACTCCTCAGTTGTGTGATGGGAGTCATACTTAGAAACATGTATCTTGATTATGTAGTTGCCATCTACCTTCAGTTGCTCCTCAGTGTTTTTCTTCAGAGCCTCTTCAAATCGGTCTGCTTTGTCCTTAAGAGACTGGTTCTGGAAGGTGAGGGTGTCTATCTGGTCCTGGAGGGGAGACACACCAATGAACACACCATCCATGTTATCACCCCTTTTACATTCACAGAAGCTGTCAAGAGGATGGGTGTCAAGAGGATGAGGCCAATCTCTTTGCAGTGGTGCCCAGTAATAGGACAACAAATAATAGGTTTAAGCTAAAACATAGGAAGTTCCACCTCAACATGAGGAGAAACTTCTTTACTGTGAGAGTGATGGAGCCCTGGAATAGGCTGCCCAGAGAGGTTGTGGAGTCTCCTTCTCTGGAGACTTTCAAGAAGTGCCTGGATGTGTTCCTGTATGGCCTGCCCTATGTTATCCTGCTTTGGCAGGGGGGTTGGACTCGATGATCTCTAAAGGTCTCTCCCAACTTCTAACATTCTATGATTCTGTGATTCTAAGTTAATCTGCACTGTGAAACCACCAGGGGAGATGAACAAGGCTTTGAAACCCCTGTGAGGTGGTATTTTTTACATAAAGCCACTTGAACTTGGAGCGGGATTTTTGATAACCCAGTGCCTCAGGGAATCCTGAAATCCCTGCAATGCCTGTGGCTGGCTGACACTGGCTGGCACATGAAATATCTTTGATGTTAAATCACTCCATCACCTTGGGCTGGATGAGAACAAGCATGTCCTTCCCTAAGAAACCTGGCACTGGTGTGGTCCCTGGCATCTGAATGAGGTGATAAATATCCCTTCTCTGCTTCCTTCACCTTTTTAGGCTTCTAATGTGGTAACAAGCAACGATGAGTGAGTGGTGTGGACTTTAAATGATCATTGCTTCATCTCAGAGCTATACACAGGAGCAGCATGTTATTTTAAGCAACCATGTATCTGTTACCATTGAAGGAATTCCTGTTACCTCACTATATACAACATCTGTAAATGCCACAGTTGCTGTGAAACTGGTATTCCTATGTCTTTCATATAAGTAATTTATTGTCTGTAACATCAAATCAGTTCTTATTGCAGAAGTGCTGACACACCTCATACTGTCACAGCTGCATGAGAAGAGCAGTGAGAGTTGTGTGCAACAGGATGTGCCAGTCAGTGATTTCCAGAATTGTAAATCCTCTGTCTATGAAATCAAACAGAACTTGCATTATTTACTGTGGCACCTTCACTTGTTCACACAAAATTTCCAAACTTAGCATGAATCAGAGGAGCACACTTCTGCTCTCCCCTCCTTGGAATTTCTTCGTCTGGAGAGTGAGAACAGTATAGAGTTATTCCAAGGACTGAAAAAGCCAAGACAAATTGGAGCTTGGTGTTAAACAGTGGCATGGGGGATATGAAATGTGCAGGGATGACCTTGACCTGGCTGCACAGCAGGGCCAGCCCTGGGGTGTCCGTCATCAGGGATGGCACTTCCCTCCCCTGGGAATGGAGATGTGTCTACACCAGGACTGGCTCTCTAATGTTCAGGCATTGGGGAGAAGGTTAAAGCACAGGCAGAGAGCCAGGCAGGGAGAGGTCAGTGGTACCATGAAGACAAAGTGATGCTCACAGCCACAGCAGGTGCTGGAGCTCTCTCCAGCAGGAAGGGAAGGGCTCATGTTTGTTCCTTGTGGTGGGACAGCAGTCAGCAGGGCCGAAAGGACACTCCTTTGGCTTTATCCATCTGCCTTTTTCTCCCTTTAGGTTTGCCTTCTCTCCTGTCTCAGATAGCAGTTTGCTGAACCAGCCAAGGGAAGAGAACAACCTGAGGGGCCACCTTTCTGCTACACCCCAGTTTGGACACGCAGAGGAGAAGAGGTACTATAGCTGGTAAGAGGCAAGGGGCTGGTGCTCTGGTAGCTGGCACCAGGGCTGGGGCTGCCCCCTCAGCTGCTCCATGACATTGACATGGGGGTGGGAAATAATGAAACTGCTAACCTGGAGTGATAGCCGCAGTTTTTCAAAATTCTCTTCTAATTGTGCCTTTTCCAGTTTGTGGGTAGCATTCAGGTCTGGGGAAGATACACAGACAAGATATTGCTAAGTGAAGTCCAGCAAAGCAGGGTCCGAGAGCACAAACATCGTGAGCCAAGTGCAATTTGGGATGCAGTTTTAGGAGGTTGAGTAGGAAACTGCTAGTGATACCCTACATGGCATTAGGTGAATTGTTTTGAGGATCAGGATTTCCTGTTCTTTCACTGGTTGCAGGTTCATGTATTCCTACATGAACAGATTCTGATTTTTCATAACTGATCTTTCATAAGTGAGAATTCTCAGCTCCAGGGCACTCTGATATGAAAACAGTCAGTCTGATAATGGGTCATTATCAGCTCAGAATTAAGTATCCCCAAATCAAATACCTTAAAATTAGATGTATTTAAAAGCTTGGATTGCAATTTTTTTGGCGGGGATGGGATGGGAGAGTGTGTCTGGGGGGGAGTGGGGAAGGCAGTAACTCAGATGCACAAATGCAAATGACAGTGCTTCTTCAGGTACCTGTGAGGTTTATGCCACTACTGATGCTGAAAGACCCCGAAGACAAAAAAATCCTCTACCTCTATTACATGATTCATGGTTTTCACTTCTAGAAAAACTCACTCTGGACTTAATAATCAGAAGTTTTATAACCAAAGTGGAATCAATGGCATCAAACTGTCATTCAGTACTATAGCAGTATATTCCTTTTTAGCATACAGACACTGCCTGTGTCTTTACCCCTCGTTCGATGGGCTTCTGCCCTCCAACAAGTACTCTCTGGTCTCAAGATCAGCAGTAATAATACCAATTCTCTACTGCCCTCCATAGCTTACACTGCAGCTCCTGCAATGCCTTCTCCATGCACAGGAGGGCATTTCACACCCGCACCAGAAGGAGGATGCGCAAACTTTGGCCACCGGAGTCTTGATAAGACAGCCAAGTTTTATAATCATAAAATACTAAGCAAAACTGGCAGATAAGAATGTCCCCAAGCAAGGATCAGCTTTGGGGTTTTATTTAAAAATTATTTTCAACATTTAGAAATTATATTCTAGATACCATCTCTGCCTACAGGAAAGGAGAACAGGCTGTTCTCAGCTTACTTTATGCTCTGGACTGTGTCTTTAATTGACACAGTGCAGAGCTAAGCAATATTGCTCAGTCTGGGGAAAGCTGGGAGAAAACTCACTAGAGATATTTAAAATTTAGATCCTCATGCCTATGTGTGAAAAAAAGAGGGAAAAGAGGGAGATTGTACAGATAACTGCTGAATGCCAGCTAAAGCATGTAAAAAGACATGGTTTTATATAAACTGCTAGGGAGGAAACAGTTCTTTATGCAGCATCAAATCTCATGGAAAAAAATGTAAGACAAATAAAGGTAACAGTGCTGAGGTGCATATTCACACCCATGTGAGGCTACACTGTTGCTACAGAAAATGATGAGTCCTTTTTTAAGAAGCAGTGTAGGCATTCAAGCACCAAAATTCAGAAATGTTCAATGAGCTCTAGACTACTGAGGACCTCAGCATTATGCTCTTAAAAAAGTCTGTTTGTGAAGTAGGGTGGAATTTTGGACTTTATGGTCAGTGAGCCACAGACAAAGCCTCATCTTTGGTCCAAAGACTTCAGATATTCTCAGGTCCAAGATAGATTCTGTCCACACTGTATGCAGCTCTCCCTTGCCCCTATCATGAATCTGGTGGTTCACCCCATGTGAAAGCACTTGAACAACACAAATTTTCTGCATCACCTGCTGTGGAAGAAGAAAATCCAGGCTTACACAGTCTTATCCCAGTGCTAATTCCTGCTCTGAAATAGCTCTGTAGCCACTGGGCTGCCTTTGGCTCACCTCGAATCTTGCAGTCATTCTCATCCTGCAGCACTGTAATGGCAACTATGTGGTCATTTTCCAGCTGTAACATTGCAGCTTCATGGACAGCTGTGATATCTTCCACCTGTTCCAACAACAAGGAATGGAGACATGGGTGCAGAATGAGGCACACTGTGGCACACTGAAAAGCCACTGCCAGAGAGCCACAGTGACCTGGAAACACTGAATGGATCTATTGAGCGTCACATGGGCCAGTTTCCCTCATTATGAAACAGGAATGTTGACACCTGGAGTGGTACTGTGTAGTCACTGCTACTACTAATTCCATTCTTTTCACTTAAGGGTGATAAAAGAGGCACATAAGAAAGCAAAAGGCAAAAACCACCCTAAAACCTAAAGCAAAGAAGCCATTTATGAAATCTCAACATTCCATTAATCTCAGTTGTATTAATGACCTGACTCCCTCTGATGGTCAGATAAAAGATGAACAGTTCTAAGCTGTCCTGGTTTTTGTCTTCATGGCACTTCGCTGCAATGATTATTACTGCAAGGTTTTGAATTAACTTCCATGGGAAATGCCTATGAATTATTCATAGCTGTAAAATATTAATTTCTAGAGAAACATTGAAATTAGCAGTCTGTAATGCATTGCAATCTATCACATTTTTACTTGAAAAGAAACATCCTACAACATCATCAATATCCAAATTCTTATGTCCTCTTGAATTATGAATTTTTAGCCTACATCCAATAAGCTGACAAAAAATCTGACAGCATCTTTCTCAGTGCAGTCACAAGAGTTTTCAAAATGACAGTGAAGACTCAGAACTTTTTCCCCAACTCATATTGAGGGCAGAAAGTGGTGGTCCTGGTGCTGTGGGCTGTGCAACAAACCACACCACACACCAGACTGCACACAGGCATCAGGGGAGCAGGGGGATGTACTTGGGAGATGGCTGTGAGAGGCTTGATGGGTTTGGGACATGCCTTGGTCTCAAGGCAAAGGCAGATCTGCAATGATGCTGTTTTGATATAAGAAAATACAGTGAGAGGTGGTAATCAAGGTTAAGTCAGTAGTCCAGAGCAGCTGCTGAATGCATTGCATCAGTTTGCTTTTCTGAGGTTTGTGATCACATTGATCTTGTTCCCTATATTTAACACAGCATCTGTGATAGCTGGCAATGCAGAGGATCAAACTATTTTACAATGCAGCAGCTGCTTGTTGTGAAGTGACTTGACTTTAAATGGCTTTTTTTGCTCCCTGTTTAACAATAGTAGGAAGATACTACAGCTGAGCACATCTGGACTGGAATGTATGTTATTTTGCTGCATTTAGCTGGCAAACTCGTGTTAGATAACTCAACTGCAGTAAAATTTCCAACTGTACTGGAGAAGGAATGATCTTAGGATGAAGGATGGGCATTTAACGTGGAATTTTAAATTATCCAAACTCATTTTAATAACAGTGTGGGAGGCAACTCAGTGTGAAGAACTGTTTGCAAAACAATGAGGACTCAGCTTGCTGCTACATTGCATGAGAGAGCAGGGAAATAAGAGCTAGATGACCCAATGGGCTCTTTAGCTCATATGTTGGGTGTCTTTGCTCCAAGGCTGGCTGGACCTAGTGCTGGGTCAACAGCAACAGTGCTGAACTCCAGTCCCTTGAGCAGGCTGGTTGGTTTTGGCATGCTCTGAGCATGCACTTCTCCTCTTCCTCTGAGCTGGGAGAGGGAGCACCAGAGGATTACAAACCCTCTGGGTCAGTAGCTGTTAGGGATCCTTATTCCTCATGTATTTCAGTTCCTAAACTAAGAACATTTTACTGTTTTCTTGGCCAAGAAATATTTTTGGTGATCAGCTTTCTAACCTGGACTGTCAGCCTCTTCCAATCCAAGAGCACTCAACACCAGATGAGTTTACAAATTAGTTACCATTTTTTTCCTGTCAGAATATTCAATCTATTTCATTACCTGGGTCATCTCTGGTCCCCTCAGTACTGTTATGGTCTGCTCTTCAAAAAGAGTGGGTGAAGACTGACCTGATCCTGATGCTGCAATTGGAGTTGCTCCATCTGTAGCCTGTGCTGCTCCTGCAGGCACTCCCTCTTGGTGTTGCACTCCTCCTGCAGCTGCAACTCCAGTGCCTGCAACTCCTCCTGCTGCTGTCTCTGAAGCTGCTTCATCTCCTCTTCAAAGCTCCTCTCCAGCTCCTCCTTCTCCCTCTGCAGTTTCTTCCACCTTGCTATACTGAGGGCTGTGGAGATGAGACCATAAAGGTCAGGCTCTGAACTCCTCAGGAGCAAACAGTGGCATCAGAGATCTACTGGGACATCACTGAGCACAGTCATTCTTGCTGACTCTGGGGCTCCTAAGAATCTGAACCATCCACATGCTCTTGCTGTGTCCTCTCTCTGTACCTCTCACACACATGCGTTCGTTTAAACTGAGGCCCTAGCAGAGTACACAAAAGCCCATGCAAAACAGGGGTGTGATGAAGTGTAATAATAATAACAATAATAATCAGGATACTCCATGGACCTTCAGGGTGACTGGGTGTTGCCTCCTGGACAGCACAGTCTTGGGTCCACATATCAAGGCTTTGGGGCTTCTGCTTTGCCTTGGATATGAGAAAGCATGTGAGATGATCACTTGACACAAAGCCTTTCAGCTGGGGTAGAAGATTTTTCTTATCTCCTTCTTTCAAGCTACAGTCTTGGCTCAGTCTCCGCTTCAAGTGATGTCCCAGGAAGGTGGCACATGCATGTGATCCAGGGGCAAATCCTGTGCATGTGTTGTGATTTGCCATTTGACAATGAGATAGATCTCAAAGATCCCATTTTCCACCTGTTAGAAGCTTCTCACACCATAAACCTGTCTTTTTCAACAGCTCCATTGAGGACCTCTTGAATCCTCTAATGCACACTTGATTAAAATATTTTTATATTCAAACCACCATCTTGTGTGCTTCATGGAAACAGAGATGGTAATTGATAGGCTGGTACTGAAGGCAATCAGAAAGTTTTACTCTTATGAACTAACGCAGTGACCATGTCTCTGAATTCACAACCATGTCTACAGCTGGTTTCAAGAGGTGCACCTCCAACAGTTCCATCAAGTCAAAGATATTTGGTCTATTTCCCCATTTGGTTCCTCACCTATATTGTTCCCCAGGTCCCAGGACAGCAGTGTCATGAATAACTGTGTACTCAGCCTTTTGCTCTGCTAAAGAACAGTTGCAATCAAGCCAGATATTGAAGAACTGATTCAAGCTGGATAAGGCCAGCTGGACTACATTTAAAGAGAAAGAGTACTCACTTACAAAGATCTAACGAGCAAGAAGTAATTAAAATCATCATGATCATAACATTCGGAACAACACTAGAGAAAAAGGGGATGTGTTTTTAATGCCACTGGTAGACCTGATTGTTTTTATATTAATGAGAGAACTACTTATCAAAGTGACAGAGACAAGCCAGAACTACAGCTTGGTTGTAGTCAAAATAATATGCTTTGTAGATTTCCCTTAAACTTCTTCAGAGAATCAACTGTGATTGATGTTGTCAAATAAATGACTGTTCCATTCTTTATTTGCAAAAAGCTTGGCAGAATATGTACAATATTGTAGACCATACAGATTCATATGCAGATTCATATTCACTCTTTTTTAGTACCAGTGAGCCACAGGTCTCCAGTAGCATCCAGAGCCCCAGTTTGTATTGCTTTAGAGGCATCAAAGAACTACACTGATGACAACCACTCTTATGGACATGGCATTTGTCATTTCACCTTGTCCACAGATTTAAAATAATGGTTGTTTCACAGAATTTAATTCTCTATTTTTCTTCTGAAGGAAAACAGGCTGTCCAGCAATTTTTGACTTAAACTAAACCCCACCACCATTAACCTATGTATGGATATGTACCAGGGCTTGTACTACTGATGAATTTTTTCCCACCTGATGGAGTTCAATACCTGTACATGTTCATCTTTTTGTCTATCTCTACTGGGAGTCCTTTTACCTGGACATGTTGTGTCTCAAGGTTGTACAGACTGGATTACTTCAAACAAGCAGGACAGATCCCAGACATTCTTGGTGCCCCTAAACATCATCATAATGTCTTTCTCAAGAAGAGGTGGCCTGTGATGGCTCCTCTCCTGTATGCATGCCCACAGGACCACTGGGGAAAGGACTATCTCACACCATCTTTCCCTTGTCTGAGAAAGGAAACATGCACATATCTATGGCTCATCTCCCTTCTGAAGCAGTACAGCTCAGCTGAGACCTCAGACTGTTTTTCTGGAGTTTTGTTCTTCTTCTAACAACTGTCTCTATGTACTCCACCAGGACTCCATTTTGGGCAGAGGAAGTATCCATGGCTTCATGCACAAGAGCAATGCTAAGGGAAGGCAGAGTGATCTCCTGTTACTGAACATGCTGCTTTGTGACCCCCTAACCAGGCAGTCAGATATACCCCTGGCAAAGCTCTCCAGCAAAATCACCAGTGAGTTGCCTTCACTTCAGATGTACAAATGTGGTATAAATGGAAGCACATCCTTCCTTCCTTCCTTCCTTCCTTCCTTCCTTCCTTCCTTCCTTCCTTCCTTCCTTCCTTCCTTCCTTCCTTCCTTCCTTCCTTCCTTCCTTCCTTCCTTCCTTCCTTCCTTCCTTCCTTCCTTCCTTCCTTCCTTCCTTCCTTCCTTCCTTCCTTCCTTCCTTCTTCCTTCCTTCCTTCCTTCCTTCCTTCCTTCCTTCCTTCCTTCCTTCCTTCCTTCCTTCCTTCCTTCCTTCCTTCCTTCCTTCCTTCCTTCCTTCCTTCCTTCCTTCCTTCCTTGTCACCGCAACTTGCAAAAGCCCTTATGAAAATGAAAGCACTCAATTGCCTGGAAAGGGGTAGGGATTTCAAATGAGAAGCAGGTGTTCAATGTGGAGCTTCAGGTGTGCCCTGCATAAAGAATGCACCAGTGGCAATGACTCCTCTGTGAGAGCTGTGGAGATGCAGAGGAGGGATGAGAGCAGCCATTGGGGAAAAACTGGACATGCTGTTTTGCTATTGCTGCAGTATCCTTGGACCAGGGGGCAATAAAGCTCTCTGTAAAATGACAATCAGCCAAAAAATTTTAGAGGGGCACAGCAGGGAGCACAAGCTGTTGGGCATCAGAAAAGGGCTCAGCTGAGCTGTTCTGCAGTGGTTTGTCATGGACGAGGAGAAGACAAAGCACGGGGAGAATCTGTAGTTCTGCCCACCTCACAAGGGTTTGGCTTGACCCCCACTTTGCCATCAAAGTCACCCTCTCACCTTATGGCACAAGTGCTCCAGAGAAGAGCAACACAGCTGGTGAAAGGTCCAGAGCACAAACCTTATGAGGAGTGGCTGAGGGGAACTGGGGTTGTTCAGTGTAATGAAAAGGAAGCTGAGGGGTGACCCTACTGCTCCCTACAACTGTGTTAAAGGGGGTTGCAACAGGGGGTGGAGTTGTCTCTTCTCACTAGTAACCAGCAATAGAACGAGGAGAAATGCTTCAAGTTGCACCAGGAGAGGTTCAGGTTGGATATCAGGAAAAAATTCTTTACAGAAAAGGTTCCCAAGCACTGGAATGGGCTGCCCAGGGAAGTGATTAAATCACCATGTCTGAATGTGTTTAAAAATATTATAGGTATGGTGTAGAGACATGGTTTAGCACTGGGCTGGCAGAGCTATGTTAGTAGAGTTAGGTTAAAGGCTGGATTGGATGATCTTCCAGCTCTTATCCAGAAGAGAGGTCTCTCTCTTCATAGTCCCAGTCATCAGTAGTTGCACCAGCTTTTGGTATTCACAGAGTCCTCTGCCCCACTGGTCCTCTCTCTGTGTGCTCTTCCTCCTCTTGATTTGCCCTGTGGCAGGTGAACCCAACATCACACCCATACTGGGGAGATTTATGCCTAAAAAAACTTAAGTCTCTTGGCTGAAGACAGCACAGAAGGCCACTTTCTCTCTCAAGAGTTGCAATGTCCTTGTACCTTTCTGTTTCTCCTTTCTAGATGAGAAACCAAACAGGAAAAGTGGTGCATGCAGATACACAGGGAACACACAGACTGAAGGGGACATTGCATTCCTGTTTTCCAAGCAGGAAGAGACCTTAGAAATATTAACAAGTAAGTTCTGAGCTTGGTACTCTTCACTTTGTAGCTGAACTGCATAACATGCAAACACATTCAAGTAAGAGATGCATTTCCAGTCAGTGTGCAACACAACATTCCCAAGTTCCCAATTCTTATCACATTATCTTTTCTCCTTGCAGTGGTAGTACATAGTCTGAAAACAGAAGCAATGGATTTCTGAAGAACCATTATTCTAGAAAAGGTGACACAGGAGTAGCTCCAGTGTGTGTGGTGATGGACCCATCTCTACTACAAAGAGGTAAAATCACTGTTCCTTGCAAAGCCACAAACCCCCTTGTTCCTGGGCTTCAGAAGTCACTTTATCGCATGTACACGGATTCCCCATGAGCAGGTCACAGGGAGCAACTGCTTTTGTGTAAAGTGAGAAAATCCCTTTTGCTTCTACTACTTACCAACTTCATCTCTGATCTTTGCAAGCTCGACTTCTAACTCCTTTATTTTCACAAGGTCGTTTTCATTCTGTTTAAGGAAGAAGAGAGAGAAATATGTATAGATATCCTAGACAAGCACTTTCACATGTTCATTTAGTAAGTCAAATTACTTTGTAGGGGATGATTATAATGAACTCATTTAGTTTTTAAATCAAACTTAGGAGCCACAACTCATTGGCTATTAATACCTTGTATCTCTGTGAATACATCTACAGATACTTAGGCACAGAGGACAGCAAAGAATACTCTTTTTACTCCTTTGTGTCTAAAAAGACAAAGGACATTGGTATGTTTTATCATTTTGTGCTTAATTTGTGTGCCATTTATCACTGGACTGTATGTGAAAGATGGTTTTATTAATTCTATTACAATATTTTACTCTATCTATGCCTGCATTTTATCACCTTTAAATACAGTAATATCCTCACACAGTCAAATTTGCAGGGCAGATTACTGTACTTAAACCCTTCTAGGCATGGTGGGCATAGCCACATAGACACTACTAATGGCCTGATATTCATGTCTCTTTCCACATTTATTCCTGGGATTTTACTGGTGATGGAGGACAAAAGTTCCCTCCCTTGACCTCTCTCAAAAGAAATATGAATATTTAGGGAATTAAAACAGATGAGCTAGCCAGGAAAATCTATTGGAGTTTTGTTTAGTACAGTAAATCTCAGCATAATGTTTCAAGCATTAGAACACATTAAATTTGAGTGTATCCTGACTCACATTAGGAAGAAGGCAAAGGATGTTAGTCTGCTAGGAAGGTCACCAGTGATTAGCAAAAACTAGATCAGGCTACTATAAATATATCCTAGGTTAGAAAAGGCCAACACGACAGAAAAATCATGTTCAAGAGATAAAGCAGTGTAGAAGCAAATGGAATTAAAAGGAGTCCTGGAAAGTAAATATTTCAGGAATAAAGAAGCAAGGCTAATAAAAATCTAGGTCATGGAAATAATTAGTTCAGCAGCAGGATACCTAACAGATAGGACAGCAAATTAGTCTTATCTTACGAAAGTGAAAGTGGAGAAAAAATATTTCAGAGCTTAATGTTTCTGTTTATTTTCCTGCATCTAATTTTTAACTCTGTTAAGAGAAACAAAACAACAGATTTATTTTTTGTAATACCAGGAAAATAGGAACCTGGCATTTTGTAGAATTGTAGAAAAGTTTGGGTTGGAAGAAGCATTGAAAATCATCTTGTTCCAACCCCCCTGCCATGGGAAGGGACCCCTCCCATAAGACCAGGTTGCTCAAAGCCCCATTCAATATTTAATTCAAATTACCTTGAACACTTCCAGTGAGGGGGCAGCCACAGCTTCTTTGTGCCAGTGTCTCACCACCCTCACAGTGAATTTCTTCCTAATGTTTAGCCTCAATCTACCCTCTCAGTTTGAAGTAATTACCCCTTGTCCTATCTGTACGTGCCCTTGTAAGAAGTCCCTCCCCAGCTTTCCTGTAGGCCCCTGCAGGTACTGGGAGGCTGTTATAAGGTCTCCCCATCCCCAGAGCCTTCTCCTCTCCAGGCTGAACAACCCTCTGAGCCCTCTTCATAGGAAGACAGAAAAAGTTAATCCTTTACACACTCCTATTTTGGGATTATTTCTACTAGCTCCAAGGGACAAATTTTCTGGGAAGTTTTGCTGTAAACTGATCAAGTGAACTCATTTAAGAGCCCCAGGTGACAGAGGAGACCCAGGTAATGTGGGCATCTTTCTTACTCAGTTATGGAAAGAAGCCAGATATGCAAGACTGGGCTCCCCCAAGCAGTCAGTGCCATACACTGCTGAGTAATGCACAGGGCTTGTGTGCCAGGACTGCAGAGTCCCCAGTCCAGACTGACTGCATTAGGCTTAGAATAAAATGAAGTGGGTTGTTTTGAGTGTTTTGGGTTTTTTTAAAGTAATATAAAAGCTATAAAAACAAACAAACAAACAACCTCCACCCCAAAAAAGGCCTAGATAAATACAGCTGGTTATGTTAAAAAAAACACAGCATAGCCCTTCACATAGATTTCCAAACCAGCAGCCTTACAGAGATAAGGTTTCCCTTTTTGGAGAACACCACTGCATCTGCCCGTATCTTCTGTTTACCTCACTGGAGTAATTTTAAGAAGTGTTCTTGACCAATTGCCAGGACTGGTGCCCTTGAAGACGTGTGCATAGGGTTGTACTGCATATGGGACTTGCAGATGGGAAGCACCCACTCAAATTACCAGCTCCCACAATTTGAAACAAAAGCCATTGGCAGTGAAGGAGCTCTTTATAAATCACTGCCAACACCTACAGATAAGCAGAACACATTGGGATTGTTACTGTTCTACTGGCATGAAGGGCTAGAGCAAAACTGGATCTGATTTGAGAATGTAAAGTTATCAGGTGAGATTTATATAGCTCCAATGTCAAAGCATCAAAGAAATTAGAAAATTCATAAGCATGCAAGGAAATATTTGCCAGAACAAATGTGTGAGAAATAAAAATAACAAAATATCCCATTGAATTAATCAATTTTCATTAATATTTATCATCACAAGTCAAAAAGAAGACAGAGGAGGCAGGAACCTTTGCTGCCCCCTCCCAAGAGTTTTGTGTCTAATGACATAGGAAATCAACTGAAACAAGGAAGTAAGCATGGAAGCATGGAGTTACCTCCACAAATCTACATCTCTCATCCCTGCCAACTTAGATGCTTGCTTATATTGTGAGACCCAGAAACACATACAGTATCACCACAAACACTTCCCAGTTTTCTACAATTCCTCCTAAAAATATGCACTGGACACAGATCTGCTATGGCACTTGTTATTAAAACTGCTCCTTCCACGTAGCTTTTCTATATCTAATGCTTTAATCTTTTTTTTTTTTTTTTCTAAAAAAAAAAAGACTGACCTGCACATGATGCTTAGTCACTGTTGTAATTTATTCGGATTTCCCTAGGACAAGACCTTATATTATCATTGGAAAGAGAATCATATATCTTGGGAAATCTCTTGTACCAATAAATATTTCAGACAAAACTTGTAGAAGCAATAACTGAATCCCACCACAGCTGATGTTTAAAATGATCTATAGTCTTCTTTCCAAAAAGAGATGTTTTAGCACTGCTGTTTCAATCATGCTATTAATCATGTAATCCTCCTTCACAGTACTCCTCAGTTTAAAGATTACAATCACCTAGAAGCCCCTTTGTGACTGTACTTCCACAGGTTCTATATTAAGACCTATATATTTTCTTAAACTGCCTGGCAGCATCCATGCTCTCTTCAAACATTTTGCTGGGCAAATGGGAGACACTATCAGCTTTTCATTAGAAAGACTACATGAGCATTTTAAAAAGACAAACCTTAACAAAATATACTACACAAGTATGTGTTTCTGCCAAGATGTTTTCCATCAAGCATATTCAGTGCATACATTCATTGTCTCCCTCTTCTGTGTATACTTAAAATCCAGGCAAATTTCCAGGAGAACAGCAGGAAAAGCTCTGTCTCAGAAATGTCTCACAACTTCTCTCAAACATGTTACTCTCCTGCTACCTGTAGCTATGTACTTACCTCTGCACTGATGCTTGTTACACAACCCATTTTAATGCCTGGGAAGCTGGTTGGTTTAGCTTCACCCTGACATAATAAAACATATTGCCTTCTTTCACTTCTCCTAGATTGGAGGATCAATTCACTGTCAGAAAGGAATATCATTGCAGAGGTAAAACCTTTGGACTGCTGGAGGTTAAATAATCATCAAACTTTAAAACTCCGCAACTTTGTTTTTAGGTTTTTTTGCAGCTTGTACTCTCCATGGTTACTAGAAGTGTCTGAAAGGCAGCAAGACATCATGACAACTGGAGATGCAGAATATACATACAGATACATCTTCTGAAGACACAGAAGATACCAATGGTCCCTCCTTGTTTCATGAAAATCCAACCCTTACATCTAGACCGCAGAAGAGAATCATATTAGATATAATAGACTCATTGAATTGTAGAATCAAAAAAATGCATTAGGCTGGAAGGGACCTCTAAAGTCATCTAGTCCAACTCCCCTGCAGTGTCCAGGGACATTTTTACCCAGATGAAATTGCTCAGAGCCTGGTCAAGCCTGAGCAATGTCTCCAGGGATGGGGTCTCCACCACTTCTCTGGACAACCTGTCCCAGTGTTTCACCACCCTCACAGTAAACTTCTTCTTAATATCTGATCTAAATCCACTCTAAGACCATTGCTGCTCATCCTACTGCTACACGCCTTTGGAACCAGTCTCTCCCCAGCTTTCTCGTAGGATAACATTATGCAAGGCACTGCAGTGCACCTGAAAGCAACAGCTAGACTTGCTCCTCAGAGCTCAGCACACTGTAGGTGAACAGGAGCATCGCTTCCCTCGCTTGCCACCCCGGGATGTGCCGCTGGAAGCACCAGCACAGGCTCGAGCGCGGGAACGGCTGCATTCCTGCCCCTTCCCTAAAGGATCAAAAGAGGCAAAAGTACCGTCTCCTCCTCGCACGGAAGGCACGACAAACACTTGGAGCAGCATCTGCCCATCCTGCCAGGACCGCGACCAGCCGGACTGCCACCAGCCTTGCCCTACGCCTCCCGGGCTGCCGGGCACCCCGGCGGTGCTGCCAGCGGCGCGAGCCCCGGTCCCGGTTCGAGGATCGGGTCCCGATCGGGGAGGGCGTCCCGCTGGCGGCTGCCCCGGCTTCAGGAGATCAGCGGGTGCGGGGCAGCTTCGCCCCCCGCGGAGGGCTGCCCGCTCCCCTCCCTCCCTCCCTCCCTTCCTGCGCACCGGTGCCCTTGCTCAGGCCGCTCCGGAGAGATGTGGGACGGCAGCTCCAGCTGGCAAAGGGTTGCCCAGAGCAGGGCAGGTCCAGCAGCGCCATCGCAGGAAGGTGTCGGGCCGAGGGACGGCAGGGAAAGGTGTGGAAACTTCGCAGCCAAAGCCCCAAACACGCTGAGATGCGGGAGCGAGCCTGGGCTCTCAGCGGGAGGCGGCCCGGCCCGAGTCTCATCTTCATGCCGCATTTACAGCCATCGATCACGGCAGTCCCCGTCCTCTGCAGCCACTTGGATGACGGTGCCTTCATCCCGAGCGTCTCCCGGCTCGCTGCTGGCGTGGCTGCTTGCCAGCACCACTCTCAAATTCACCCCAGGGCGTGCGATGGGCAGTGCAGCCCTTGGACGGCGTCTCTGCTTTCCCCTCAGCCGTTCCGGCCTTGCGGCCGCTCCGCAGCCCTGCGCGGCTCGGCTTTGCGCTCCCGGCGCATCCCTGGGCTGGCGCAGCGCTGCGCGGCCCCGGCGCGGGGACCGGGTGCTACCGGGCAGCGGGGTGGGACGGGGGACGGGGGGACAGACACCCGCTCCCAGCCCTCCGCTTCTCCTGAGGGAGGCTCAGGTGGGCTCTCTGCAGCCTGAGCCTCCGGCTGCCGCTTGGTCCGCCGGACGGGGGGCGTGGAGGGGGGGATGTCCCTCTCCAAGGCGTCCGCTACCCTCCCGGGTCGCTCTCGGCTCTCAACAAGGACTTTCCCTCAAGTCTTTTATTTCAGTCCCGAGGAAGATCACTGCCCTCGGTGAGTACCTGGGACTGCAGAAGCACAGAGCTCTGCAATGTACCAGAGGCTTTTGCAGTTCTCAAGGGCTTAGGGGTTTGTTTGGCCATGTATAACATATATATATATATATATATATATATATATGACATAACCTAACCTCTAACCCTGGCCCTAACCTGCATGTATACATAGATGTGGTGTGTATGTCTGCACCATACGTGTGTGCCCAGAAGGAATGGAATTTCATGGCTGGACCTGGGACGTGGAGCTGCAGCAGCCTCACCTTTCCTGTACTGCTGCCTCCGATCAGCAGGATGGATTCTGCTCAAACAACTTGCATGAAAGATCATGCTAGAAAGTGGCCAGACCATTCAATGACTTACACCAAGGTGGCATTTGTGCTGTAAATGCCTACACTGTTTAAACTCGAAAAGCATTGGTTTCCTGAAAGCCAAATCACTACCAGACATACAGGAAAAGCCCACTGCTATTAATGCTGAGCACCTCTGCCTTCTGGTAGGAAGGATGCTCACATCTTTGCTGATCTGCCTCAGATTTTTTTGTTTAGTCATATTTTCTACTGTGTCTGGTGATGCATCAAGTGATTTGGAAAATAGTAGGGACCCGTAAGAATCTCCATCAGGACTTTGTGCTAGATCACAGTTTAATTGTTGGGTAACTTCTTGGTTTGTGTCAGCTTCTTATTTCTTGCTCTTTTTCCTCAGCACAGCCACGACTTCAAAGTTTCAGAATATCACAAACAACAAAAGCAACCAAAACCATGCCAAATTCTAGACAAATTACCACAGCCACTTCTCTGAGCTGGCCATGATAGCTACAGTATTTGGATCAACATGTCTGACTATTAGGAAAGTAAAAACCTGTCATTACTCCTTTCATTAGTCTTTTAAAGTGAAGCACCCATCTTCCTCAGCCACAACACTAATAATGGTAGATTTGCTTTTTATGTGTGGTGATAAATTTAAGACAGAGATTAGCTTGTAAGGCCTATGCACCACTTTAGTACCACTTAATCACTAAGTTGGAAGATAAATTATCAAATGGAACTTCAATTAAGCAGAAGCCATGTGTTGTCCTTCTGGTAAGGGTGAATTAGGCCTCCAGAAGCTGATTTTACTTAGGATGTAGCACTGATAAAGGGTAAGGAGAGGATGGGGGAGCAGCTGGGCTCTTTGGTCAGCTTAGGTCTTTTTGGAGAAAGTGAGTCCAAAGTCATTGAGTTAAAGACTCATCTTGCAGGTCACATTGTGTAGTATTAAGGTGAGGAAAGACCCAATCTGAGAAAGCAAAAGTAAAATGGAAACTGTTTTAAAGTGCAGTTCTTCAGTCAAATGCACAAAAAAGGAGGATGAAGAAAAGAGAATTCAGGAGGGGTCTCTGTCATGGGACCATGTGTCAGACTGGAGGTGAGTTACTACATGAAGGACTTGGAACACACACTTGAAGGTATCTATGCCTATGAAATAAGTATATAGAAAAGAAAATAAGAATAACTGAGGCAGGAGAAAAATGTTTAGCAAAGCAAGTGCATCCTGGGGAGGACAACTCCTATACCCAATTTCTAGGAGAATGTCACTCTAAAAAGCAGGTTCAGACCAAGTTTTTAAATTATCAACTCTTACTTATTTTTTCATTTTAAATTAAAAAATGCTGGAATCAACTGCTGGAATCATGCCTGATTTCAGTGGCGTGTGGCACTTGGATCAAAAAATTCAAGGAATGATACATTTTAAAAAGTGTCAAACACAACAAAGCAGCAAAGGCAGATATATCCCTGCTGCCATTGCACAACAAAAGAGCTTCAGATGAGAGTAATATGTAACTCCCACCTGCTGGGGACCAAGAAAGTTCAGAGATATGGTGCCAACCATAACACTACTCATTGGGCTGGGAAAGATGGGGAGCTGCTGAAGAAGTGTTAAGCAGGGAGAAGCCATTCAGTGGAAGATGGTTAAGGAGTGGTAATAAACAGAACTACTGGGATGAACGTGGATAACTAATGGAGCTGTTCAAACCTCAGGCCTTGGGGCAAATTACATTTCACTTATGACCTCAGCCAAAAATCAGGGAACTGCTAATGAGATGCTGGGATGCACTTTTCATCAAGGGAAGAGCCAAACCATCATGCTTGCCAAGCAGGATGATATTTAGGACTGTAGCAGGGGACATGAGAAGAAACATAAAATACTGAGAAGGTCAAGGTCACAGGCATAGGGAAAAAGTCATGGGAATTTTAAGTAGAAGATGAAGACTCATCAGCTGAAAATCACTGCAAAAGCAAGTGGTGCTTATTCAGTCATAGGATGGCTAAGAACTATGTCTATGGTCCAGCTCAGAATAAAGCAAATACAACCTTATGCTATAGGCAAGAGAGAAGAGAGAAGTTTCAATGCTTTATGGAAAGGCCCAGAGAAATCTCACATAGTTCTGCACACCCATGTTTTAAGGATATCAGTTCTGACCCAGAAAATATATAGCCTGTACTGCTGGAGGGGTGCCATGTAAGTACATATCTGCTTCTGCCTAAGAAAACAACAGTAAAGTTGAAAAAATGATAGCTTTCTATAAATACATCAGGAAGAAGAACAGTAGGAGAGGGAGAAGTGCAAGGTCAAAAAATACATTTTACATAAGAATGAAAATCTGTGAACTTGGAAATATATATCCTGTTGCAAGAGTTTCTGAAACCTCAGGTGGGAACTGAGGACACTTGATCAACAAATGACTTAATAGGATATGTTTTACAAGGTACTGAATACTGCAATATTTATTGACTTCAGTGGAAACAAAACGTCATCAGCATCTCAAAAGGTAAAGTTCCTGGGTAACTAAAGCTCAAGGCGGAGAGCAATATTTTCTTAAAGGGGAGCTGCTTAATCTAGAAGTAACCAATTCTAATAGTAATAAGGCATCATGGACGTTATTTTTTTCCTACACTGACAGAATCAATGCTTTCCTCCACAATAAGCATAATACAATTCTCATTTACTGTTCAAGCAGTTCCAATATTTTACATCTGTCCAAAATAAATTGGGAGAGGTAGGGCCTAATTAGCCATTGTTAATAATTTACTAAGGTCCCCAAATGAAGCACATAATGCTCTTTAACTCCATCATGGTCTTTGAGCATCCTCTGTTTTATGGAGGATAAGCAGTAAGCCATTTCATGGGGATTCTAAGCACGTATTCTGGCCCATGTAAGCAGTAGTATCTGATGCTTGCCTATGTTACAGAGGATGGATGAGACACAGCACTTCCCCTGTAAGAACATAGAGCTGGTCTGCAAAGGTTGGGCAAGTAATGTTTGGTGTGAAGATGCAGATCTGGGGAGGAAAAAGAGTGAAAAACAGAGCCAAAGTCTTGGGAAAGCTGAGGGAGATGAAGGTAATAGCACTCTACTGTGAATAGCACTGAGAAGGAGAATCCTTAAGGGAAATGCCTGATGTTCATCTTGTATGAAACACTGAAAATGCTTACTGAGAGGCATTTCAGTAAGGGTGAAGGGTGTCAAACAAATATTTAACTTCAGCTGAACAAATAACGTCTGAGAGCAAGAGCAGTAAAAGACACTAAAGGGGAATGCAAGGGCCACAGCTTTGCCTGCAAGAGGACTGCCAGCTCTGAGAATAAGTTGATAGGACAGTATCAGCAGTTATGGCAACAAACACAGGAAACTAGGAGAAAACTGAAGGAGACAGTGAGGACCATGAAGACTGAAGATAACACCACAGGAATATGGAGAGAGATAATGAGGACAGAAGGCTGAGGTGGGGCGTACCACAAGAGGAAAAATTGCTTCACCTGGTAAAGAAACAAAAATCGTGGGCTCAAAGAAGAGATGAAACAGGAGAAAGGAAAAATTGTTCTGAACATGTTTCAGAGGACAAAGGGTTAGGCATCACAGAAGGGAGACAGGAAACAGAAGTCTGCAGGAATGAGAGACTTGAAGGTCAAATTCAGATGACCTGTGGTATAACAGAGACTCTGCAGCTTCTGTGATATCTCTGCTCCAGAGGGTGATGAACATGTCAGGTGGTTGGCAAGTGCTGCCTCCTGACATTCTCTCTGCTCAACAGTGAGAGGTGATTGTGACAGTGACATGAAATGCCTCCAAAGGATGATGCAAGGAGAAGCCTGATGTGACATTCACTGAGGGCCAGGGTTTTGTCTAAGGCAGTGCTGAGGAAGGGTAAAACAAAGGTATTCCAGTGAAACATTTAGAACAGCAGGTTCAGAGATGATTGAGTGCCATGCCATGAATTATCATTCATGACAAAGACAGAAGAGCAAGGCAGGGAGAAGGGACATCTAGCACTGCCTATTTTTCTGCACGTACTCTTTTCAGACACTGTTAGTTACATTTTTGTGACAGAATGTGGAGGAAGACTTCCTCAGAATTTTATCTACAAGGCAGAAGTTGAGTATACTGTCAGAACTGCAGACAACTACGCTGACTGAATTTATTCTTCAATAAGCCAAGCATGGGCTTCAAAGCCTGTAACCAAGGTATTGTCAGTAGTGTTAATTTTTCAATACCTGCAAGCAGAGCAATCTGGGACACTCTCAACTAGTCCTGAATTCTCTTTCCAAGTTTTGCTTGTTCAAAGTGAGTCACATTGTGCTTCTGTGAGTGCTTGAGACCAATAGAGGGGAGTCAAAGCAGGTGATTTCATCTTCCCCTCTCCTAGACACTTGTTTTTTCCCTGTTCCTTTCTTTATGGTCACACAAGTGTTTGGACAGTGGATCAGGATGGGCTTAAAACTAAAACAGGGAGGAAATGGCAAATCTGGGCAGAGACAAACTCCTTAGCACAGGCCAAAGGTATTTGTGGAGTCTGCACAGCAGTCCCCACACTCTGCTGCCATCTCTGAGTGAAGTCCTGTCTCAACACCCTGAGCCCTTAATCTTGTCAGACTAAAACCCACAGTGGCCCAAGGAAATGAGAAAAATACATTCACTACTACACTTCATCTTGTTGGAGGTAGATTACAAGTTTTCTCTGCTGCAGCTCTGTTGTTAGTGAGTGAGTGAGTGAGTTTTCCTCACTGTTTTTTTTTTGACATACACATGTAATATATTATTTTCCAGATCAGGTCTGTTATTTTTATTTTTACTTAAGTTAAAAAAAAAATTAAAAATGTAATAAAATGGTGTAGGGGTTTCTGAAGATATGAGAAGTCAGTCAGAAGTGTCATCAAGATGATGCAGATAGAGTTGAAGATCATGCCAGATGTGCTCAGCATGGCAATTTCCCTTGGATTTACAGTAAGGTTTCACATTTTGTGTATTACTCAGTACCATGAGGTTTATACAATCCTCAGACAACTTACATGGAAGCAAACTTTAAAAACATATTTTTTATAATACAAGGACACCATTGTATATCTGGAAGAATAGAACGTTTACTCTAGAACTGAACAAACTAGCAGGGACTGCGTGCTCTGTTTCTCAAGTGAGAGCTCAGATGGCTGACTCCATTTTTAAACCAGTTCTCATATGAAAAGAATGTCAGAATCTATACAGAATTCCTTCAGACTTCTGTTATTTCTGCTAGTGTAGCCTTACACTTATTTTTGTGCCAGTAGCTTGTAAAGGCCATGGATCAAAATTCACCAGAGAACACTTTAATCCTATGTTTTCTAGTTATTGATGTCTGGAATGGTAAAAAGTAAGCATCTGCAGTCAATTCCAAACCAACTATCTCTTGCTGACAAGGAATTTATGTTTCCTCATATGGAACATTGTTTATACACACAGTTCAAAAGGAACTAAAACAAATCCATGTTTTCATTGAACTCCTCACCTGCCCTCTGCTCAGGGAGACATCCCCGGGGATGTATTTCTAAATTCCAAACCTCTGAGTATCTGGCAACAGATGGCTATTTTCTTAAATCAACTTTGTAGAGAAACGTTCCCTTCTTCTCCCAAAAAACAGGGAATCTCCTCTCCTCTTTTCCACTTCTCAGTTATTCTAGCCCAAAGCCAATGACAACTTCAGGATGCTGTGTTTTGAGGCCAAGCAGAGCAAGGGACAAGTGCTGACATCCTGTGACAGTAATGTGGCAAAAAAATTCCAGCAGCTTCACGTGGACCAATTTTTCTTCTATTTGGAAGATTCCCAGTGCCCTACTGAGAGGAACTGTGGTCACAGTCTCTCTGCATTTTTCAAGTCTTGTTTTGCACTGGAGCAACCTCATACCTACCAAGAATTTTCATCAAAAAGGAAAATTCCACTGCATTGCTACAAAATCCCTCTTGTGCATCATCTGAGAAAGCATCTGCTGATGGATCTACACAGAAAACTCATGATATTTGCACTCTCATCCCCTGGGACAGCAGCAGTAATTTTTAAGAGATAGAGTTATAGCAGCAGAATTTCATAGCTTACAAATACGCAGTGGTGAGGAAACACAGTAAGTAATTTTCTGGAGTCTTTCTGCAAGTGACACTTTAAAATGGCTTTGAGGCAGGGGAGAGGAGACAGGATTTTTTAAATTTACGAAAAGCTCAGTAACTTCCAGTACTTCATTTTAACTAAAGATAGTTGAAATGCTGTTTTATGTGCTTTAGAAGATATCCCAAGACCATGGGAAAGAAGTTCAAACATTACAGTCATATGCATGACACTTACACAAATATACAGCATATATTTAACTGTCCCATGTTTATTTCTAATTTAATCCTCGTAATGTATTTAGCCACAGCTTTGAGGATGTTATGCTTCTTTGCAAAGTCTTGGCTTTAAAAACTACCAGTTAGCAAAAAGTGAAAGCAAAAAAATCAGGCCAAAGATCTGAAAGCTTGTGTCAAATCTAAAGGTGTTTCTTTACAGTCAGAGCAGAAAGAAACCCTGAAACTGGTTTCTTTTGCAAGATGGATTCTACTAGAAATGCAGATATGGACAAGATCCAGTCCCTCCTGAACATTTTTCTTCTACTTTTCAGCACAGAATAACTCCACAAGCACTTATACCTATCAAGCATCAATTTCCCTAGCCTGCAAGTTATGTGTGGGTTTTCATTGCCACAGGATGCTCAGAGTGATTCTCCAGAGGGCTGGGGCTATGTCTCTTGCCTGAAATCCTGCCCTGGTGCTTATCCTCTGCCTGGAATTAAATATGGACTAGCTTAGAGCAGCTCAACATCACACATTTTTTCAAGAATCTCCAAAAGCCATGTCCTGAAATACAGCCAACTTCAGCTGCTGAAGGGATCACTGCTTAACAGTCTTGTGGTCAAACCAATCCTCAGGGCTACGGCTTGGCCTGAGAGAGGTGATTATGCCAGGTACAGGAAGAATGTCCCATGTCCCAAGTAATGCAGCACCCCAGATACAGGGAAAAATAGTTTTCTCTGGTCTTCAAGAAGCTGAGTTACTGCTTGGAACAGCAGATTCATGGGACCAAGAGGGGTCTCCTCCAGCACACAGCCAGGCATCTGGGGCACCATACCTCAGATGTGTGAAGGCATCTCAAGTGAAGCCCCAGAAAAAGGCAGTGTTCAGGCACCCTGATGGTAAGTGGCAGTGAAACCCAGTGCTCCCCAGCCAGCACACTGCAGGTGCCAGGGCTCCTTCTATGATCTGCAGGCAGACATCCCCCAGAAGTCCTCCCAGGTGAAGGATTTCCCTGGGTCTGTCCATTGACACCTACATTGTCACCTGCATCTGACACCTACACCGTGGCCATGGACTGAGCTGGACTGAGCCCCCCATTGACCCCTTGCTCTGACCAGAACAGGAGGCACATCACAGAGAAAAGGAAACAGGAAATTTCTACCTCAAAGTTAAGAAACACTTCATTAAGGACTATGTTTTGCTCACAGCACATTCAAGATTTCTGGGACTATTCAGTCTACTTATATATCTATATTTGTCTATAAAGACATCTTAGCTTTCCTTTGCAGCACTTTGTGATTGTCTCCTGTCATCCCAACAGACAAGATGTTGGTGTTTGTATTTGTGATAGAAGTATATAATTTCAGCTTTATTTCAGCCTGTTTATTTTATCAGTAGCTTTTAATATATACAATTTAACAATTCTTTTTTGTCTCTTCTTTACACTATATATACTATATAAATATACTATATATATACTTTTCCTTTTTCTCAGTGTACTAAACTATTAAAAAAAGGAAGAAATGAAGGTTATTTCTCCCCCCTCCCAGATGAAATCAGAGTGAGATGGTAAGAACAGCTGTGCAGCCTGTTTGCCCTGGAGGCAGCCATCAGTCCAGTGGTGCTGCCCAGGATATGAACTTCTGCTCACTTCTGCAGCAGCCCAGTGCCAGGTGCTGCACCACAGGAAACACTGCCAAGGGCAAGTGGGATGAACTGGTGAGGGATGCAAAACATTCCTTATGCCCATTTGGTGTAGATGACCATGAACAGTGGGACTATTACTGTCTGCAAAAGGGAATCTGAGCTCTCTGCTGCAGCTCCCAATGAGCTGCATACACAGCACAGGGTAGAGAACAGCACTGCCACTTTCCCCAGTGAACAGGCATGTCAATACTTATTTCTGAATTTGCTTGTCTTTTTCATTCATTATGTAGCCCAAGGCCGTACTTATTACCCAAGCTATCCTCTGCACTGACAGCAGTGCTGATTTTCCTCACAGGCTGTTCTTTTGTTGTCTCACCCAGGCATCTGAGTGCCTCACATATACCAGATTTTTTCCTCCATGGCATCCTCATGTGATGGCAATTCCCTGGTGTCCCCATCTAACAGCTGGGAAATGAGGCACAGGGCACTTAAAAAGTTCTTTCAGATCTTGTGTTAGGTGGGCGGTGGGTTCATTTTGGACTCATCAGTACAGTACAGAGATGTGACTGGGTTTTGCTGGCAGCCCCAGAGGGTGCAGTGTGGCAAATGCAGTCAGAGCAGCAGAGCACTGAGCACAGAGAGATGCTGTGCAAGTGAAAAATGAGGGACAGGGACACCCTCTGGCACAGAGGTGAAGAGCTTGGACAAGCTGATCTTCTTACAGCCTCTACATAGAATGCTCTGATAACATCCAGATACCCAGAGGATGAAGAGGGCAGAGATATTCAGCTGCTTTAATGTTTCTATCCCTTCAGAGCTTTAACTTCTCACTGCCTGTCTTTTAGCATTCACGGCAGCTGAGCAGGGGACCTGCAGAAGGAAATTTCCTTCAGTTCACAAACCCTGATCCATTCCTTGGGCAGACTGACCCTGTCTGAATGTCCTGCAGATCCCATAGCAGCTGCATTATAGAGCCTTTATCATAATGTTTGCATGTAAAAGAACACCTTCTGATTCTTATTGCTCTGTTTTACAATAACTGGTAGCTCACAATACCAAATCTTGTGCATTCCTACTTAAAAAGCAATTTAGAAAGCTCTAAAAAATGACAAACCTTTTTTCTAATTTTCTCCTCCCAAGTAAACAAAGTGTTTTGTTTGTCTCACAACAAAATGGTTGTGAGTCACATCTCTATAGTCTACTGATGAGTCCAAAATGGATTTTTTCCAGGATGCAGAATGAAAAGATTGTTTGGTCTGATCTCCAGCAGAAGCAAAGAAAAGGCTGAACTTGCTCAATACAGCAAGTCTAGCCAAGTTGTAATAATGATGAAGGAGGAGTGCCATTTTTCTAAGGACTGTGCTTGGACTAAATTCTAAAGTATTTTGCAAATGTGGGAAAGAAGTACCCCTGAAAGCCATCCTTTCTGACAAGTGCTGGCTTCTTGTCACTATGACCCCACCAGGCACAAGCAATAGATGTATTTCTCCTAAACTCATTCTCAGAGGCAGTAGTGAAAATAAACTATTTTCAGCTCAGGTTGAGATAAACACTTGAAATCTTAACCCAAATGACTCTTTCGTAGGCAATGGTGGACAGTGTCAAGCAAATTATAACCACTGCACCTGATTTTGCCTGTACAGAAGAGGTGATCAGCATCTGGAGAAGGTAGTTACATGGCAGTGGGTGGCACACTGTCCATTCACAGGACAGATAAATTTCTCTGAAAAATACACACGAGCACACACATATCTGTGATTTGAATGGGGAAATAGGTTTTCCTGAACCATCCTAGATTTTTCAGGATGCTGCTCTGTGCATTTAGTTGTCGGGAAGATGTGTACTGTACACCCACCCAGAAGTAACCCACACTTGGGTGTGAAGGCACACGCACTGCTCACTGGTGACAGTCTTTCCCAGTGTTGGTAGACAAAGTGCTACAATGTCATCAAGCACTGCCGTGGTGTCCCAGCTCTAGTGCGGAGCATCTCTGAGGTTCCCCTGCTACCATTTGATCCAATTGTGCCCACATTCTGGGACCCGTTCCGAGCAGTTTTGTCCCCATGATGAAAACAGCAGCACAAGGCTGTGCTCTGCTGCAAGTCTGTAAACCTCTCCATGCCCACACAGAGTGTGGGACAAAATACCCTTTCCCTTACCTGCTTCCACCCTTGGGAAGCAGCCCAGAAAGGATATCTTGGTCTCACATGCACTGTAGGTCTGGAGCCCTAATTTGAAATTTCAGAGGCAGAACTTGCTAACAGAACTCCACTTTTTGGCTGATGAGGAATGCTGGACTGGAAGGAAGCCATGAGCTCAGTTTCCAGGGTCTCCTTGCAGTTTAGCCATGACAGCCCTGAGTACAAACATTTCTGCTCTGAGAGTACCAGAGACACGGAAATGGATTGGTTTTCCCTCAGTGTTGATGTGCAGAGATTCCTCTCTAGAATCTGTCACTTAAGGCTGCTCTCCTGTAGATGGCACCGTTGCCACTTCCAAAAAGGGTTTTGCTAAGGGCCACTGCTGAGCAGAGCTGCAAGGGCCAGGATGTCATCACTGCTGGGACCAGGTCAAGAGTGACTCAAGTCACTGGGAGGTGTTTGTGATAATTGCTCTGAAAACCCTTCATGATATCATCTTCAGGGTATCACTCCAGTTCCTGTCAGTCAGTTGTTCACTTTGGATTATCCCTTCCAGGACAAGGGTTATATTGATGATACTGACACGATGACCACCCAACAAGGACAGCCTCAATCTACTCCTCTTCAGAATAAGTTTGAAGCAGCCAGACAGTGTAAGTCATGTGTCTTAACTAATTAATCTGCTAATTAAATAATAATTAATGGCCATGATGTCTACCAGCACTCCAATCATTACTTTTCATAACTAGCTGAAGACTTATGTCAGAATCACTGCTTTATTTTTTTTTGTTCACTGCCTTCATCATCAGCTTCTTCAAGTGCTCAGGATTTTCCCTAGGATTGCAAATTATTTTAGCAGTCATTCAATGTGTCTGTACTCAGTCCTGCTCCATGTCGGGCACTCCCTGATGCTTATTAAATGAATCTTACTACTAAGAGCATTCTCAACTGAGAATGAGAGCTGATTTCAGAATAAAAATCAGTTCTAGAACAGCCAGAAAACAAATCCAACAAAAGTCAAAGAAAACGGGCATCCAAACTCAAGGTTACTTACAGCAAGCACTTAAAATTGGAAAGTGCTCAAGGAAATTGCTGGTAAGGGCCATAACTCTATACTACAGATTGACACTCTCTTTCTCCAGCTAAACCTGCTTGTTAGACTTTTCAGGCTCCCAGGGAGCCAAGCTATGGTGGGACCAGAAAGGGTGCATCAAGCCCTCTATAAAAGCCACCCAAATCTGGAGGACTATACAAAAGCCTCAGTGCACAGGGACAGATCAGTCCCCCATCCACAAAGAGGTCTTTGAAGAGCATTTGTGTTTTCCCCAACTCTGGAAAGAGAACAGTGTGAGCAAGAGGAGAGAGCCATGGGCAATGGGACCCATGGGGACTGGGACAATCCTACCTGTGTTCAAAACACTGATCTTTGGAGGATCTTTTAAGACTCAATCCAGTCCTTTCTTCCTGGGAATACATTTTCCAACAGAATTCAGATCCAATTCAGAGAAAAAAATCTTCCTTTTGGACATTATTTGGTGTGGTGTAAGGAGAAAGTGACATACTGAAATTCGGCTATGGGTCCTCTCAGCCCAAAGAGGTTCCCTAGCACCAAAGCAGGATTGGGCCTCCTGCTTAGCAGAACAGAACTGCCAAACAAACCAAACCCAAACCTCTGAGGAGTAACTCCCCACCTTGTTCCTGAGCAACTACTATTCCCTTGCTAAACTGCAGTTGTACTCAGACCTCAACCATTTTGCCTGCAGGCTCCTCAGAAACAAATACACACAGCTATTATTATTTTTATAATGGGAAAAGTTTCTTTTTCCATGCTGCCTTAATACAAAACCTACCAAAACAACTTTGCTCAAGCTTTCAAACAATGATGCCATCTCAGAAAATATCTACAGATTGTATTTTCCAATAACACTCAAAAACTTGGAAGTCTGAGGCTATGTTGCAAGACAACTGACTGCTCAATTATGCAACTGCTTGAGTAGTCCCAGATCATTCCACTCCAGGAAGGCTCTCAACTTAAGCATCAAATTTAAAAGTGCAGCAGCCTGAGGCTTCTCTGGAGGCTTCCATCAAGACAGTCAAGTACCTCAGGCAGAAATTCAGATCTTTGGTGCTTTTGGAAGTGCTCACTGGCCTCCATTTACTAAAAATAGAGCCTAAAGCAATTGTAGTCCCAATGCAGGTACCACAGGTGAATGCCTATCAGATAACTGTGGGGCTCATGCTCACTGTGCAGTGTGTCAGGAAGGGAAGCCAGGGTGCCTGTGTTTAGGAGAGGTTTATTTCACATGGCTACCAGCAGTCAGTAGCAAGACACAAATGTCTTGCAGTGCACAAACAGTAATGTGCATATATATATATATATATATATATATATCACAGGTAAGCACACAGGTAAGCAGGTTCAGTAGTGAATCTGAAAAAAATCATCTAATCCCACCCAAGCCTGAAGATACTTAAATTCCACAGGTACATTACTTTTCACTTCCAAGCCCTCCAGGCACTTAAGGCAGTATTAGGGTAACCCTCCTGGCCTGATAGTGCAGAGGAGCTGAGAACATGAGGCACAGCTATGGCCAGCCAGGACTTGGAGAGGAGTCTGTAAAATAAAGTCTCCTGAGGTGTTCAATTTAGGAAGCATTCTCAGGACAGATCTAACAGGGTGAGAGCCATCTCAAAGCTCAGCTGCAGCAGCTGTTCTCATTTAAAACATATCCAGAGGATACAAAGGACATATGCCCAAGCTTCCAGAATTCCTTTAGCAAATTGTGAATGATGCATGAGATGAGAAATCTCTCCCCAGTGGACAAAGCATAGACAAAGCTGAGCAGTCATTGCTCTGCCCTTTTTTGTTTCTTTCTGCTTTAATTAAGAACACTCCATAGGCAGCTAAAAAAAAAAAAAAAGAAAAAAGGCACAAGAAAAGGCTTTATAAATGCCCATCAAGCCCAGAAATGTCAAGACTGAAGAAAAATTGAGGGGGAAATCCCCTGGGAAGGTACTTAAAATATTTAGTACTTCTTAAAATTCCCTGTTTTTTTCAGTTCAGTGAAGCTCCCCTTGGCAAGATCAGCTCCTACTTAGGGAAAAGTGTGACAGTAGTGAACAGTATTTGTTCAAAGGTAACCTTTCCCACTAGCATAAAAAAAATAACTGAATAAAGTATTTCAGAGTTTGTAAAGACTGCTTGAATCTTTGTTTTGTTTCTGGTCTTCTTTCTCTAGTTTAATACTAAAAGTTTACTCTTTTCTCTTCCAAAAGTAGAAAAACAGGCAATGAAGAATATTATACAAACATTGGTTCCAACTGCTGGTCTGCCTGTTTTATGCAGTAGTTGGGACACCACCTTGCCCTGGGATGGTACAAAATACGTGGGCATCAGATGAGCCCTGTCTGAACTTCAGAGCCCAGCTAGGTCTCCAAGATTACTAGGAATCTCTTGAGTGAGACAAGCAATGCATACAAATCTTTCCTGGTTACTGTGGGCATCTCTTAAATTTTACTCATTTTGTCTTGAATTTAGTGTCTAAATAACCTTATCTAATTTTCTTTGTTTTCTATACCTGCAAATGTAAACTCCTAAGTACTAAGATGTTATTCTAAAGTCTTCAGGAACTGACACCTGTGTAACAGGGACCACTCCACCTGATCTGTGGTGAAGAGGAAGAGTAGATAGATACTGTGAGAAAGCAAATCTTTTCCTTCACCTTTCCAGCACCTTTGGTTGACTAAATTAATAGATTGTTGTTGTATTTTTTTTGCAAGTATCAATATCTCAGTTACACTTTCCATTCCAGACAGGGAATAGGGACTGGGACTTCCAACTTTCTGCATCTGTCTCACTCCAAAAAATATCCTGAAACTCCTCCATGTGTGTGATAAATGCTGCAGTCACAATTACTCATCTTCCAAGTTCCTAAAATTTGATTTTCCTCCGCATGGCATCAAAACATAAGTCCCTCCTCATAGTAACTGTTGCATAGAAATTACATGCTTTGCTCCCAAGAACAAAGTTTCAAAGTCTGTGGAATAAATTTGGGCAAGCCACTGGTGTAAAGGCAAAGTACCTTTTCAATGGTAAAAAGTACCTATTGCACTTACCTGCCTGAAAAAGTGCTGTGTTGTTATAGCAAAGACATCAAAGCCACAGCTGGCCCTTTTAAATTCATCCTGAATATTGCTCAGTCGTCGGGACTGCTCATCACACTTTTCCTTCAGCCTCTGAATGAACTGCTTCTCAGCATCTCGGCTCTCTCCTGGTTTGGGGGAGAATCCATTCTTTGGAGTGGCTGGTCTTTGCTTGGGATGTCCTACAAAGGAAAGTAGAAAAGACCATTTGAGTCACTTACTTTATATGTATGGACTAGACCTTCATGTGTTTTTAAGGCCTTTGTGACTCAGTCCTACAAGAGAAAAAAAAAAAAGGTCTGTAGCATTCACACAGATCTGTAAAGACTTAAAAAAAAACACAAAAAACCATCCAAAAGCACAATGAAATGTTTCCCTAGAGGCCAAAGCTCAAAGCTTTGTAACACTCATCTCAGGCTCTGAGCCTGAAGTTCTGCTCCAAGTTGAGGAGAGCTCTCCTGAGAGTGTCTTACTGACAAACTGGTATCTTACAAACTTTCCTGCAGTTAGAGGAGTCATCTCACCTATATTAAGTATCTACAAGAACAGAGATCTGCAGCTGGTTGTGTGATGCTGTACTCTCTTGAATGGCAGTGAGAGAAATGGGCTGAGAAATGGGCTGAGATTCAGGCTGAGATTCACCTTATCCTGTTGTAGATGTGGAAAACAGTAGGGATGCATTTACACTCCAAAAATTATTTCCTTGGCCACTTGAATCCCAAGCTTGGTGACCTGATTGAGATGCCAAATTTCCTTTGCCTTTGCAGCTTTCCTTTTGTCTCCAAATGGAACAATGTGGGTCAGAAGCTGTTCTTCCCTGAATGCAAACATGACATGGGGTGTTTGCTATTGGGATGTCACTATTTATATTTTCAACAATAATGCAGTCCACCTAACCAGTTCCCCTTGCTCTTTTAATTGCAACACAAACCAGATCTGTATAGAAATGCCACCAGGTACCATGTAATGCTGACTGGCTACACCACTGGCTCTGCATAGCTGCTGTCACCACCACTGGTCACACCAGATTCACTAAATGGCTTTCCTGCAGAATGGGTCCAGACATATTCTAGATCCTCAGATGTGCTCCAAGCTGGGTTGAAGCAAGCTTGAGCCAGTATAAAGATGTGAACCCCCTAGTGTAGCTTGGGTTTAGGATACCAGCTCGGACACAGTGTCATATTCACACGAATGGCACAAGAACTAAAGCTTACTCATGGTAAGTCACTTCAGAGGAAAGAGGTTTTTATCCTATGTTAAGTTCCAGTCTTGCTTGAGTCAGCAACCCATTTCTCTGGATATACTTAGTTATGAGGATGAAGCAAGAAGGGGTAGCGTTCTGGTACTGTCAGGCTGTTTAAGCCACTGCTTGGACAACCAGTTTTGTCTTTATCTTGTTGGCTTTCTAAGAACTCTCTTCTGCAAACATTTATGGTCAGTTGGAAAAAAATTTTGTGCAGATTACTGATTGTTTCTGCTAAAAGCTGGTACTTATCAGTTCATTGCTGAATACTGGCCAGAAATTTCTGTTTCTTTCCCTCAGCTCTTCCCAGTAATCTCAAGCTTGTAGCCCAGAAGCTGGAGTCATTTAGGAAGAGAGAGCAAATAGAATCAGACACCTTGTTCCCATGTGTTATTAGAGATGGTGGACATTGGTCTGGATACAGAGGAAAACTGAATATTTCTATGTTAGAAGAAAGGGTTGATTATTCAGATTCATTCTGAAAAAAAATGTTATGTTGTACTTTTATACTCTTGTAGTAGACAGCTCCTGAAAACCAATAGAGAAGCAGTACCTCACAAGAAGCAACCTCCTCACAATGAATGTAATGGGGACAGTCTTCTGCCATGGAGACTACCCACCCCTTTCCTAAAAAAGAAAAGATGCATCTGCTGGTACCAGTCTGAGTCAATTTGTGAAGCAGAGCATTATTCCAGAGGCAGTTTTATAAGATATGCTTTAGATATGTTAGATCTTTAAGGCCGTGTCCTGAGTGTGCAAATAGATCCGTAGGCCAATTTTACTAGATCAGACAGGAAAGCACTATGGCTTTGAAAAAACAGTACCCCAGGAGTGTATTCCTACATTTTTCAGATCTCCAGCTTGCAAGGAGCCATTGGAAACATATCTTCCAACTTGCTTGACTGTGTTCTGGCTCCAGGCTAAGCTTAGAGGGAGCCAGCTCCAGCAGAGATGCTACTTCATGTCTTCAAGTGCAAAACAGCCTTTGAGACTCTTTGGGACCATGACTTGGATTTGCAAAGACATAAAACATGTCAAGACTAACTTCATGATGTTTCAGGACCTACATAACAGACTATGGGATTATGGAGAGGAATTTCTGTCATTAAGAGAGTTCAACCAGCACAGCTATTGCCCGTCATCAATTTTCCTGTCAGTTAAAGCTTGTATAACACTTAGTGGAGGAATGATATTTTCTTAGAGATTTTTTCATTCATCTAAAGGGGCCCTTAACTGAGCAATAGGTACGATCACAAAATAAGACATTAATGAAACTAGCAGCCATAAAAATGTATGTTTAAATGTTTTTATAAATAACAAACTCTCGGGTTGTTGAGGCAGCATGTTGATGTTACAACAGAAGGCACAGAGAGGAGTGTAGGGGGAAGCCCTTGAAATCAGTCCAGTTTTAATTAAACCAAAGCCTCATCAAGTTGTTTTGTCTTACATCTTTCTAGCTTTCCTGTTCACTGGAACATTTGAAGTGCACATCTCTAGGTTGTCCTTGTCAGTATTAGAAGCTGTCCTTGTAAATTAAACTGCACTGTTCTCCTCAGGGATAAATCTGAATTTCTCAGTTCATTTGGGTCTGAAAAGCAGCTTACTAAGCTTATTCTGCTATTGAGGTCTCCCTTGTGTGGCTCTGTGTAAAACAGGGTATATATTAATGATGCTGGCCCTGATCCTGAATGTCCTTTTTGCTGATGGTGGGATCAGGGGGGCAGACCCTGTGTATGCTGAAATCACTGAACCCTTTTGATCTGCTTCAGAACTCCCAGGTCTTTTTTATCTATGGAGTGTTTGAACTAGAGGAGACATAACAAGTATATACTGATAATTAACACAGTCCATGAGGATTTCGATGGGGAATGCAATTTATTTGCCTCTGAACTGTCCGATTTCTGACAGTTTTGCAGGGAAAGTGAGAAAATTACTTTGAGAGGGCTGAAAACAAACAACCTCCTGATTGATAGATGTCAGAAACAGATGGCACCATCCTGCAATGGGGTGGGAGGAGAGAACCTGCATCTATGTACATCAGCTACTATACAGAAATTTCAGGAATGGAATTGCAGCAGTAGGAACCATTCAGATCTCTACATGACTGCATTTCAAAGCTTCCTTACAAGTCTTCAGAATTGATCCAAATGATAAAGATCAGGTTCAAGGCTAAAAAAAAAAAATAATTGTATGACAGTCAAAAAGCATCACTGCTTAAATAGAATTGCATGTGAGGAGGACAGTAACAGAGGGAAAACAACCCAGAAACAGCACCCAGAAATTTTAGAGCCTGTCTGATAACCACATGTAGCTGTGGTAGAGTTACCTGGGGAACACTTGCTCTCCTGTCACAAAGTGTAAATGCCACAGGAGACTGTGATCCTGATGGAGGAAAGACTATGACACTGCCCTTAGCCCCAGCTATACTCATTCCTTGTCCTGTTTAATAGCTACTTTGATAATTTTTTAAAAATTGTTAAATGGGTGAAAAGATTGTCTGCCTTTATTGCTTTGTTACTGCTGTTGTTTTTTTCAAAGACTACTAAAGGCTACTCTGAAAAACAAATGGCAATGAGGTTTCTTTTCCTATTTGATCCTTGCAGTGATAAACAAATTTAGGTTGCCATAATTTCAGACAATCAAGCTTAAGAAATCCAAAATCAGTCTGATGGAGGGAAGGCTGTTACTCAACCTGTCATGAGAATGAAGAAATTTTTGAGGCCTCCTGAATTTCCCACAGCATTCCTGTAGAGAAAATGGCTGCTCACGTGTTGGATGAGCATGTGCTTTGCTGGGTTAAAAACTGTTTGGATGGCCAGACCCAGTGAGCTGTGGTCAATAGAGTGAAATCCAGTTGGTGGCCAGTCCTAAGTGGTGTCCCCCAGGGCTCAGCACTGGGCCCACTCCTGTTCGACATCTTTATCGATGACCTGGACAAGGGGACAGAGTGCACCCTTAGTGAATTTGCAGATGAAACTAAACTGGGTGGAAGTGTTGATCTATCTGAGGGTAGGGAGGCTCTGCAGAGGGATCTGTACAGGCCTGATCAATGGGCCAAGGCCAGCTGAGGGAGTTTCAATAAGGTCAGATGTTGGGTATGGCAATTTGGCTACAACAGACTTAGGGAGGAGTGACTGGAGAGCTGCCCAGGAGAGAGACCTGGTGGTGCTGACACCTGGATGAACAGGATCCAGTGGTGTGCCCAGGTGGCCAAGAGGACCAAAGGCATCCTGGCCTGTATAAGGAACAGTGTGGCCAACAGGAGCAGGGAGGTGATCTTACTCCTTACTCTACCCTGGTGAGGCCACACCTTGGGTACTGTGTTCAGCTTTGGGCCCCTCACTATAGAAAGGACATTGAGCTACTAGAGCATGTTCAAGGAAGGGCAACAAAGTTGGTGAAGGGTTTGAAGCATAAGTCTTACAAGGCTGAGGGAACTGGGGTTGAAAAGAGAAAAGGAGGCTGAGGGGAGGACCTTATTGCTATCTACAACTACCTGAAAGGAGGTTATGAAGAGATGGGAATTGTTCTGTTAGGTTAATGGCTCAACTCCATCTTGAAGGTCTTTTCCAATCAAGGTAATTCTGTGATTCTGAAATTTTGTAAATGTATATGCCAAAAATTTAAGCCTTGAAAATCATTAAGCCATCAGTGGAAATACAGACCTCCTTAAGATAATACAAATACACAGATATGCCTGTGTTTTGTTTTGCTTTTTAATTCTAGCAGAAGCAAATCCCCTGCTCTGTAAAATGCTGCTACAACCACAGTCAGTGCTGATGCTCAAAGTGGACTCATATCATTACAAATGCTGGTGAGCTATTGCTTTGGAGCTATCTGCAAAATATTTTTCTTTGGATCTCTCTTTGTGACCTCACCAGGTGCAAAATAGCCTGAAAATTATATGATTCAGAGGACAGTATTCATCTTTTTGTACCCTGTTATCTTAGTAAGGAGAATAACTCTGAGTCCTGTTGATACCTGAGAATATGAAAACTAACCTTCCATTTTCTTGATTTTGTTTTTAGGGAAGGAGAAGAAAAGGGATTGAGTTCAGCAAACATGAAGATACTCGATGCAAGTTATAGGAGTTGAAGACCCATTCTACGTGTTTTCCGCTTTGCCATCAAATGAAGAAACATGCAGTTCTATCCCCATAATTATAACTCAAGTATTATATAGCTATATGTAGATGACATGAAAGTATTTAGCTGAAGTCTGGAAAGTGATATAACAGAACAAAAGAATAACTGCAAGCACAATGAAATCAGTGGGGCTGTTCCCACTCATTTCAGAAGCATTTAAACCTGCCAAAAGCCAGCCTCATAAAAGCCTTAAGGTACTTTATACATTTGTTAATGTACACCTAGTACATATAAATAGAAATAATTTCTTTAAATTTTAGTAAATAAACAAAGGTATTCTTTAGAAATACTAAAACCATGTCTTTGTGCTCAATATTGAGCCATAAGCTGACAATGCCCCAACACCACTCTGAAGGTTATTTCTATATATAATCCCTTTTCCAATTATGCATAGAAATAGTCCAGGAAATTTAGTGCACAACAGTAAGAGTAGATTCTGAATAATATACTATTATTACTCCAGGTAATCACCTGAGGTATCCCTTATTTCTTCATATTTTTCTCATCTCTTTTCATGTACAAAAACTATAACAATACAAAAAATCCTCTTGTGCCCTTAAACATGTAAAAGCAACTACTCTTTGTTTTGAAGGAGAATGATTTCATGTTTACAACAAAGAAAACAGGAGTCTATTCAGCCCATGCATTGGTATGATAAAGTCTGGTGTACGATAAAGTCTGGTGTACTCACAACCAGCTTAATGAACCTAGGACACAATCAGTCTTCATTTAACAATAGCAGGTCTCAGACTGCAGTCTGTTAACATGAGATGCAAAGTCATTAAATTTAAATCTTCCCTGAAACAGTGCTTTTGGGTTCATAATTACCTGGTGAATGAAGCTTGGTGGCTGTTACAGCTGATTTCTTAGGGGATGAGACAGCTGGTCTGTTAGCATCCTGATCTTTTTGTACTTCTTTCTTCAGACCTGTTTTAGATAAAAAATAAAGGTAGAAAGAAACCCATTTTATAATTCTGTTTGCATTTGAGGAACTATATCACGAAGATATATGCCAGATGGCAAAATACAAGTAATGCTATTAAGGCACAAAGAGCTACACAGGTAGCCATCCTATTTGCTATATCTGTTCTGTGTTGAGTCTCCTCTCCTCTCCTCTCCTCTCCTCTCCTCTCCTCTCCTCTCCTCTCCTCTCCTCTCCTCTCCTCTCCTCTCCTCTCCTCTCCTCTCCTCTCCTCTCCTCTCCTCTCCTCTCCTCTCCTCTCCTCTCCTCTCCTCTCCTCTCCTCTCCTCTCCTCTCCTCTCCTCTCCTCTCCTCTCCTCTCCTCTCCTCTCCTCTCCTCTCCTCTCCTCTCCTCTCCTCTCCTCTCCTCTCCCCTCTCCTCTCCTCTCCTCTCCTCTCCTCTCCTCTCCTCTCCTCTCCTCTCCTCTCCTCTCCTCTCCTCTCCTCTCCTCTCCTCTCCTCTCCTCTCCTCTCCTCTCCTCTCCTCTCCTCTCCTCTCCTCTCCTCTCCTCTCCTCTCCTCTCCTCTCCTCTCCTCTCCTCTCCTCTCCTCTCCTCTCCTCTCCTCTCCTCTCCTCTCCTCTCCTCTCCTCTCTCCTCTCCTCTCCCTCTCCTCTCCTCTCCTCTCCTCTCCTCTCCTCTCCTCTCCTCTCCTCTCCTCTCCTCTCCTCTCCTCTCCTCTCCTCTCCTCTCCTCTCCTCTCCTCTCCTCTCCTCTCCTCTCCTCTCCTCTCTTCTTCAGATTACTCCTGACCTCCACATTTAGTTTTTTTTGCAGCCACTAATTCTTCCCACTGACAGCATGATAGCCCAGAGCTCTTGGAAAAACAAAGATTTAAGGCAAAACACTTTGCTGTAATGGAAAACCAGTGTTTGCCTTACTAACTTTTTCTCCTCTCATGAGTACTTTCATGGACATCTTACAGGAAAATGTCCCACAGACTGAAGTATCTTAAACAGGAAAACAAACCCATATTTTCTTGATGTTGCTTAAAGACAGTGGCAGCCCAAAACCTAAAAGTATCCTCTATTTTACTTAATGCACATGTGATCTAACTATTTCACCAGTGGAGAAAAGCAATAACTTTATAAGGGGATCATAATCTTCAGGGACACTTTTCTGCTCTCTCCAAAGCCACAGATAGTCACAGTATCAGGCTTATTTTTAATACCTCATTCAACATTCCACTTCTGTCTGCATCAGGACTTGCAAGCAGTGAGCTGCAGGCTCAGTGTTTGCCATGCACTAGAGGCTGAACTTTTTATTTTCTAGAATTGCCTCTCAGCATTCAGCTGCAGAGTCCTTCTGCAAAGTGCACATGCAAAAGTCCTTTGTACAGCTAAGGATGGCACAGAAGAAAATCTAACACCCTCTTGGAGTTCCTCCCACTGCTGGCAGGCAAACTGCACCATCAGTCACTGGGGGCTGGTAAAGACTGAACTTTTCTTCATACCTTTCCTTTGGTCTATCTCTGCAGTTTATAAATTCTACAGGTTGAGGCTACAGTTCTCATTTGTGATTGATACTGTTCACAGTGAGTGACTGAAGATATAAATTTCCCGTGTTTGCCACCTGTACTACAAAGCAGGACGTAAAATAAGTTTATGGTGGCATTTCGTTGTTAAGGACCGTATGAAAGCAACCTGAGATGGGAACCACGAGGCAAAAACAGAGCTTGTTTTATAAGGTATAGTGTATATGGTTTCATATTTGAGCATTACTTCTTCATGGCAATGAGGTCTTGTTTTTTCTGTGGTTTTCAAAATAAAAATATGATGCACAAATGGCCTATGTACCAAGCTCCTCTGTCATTTTTGCTATGCCAAATATCAAAATGGTAGGAAAAGTGTGTTTTACTTATACTTTCAGCAGTAACAAGGGGCACATAAATACTTAACTACTTTTGGTTTTGAGACATTGAAAATGTCTCACACACCTGGGGATTTAGTTCAGCCCTTCAAGCACAAAGCAAGGAACAACTGGCCAACTACACCTCACTTGAAAGAAAACATCAAATAAGCAAAGCAGCCCAGAGAGCACCACTGTTTTGCAGAGGGCAAGGTAAGGTCTGTGGAGAGCAGTGATGGATGCATGTGGGTGTAGAGGGTGATGCCTGGCAGGGGAGCTGCATGGAAGCTCATGACGTGAGCTCTGGAAGGTGGGAGAGCAGCAAAGTGAGGATGCAAATATGTGTTTTGGCAAGGACAGGATAGCAGGAATAACAGCAAGAGGAGAAATGAGGATAATTGCCATTCTTCAGTTTACAAGATTAGGAAAGCTCCTAAGGTCTGCTAGGGGTGGCAATCCAGCAACTAGGGAAGCCAGGAGGGGATGTGCAGTAAGGGGAGGACCAGTGCAGAGCACAGCTTTGCTGGGAAGGGGCTGAGGAGAGGGGCAGGTAGAGCTAACAATTACTGGGCTTCTCCTTCGTCAGCAGAAAGGTCTTGGTGGCCACTCTGTGGCTGTCCTCAGCAGGGAGTGATTGAGGAAGCACACAGCAGGCAAAAGAAAGGACAGTCTGCAGGAGCAAACCATTACTGCTCTGCTTAAGCTCATCACCCACAGGGAAATCTCAGGGGAAGAGCTGTCCCTGGCATGAGACCTTGAGAGTTTGTGCTTAATATTTTTCTAAAAATAGGGTTTGTTCTTTCTCTTCTCTTTTGAAACAACTGCTGTTGGTTGGTTGAAAGAGAAACATGCTGATTTCAAGAGAAGTTCCCACAGAGAAAAATCTTTTCTAAATGACAAGAGTTTGGGCTCTGAACTTGTCATTTTGTAGGAATCTAGAATTTCAGTTTGAAAAAAAATCTGTAGGAGAGCAGTGGTGTGATGATCAGTATGATGCTGCCCTGCAGGGTAGGGCACAGCAGCAGGTGATTTAGCTGTATCTTTTCTGCCTCAGAGTATACTAGGAGTAACTCAAACTTTTTATAATCTACTTAAGTTTGATGCTCCACTGTAACTCAGGAAACAAGACAGACATTTCCGTTGTTATTATCAGCTTGAACCCATGTAAAACATCAAATAACATTTTAACTGCCATATGACTGGATGTGGCACTCAGTGCCATGGTCTAGCAACTGCTTCGGTGGGTCAAGGGTTGGACTAGATGATCTCTGAGGTCCCTTCCAACCCGGCTAATTCTATGATTCTAGGATTCTATGATTCTATGTATTGTGAAATGTCAAAGGTGTTGAGAATGCAATCATGACATAAAAATATGTGTAAAATTCAATTATAAAAGGAAGTTAAGCACCACAAATATGTATTTCTTGAACCTGTACAGTGTTTTAATTTTGTTCCAAATTTGGCTTTTAAAAAGCATATTAACTTGGACCTGGAACAAAATCTACTTCAAATTCACCGGGTTGGAAATACATAATTCCAATTACCTCTGTGCTAAATGCCTGTAAATTAGCTTTATTCCTGCTGGATGCATAAGCAAAGCTCTTAGCACTGAGACTCCCAGCAAAAGGCTCCTGGTAGAGCAGAACCACCACTAACTTCAGGAACAGCTTCCAAGGCTCTGCCAACTCCTCCACTATGGGAGCTCCTGGAGCAAGAAGTTCTCTTTCCAGTAGCCAGGAGTCAAAGCCACAAACTATTAATTTTTAAATGAATTTACATTCTATTTAAGTTTACAAATCTTCCAATGTTTCTTCTCTTTTAAAAGCTATGCTTGTATACAGAAATTGATATTTCAGGTCATAAAGATAACTGTAAGCCTAAATACTTGTGTTTTCTACTAGTGCAATTATAGCATTTCCTTTTGAAAAATGCATCCAGCAGCACGGTTCTGTAAAGGTATTTACATTTCCTAATTAATACACAGTCTGTTTCAAACCAAGCAGAAGGAGCAAAGGCAAAATAATTAGAAATACAAGGTAAACCACTCCAGATGTGTTAAATCATTCAGCAACCACGTGGAAAAACAGTAGAAAATCAAAGAAATTTCTCTATTTCCCCATCATTGCTGAATTCTAGCCCAGGAACCAGATCTACATAAAGCTCATCTGAGACATCAAGAGCTGCTGCAGAATCAGCTCTTGGATTTGCCTGTACTTTTCTGAGTCTATAAAAGCCTGTACAGTGGGATAGGCTTTAATTTACTTCCCCACTTCAGACTGAAAAAATTTGAACAAATTATACATTGAGTATTTATTCCAGAACAAATCCTAACACGCTGTACACATCATTAACAACTCAATGGGACTGGCTGCATTCAGTTGGATTCCAGCTGTTGTCAGGAATATTTTGTAAGTTAACTAATGCAAGTTTAAAAGACCCCAAGGAAGGGTTTTCAGTCACTTACAGACACAGACAACCCTTCCAGCTTTATTCTGCCTTTTCCCCTAATACCCATGGCCAGTCACGTCCTTGGTGAGTAATGACACATCTATGCACACTTTGAGCAAAGATAGAAATATGATGGATTCTGTAGAATAAGAGCTGTCTAAGTCTCTCTAGAGACTCTCAACTTCCTGTGATCTATGAGACATTGAAAGGCAGTGAATAAGTAAGTAGATGTAGAAGAAAGACTATGTATCCATTGAAGTAGAAGCTGCTAATGCTCGTGCTTCTGCCTTTGTGTTTGTTTCAGATAGAAAGTTAATCTGATAAGAAAAAAAATTATAAGGACTCTTTTCATTCAGTTGTCTGAAAGTATTTGCTTTCTTTCTACATTAAGAAGCAATGCCTCCTTACCTGGTATTAGAAAACAAAACAAAACTAAAGGAAAAAAAAATGACAAAATGAACTGTTATTTGTGCTGAACAGAAAATCTCAGGGTATCTTAGAACATCCAACGTTAGTTTCACAGTTAAAACAACTATTCCTTCTCTTCCTGTCATTTGATATGGATCCCATGGCATTTTATTGTCACCTCCTCCCGGCGTTCTGCTGTGACATATTTCAAAGTGGGTCCCAGGGCAGCGTTTGGAAAACTTGCAGCTGAACATCCCACTTTCCCCTGCAGCAGAGTGCTTTGTATACCTATGTTTAGTTCAGGAACAAGGTGAATGTAACCCACTGTGAACTCACAATTCAGCTTTAAACAGAAAGTGCTTGCAAAAGGGAACAAAGCAGCAGCAGCAGACTCTTCCTCCCTCCATCCCTTCAAGAGCACTGGTGCTCACTTTTTACCTCCTCAGTTGACCTTAGCTGATCCCTCTTCCTCCTGCTGAGATTGCGCTGTCTGGATTTTGTAGAAGCTGATTAAAAGAAGCACATTTTACACTGCAAGCTTGCTGGTGAGACCTGTGATAACACTGGCCTCCTATTTTTCATCTTGACTGATTGTATTTAGCAGCCTGCCCTGTTACATATGATTTACTGGTACTTGTAAAAGCATGGGAATTGATTGGGTGAGTTTCTTGAACAGTGCTTTTGATCATCTTTAATTTAATGGACCAAGTAGAAACAAGCTGTTCAAATAAATTCCTTATTGCTACTGTCATTGCACACAAATTATTAGATTTCTGATGGGGAATAACAGTCACTTGTCAGTGAGGTAGACATTAAATAAGAATAATCAAGCTAAAATAGGTATGTCATAACATATGCACACTAAACCTCACAACAAGGCATAAAGAATATAAAATATTTCGGGTTTTTTATTTCATAAGCTGTTGAGTGCTGAATTCACCTTGGTGGGCAGAGGAAAGGTCTGGAACAAGAAGCAACCTGACACTTGGGAGCTTGGATCAGAACTTCAGGCATAAACAAGAGAACTTAGAGCCTCATCAGTACCCTAAATGTGAGCCAAAGTTTCAGAAGTAGAGTTTAGAGTACCAAGCTGAATTTTAGGTGGGTTTACACCCACAGCATAACAGACAGTGGTGAGACCATAGAGGAAGCTGTATTACATGAAGAGAAAAAAACTCTGCAGAACTGGTAAGATGTAGACTACTCAAATCCTTACACACAATGAGCCACACTTACTTTCTTTTTTATGGTTGACAGGCAAGTCCTGTTGCCTTTGTAGAAGCAATGCACTCAGCTCCCCAGAGCAGACCTCCCCTTTAGTTAGATGTTTCCGCTCATGAGTTACTCCTGAACGTGCAAGAGACCAAACCAACACATCGGTTGCTGTGTGTATGGGGACACCTTTATTCAACTGTGGGCCTAGGATGTTTGTTGCATATTTTACAATCAGCTGTGCCAGAGGGACCTCTGAAGTCCTCTGGTCCAGCCTCCTGCTCAGAGCCAGTTGCATGCAGCAGGCTGTGCAGGGCTCTGTCCATCCCATCACAGGTATCTCTAATGATGGAGGAGTCACCAGTGCTCCAGACAACCTGCTCTAGTGTTTGACCTCCTCCACAGGTGATCTAATGACAACAAACTTCACAGCTGGTCAAACAGTGAGATTTTCCTGTGTTCCAGCTTGTGTTTGGTGTCTCTTGCCCTCTCACTGTGCATCTCTGAGAAATGCCTGGATATTTTTTTTCTATTTCCCACTGGGTGACTGAAGACTGCCATAAGATTTCCCTTTGCCTTCAATAACAGAAATGGTAAATATTATTTATGTCATCACTGTTTTTCTCAAAGCAGTTAATATATTTTAGTAATTTTGAAGGACCTGTCTCAGATTTTCTGTTCAAGTATGCTTTTTTTCTTGTTTTCTATTTGTTTACAGGTATGCAACTATGAAAGGTAACACAAAAAAGATCTGTGCAAAATACTGAAAACTCATCAAGTGCATTCTTTCCATAAACCAGGAGAAAAGCAATTGGTTGATGTCTTCAAAATAATTTACATGGCAATGATCTTCAGCTGTGATTTTCCAAATCTTAAGTTTTTTTCACCATCTGAATCACTGCACAGCAGCAGCTATAGGAGCCCATTTTCATTACCTAAATGTGATTTATACCCTGCAGTCCAATTTATTTGACAAGCACTTCTGGTGAAATATCAGGAGTAAAACCTTTCTTGAGCAGTTGTGGGTTTTTTTGTTTTTTTTTAATGAGAATTTATGGCACAGGTGTTCTGCTCAGGTCACATCCAACACATTCTTCAAATACATTGAATATATAGCAGGAATAATTGTGGTTTCCCTACTTTCTAAAAGCTGTAGTATATGGCTGACTTCAGTAGCGCTGCTCATGGGACAACCTGGTTTTCTGACTGCTCATGGGACAGCCTGGTTTTCTGACTTTGAACCAAGCTTGTGACTTCCTCCTCAAATGCAAGATTCACCCCTAAGGTCATGTTATTGATTTACTTTTTCTTATGGGAAAATATGCCTCACTTGCAGTATGGGGTTGGTTTGTCTTACAAGTCCTTCCTGCTGGAGTCAGGGATTTCCCCTTGCTACAAGGAGGGGTACAGGGTACAAAGATAATCAACTTCCACCCTCAGCTGATAATCTCTACCCTTGATGGAGATCATCCCTCTGACCTTGTTCACAGCTTCTGTGCAGTGTCTTGTCTTCTGCCATGGGGTGAAAAAGGAACAGGAAATTGTGGTGGTTTCATTCTTTCCAACCATGATTCCTCGGTGTGGCTGGACTACTGCCAGCTCAGCCATGGGGAAACTGGGCTGAGATGGATGAGGGACATGTGCTCCACCATAGCTCTTCTGTCCTTCAGTATGTCTGTGCACACAGCTGCCATTATGTTATAGCTTGAAAGAGTGTTAGAAATGTATGCATTGCACTGATTTCAAATCACTGCATCCCTTAGGCTGGATCACTGGAGGTCTCTTTGGTGTTGCTCTTGCAGGGGTGAGGCTGTCTGCCTCCCCAGACACAATATTCATCATCTTTATGACATGCCAGTCAGGGTCCCAAGGTGTGTGTGTGTGTATTAATTTTTAGGATACCTTCAAACATGTTTGATACACTGTTTTTACTTCTCTGCTCCCTTATTGCTATCCACCTCCTGCCCTGTGACATCCAACAGCAACTCCAGACTTGCTCAGAGTAGACTTGTCACATGTGACAATGATTGTTCTGTCTATTTTGCAGCAGCAGTACAAGCAGACATTTTACAGTGTCTGTACATGCAGACTTTCAGCCTTTACACCCTCTGTCTGCTGCAGGATGTCCTTGTGGAGACTGACTTTTTCAGCACACCCAAGAACTTTCTCTGCCACATTTAAAATATGGTATCTGACACGATTTTAAAGGGCTTTTGTTGGATGACTTTGTTGGCCTGGGATCAGAAAGCACAAACCAATAAGAACACTTCACTAGCCTTTGTCCACTTGCTTCATTTGTCCTGTACCATCTTCTTTCTGATTTAATAAACAGCTCAGTTTTTGAAAGGTGGTTTCGTGCTTTTGTTCTTCATCATTTAAATGATGTTCAAAACTGTCCAAAGAACACTTAAACAGAAGATTTTACATCCTATAGGGCTCCCTGTCATATTGGGATCTACAGACAGTGTTCATATATTATTGCAAGAAGGGCAGGATTAGGCTTGTCTTTATCTTCACTTTGATTTATTTCATCCTTTGCTTCCACCAGACACGTAGCATTGGGAGGAACCATATCGCTATTGAATAAAAACAAACCATGACTTGACCTCAGATAAATCTGCTGCTACTTTGGCTCATATAAAAAGCAAACCAGAGCACTGGACTAACGTAGGGGTTTTATTTCTGTCAGTTGTGCATAATAACAGCAACTTCCCAAACTTGTGAGCCGGCCCTCTTCAGGATCTGTGTCTGACTGCTTGCATAGCACAGCCAGGTACCCCTAATTTACATGTTTAGTTTCCTTCCAGAATAAAACAGGCAAGTTTTACCTCACCTGACTGGATCTCCCTATCAAGACTAGCTTATAAATTGACTGGGATGGTAGCAACAGGTTCCATACACTGCTGCATCATGTGGGACATTTGTAACATGAAAACTCAGAGATGGCAGCCTTAACCATTTAATTAGTCCTGCCTGTGCTAGATTTTGTGTGTCCACATTAGCATGATTGCATATCAAACACCATGGTTCCAGCTCATTGCAGTGTTTAATGCTGCAACCTCCCTGACAAAGCTCTCATATGAGACTGCACAAGCAGTCTGGGATTTCTAACAGTCTTCCAGAGACCCAAAGAGCTCAGAAGACCTACAGAAACTTGAAATAACCCTTTAAATCTTATCACACTAATTCCACTAGCTGGAAATAAGGGCTTTTCTTGCAGATGTCTAGGGGCAAATCTGATCCTAACCCAATTGTGCTGTAGCCTGAAATGATATAACCCAACTAGGGACCAGACAAGATGAAAGGAAGCTCAAATAATAAAAAAAAGGATGGTAGCATCTTTTATCCATGTATTCTGTGGATAGATAGGTCCATTTCCTGGTCAGTGAGTGCAGATGACAGGAGTAAATAGTTTTCTGACAGTAAGAGCCTGTCAGTCCTGACTGTTAACAGAAGAACACAGCCTTCTCCCTCGACTGTCACTTAGTTGGACTACATAAGGTGAACAGTCTCAGTTTCACCTTCCCTGCCAGAGTCTCCAAGCCACCAACCATAGCAGGAAATCCTTCGCTGCAAGTGTTAATTAAACCAGGTGTAATTGGTTTGTGTGGCAAATTTTTGGTTGTGGGGCAGTCTACAGGGGTGACTTCTGTGACAATATGCCAGGAGCTTCTCCCTATATAGACAGAGCCAATGCCAGCTGGCTTCAAGACAGACCCACTGTCAGCCAAGATCAAGCCCACCAGTGCCAGTAATGCCTCTGTGATAACATATTTAAGAAGGTGAAAAAGTTGCTGGGCAACAGCAGCCTTAAGAGAGGAGTGCCAAAAAAAGTAAGCAGTAAAATAGCACCATCATAAGGTTTTTGCATCGCTTGCCCTACTGCAGGTGGTGTTTCAAGTACACAAGTTGGGAGGACGTACCAGCAGGTGCTGTGGCAGTTTTTGGTGCTGGCAGTAAGCTCCTGCGAGGGGTTGCTGTGCTGCTGGGTGCCTGTGTGGTGCTCTTGCTGCTCCCCCTGGGGACATCTTTAAGAGGCGTGGATGCCTTAGGAGTGGTTTGCTCTTCACTTCCAAAGGTGGAACCTGCAGGAGACAAAAAAAAAATGCTCTAATTATAATAAGTTCATTAGACATGTATGCAAATAGTGGCATACAGACTGAGCTTGTATCTACAGTTGTAATCTACAAATATTCCCCTTGCAACTCGGGCTGTTCCATGGACTTCCTCCAATACAAACGGTGATGTAGAAATAGAGTTCCCAGGAACTTCCTTAAGGGCTGAGACTTGGCAGGTGTTGGAGTCTGACTCAAATAGGAATATAACATCCTCTTGTGCAATAGCTCCATAAAGGTACCTGGCTGCAAGGCTCATGAAGAAAACAAGGAATTTTTAAATATATGGGTGGATGAGTTATTTTTTGCTTTGTAGCTACTACAGGACCACTCTACACACTCACCCTAATGCTTGGGAGCTGCTGATTATCACAAGAAGGGGGAATAGCAGGGCTCAGTGGTGGAAGGCTCTGAATTCTTCTAGCCAGGAAAAATTTCTTACAAGCAGTTCCTCAGACCACACTCAGACACTTGAATAATAAGATGAAAACCAAAAGAAATATATTTTACCTTAACTCTCACATCCACCTCAATCATATTCTCATAATGAATCTTAGGTTGCCAAGGTTCCAGTTTATATTGACCTCTTCCAAAACCTAATTGGTTGGGTTTCCTCCTGCCATTTGCCATCTAGGGAATAATGAGATCCTAGACTCCCTATAGATATTAGGAAATCAATCTTTCTTAACATTTGAAAAAGCAAGGTTGGAGTGTCTTTATATATTGAGTAGAATGCCTAAGAGGAGCTAAAGATGGCAGCACATCTGGACTTCAACACTTGCAGAAGGATGAACATTTTGTTTGAAAAGAATGAGTGGAGATAGCAAGTAATACATAGGATTTCAGAAAAGGGAGATAATTTTAATTTCCATTATTTTTAAAAGCTACAATACAACAGTATTGTATTATTTGTACAGTATAGGTACTGCCTGCAGGAAAACGATAACATTATTTTAATTATTGGCACATCCAAGTCCCCAGTATTTTTAAGAAATAGGCTTCTTAAATGTGTGCAAGTAAAGGAGAGATTTTGTTTTTCTTTCTTGCTTGCTAAAACTCCACCAGAAGAAGTGCAGATTGGAAAAGAAATCCTCTTTTCTGATAAAGGAGGAATATACCTTTTGGCTCTGACAGTGCTAAGTTTTGCTGTGTCTTTAAAGCTGCTTGCTTGTTTTAATTAAAGCATATATCTGTGGTATACATGGACTCCTACAAACACATTTGACCTTTGTTCAAAGAATAAGCCCCATTAAAAATGCAAACAAAACAGTCTACTCCACACTATGCAGGAAGAGGAAAACCTAAAGCATTTGTCATCTTTACACTGTTGTGCACATAACAACCACTTAGCACATCAAGTCATTGTTTCATATCCAAACCACCTGGATTTTCCACCTGTGTAACAACCTTTCAAGATTAAGTGCTGAATTATCTGCTGACAACACTCTGTTGACTTCAGTGAAGCCAACTCAGCAGAATGTCTGGCCCAGCCTGTCCAGGTGTCTTCCACAGCTGTGCTCAGGGACATCTTGCCAGATGCCAGGGGGTGTTACAGAAGCTGTGTCCACCACAGACCCCCTGCACTGTGCTCCTGAAGTTACTCCTGAAGTAGTCCCAGGTATGTGTCACCCAGTCAGTTTGGGTAGCCCCACTTGTTGAAATTTTTTTCTTTCCTTGACTATTTGTTTAAAAGTTTCCATTGTAGAAAAACTAACCTTGAAGAGGAAATTACTCTTACTGTTTGTAGAGAAATGACATTCAAGTGCTCTTTAATTGAAACCCTTTATTCTCTGCTGTGAAATGCATTATATGGAGAACGTTTTAACTCACAAACCTGGCCAAACAGTAGCAATTCCCACACTGAAGAACAAGGTGTCCAGGGGAGTTGCATAACGTCTTATTTAAAAAAAAAACAAAAAACAGTTAAAAGGTTTTTCTAAGTATTGAAGATGAAATGCTGCCAGCTACAGAAACTTCTATTGTCTAAAACACAGCAGAAGAGGTCTGCTAATTGCAGAGATGACTGGGTGGGAAAGCTGACAAACACGTTCTCACCAAGCCCCTTGATCAGAACTGCCCAGTGCCTGGTGAGAGCTGTCCTTGGCTGGGCATCCCATGCTGTGTCTGGACAAAACTCTCCAGGAGAAAAAAAGAAAAGCAAGGAGGAAAAAAAAAATAAATCAGCTTTTGGTCTTCTAATAAGAAAGGTACTACTCAGAGAGCCAAGCTGCATGGCTGCACCGGCTGACTGTGGCAAAGTGCTGGAGGATGCAGGGTGTGAGGAGAGTCTGGAGCTCTCCCATTAGACACACAGTTGGTTTCAGCCAGTTCCAGCTGGTTCCAACAGTCCCACTGCAGGGCATGGCTGGGACCATCAGCCAAACTGGTGGAACCTCTGGGAATATGTGTTTAAGAAAGGGTAAAACATGTCCCTGCAGTGACGAGTGAAGAATAAAGTGTGAGTAACAGCCCTATGGGCACCAGGGTTAGAGAAGGAGAGCGAGGAGATGCTCCCTGCAGCCTATTGGACAAGACCATGGTGAAGCAGGTATTGCCTTGCTTGTTGTGGGGAAGACCATAGTGCAGCAGATATCCACACTGCAGCTTGTGGAAGGCCCTGCTCCAGTGCAAGTGGAGATGTTCTGAAGGAAGCTGCAGCCCCTGGAGAGGCCTTGCAGGAGAAAGCTCCTGGCAGGAGTTGTGGCCCCTTGAGAGGAGCCCATGCAGGAGCAGGTTTATCCTGAGGGTCTGCATCCTGTGAGAAGGACCCACTCTGGAACAGAGAAAAGTGAAAGGGGAAAGAAGCAGCAGAGAGGAACTATTATGGACTGATGGAAACCACCACTCCCCATTCCCTGTGCTGCTCAGTGAGGAGGTGGGATGGGGGAGGTATAGGAGCTGGGGAGGAAGAAGTGAAGATGAGCTTGAGAAACAGGGGTTGGGGGGAAAGTGCTTTAGGGGTTTTTGCCTTTCTTTTTCAACATTGAACTCTATTTTAGTTGGGAAAATAAAATAATTGTTCCCAGGTCATGTCTGTTCTGCCTGTAACTGGTAAGTGGTCTCCATCTCTTTACCTCTACCCATGAGCTTTATTTTATTTTCTACCCTGTCCTGTTGAAGAGAGTCTGCGAGACAGCAGCTGTCCGTCTGCCAGGCAAAGTCAGCTCATCACAACAGCAATATCATAGAATCATAGAATCACAGAAAGTCAGGGGTTGGAAAGGACCTTGAAAGATCATTGAATTCAACCCCTCTGGCAGTGCAGGGTCACCTGCAGGAGGTCCAGGTGGGGTTTGAATGTCTCCAGAGGAGACTCCACAACCTCCCTGGGCAGCCTGTGCCAGTGGTCTGTCACCCTCACAGTGAAAAAATTCTTCCTAATATTTCTATGGAACTGCCTATGCTCCAGTTTATAATCCTTGTGCCTTGTCCTTAGATATCAACATAACCAGTGTTTTCTGAGGTAAGGTCAATGCTTAGCATGAGACAGTATCTCCCACTTCACTGTTCACTCAGAGATGGAATTCAGACAGTGGAGAACAACAATACAGACATGTATAACATGCCCTAAAAAGCAAATGTTTGCTGCTTCCATGGATAACACTATGGCAGAGTCTAGTTTCCCAGGGGCAGGGAAAAGTGGGCTCCACATTGCTATACATGGTGCTGGATTCCACTCTTCTTTTCAAATAGCTTTCAAAGAGGAAATTAAATTAAAAATCCAGGTACATGGCCACTCCTTGTGTTCTATGAGGAAAACAAAGGTTTTAATATACTCAGAGGAATTCAGTTCTTGAGGAAACCTCAGAAAGGTTGTTCATCAGATAGTACTTGCCAGCCCATCATGAGAGGATACCTTCCACTACTATCTGCAGCAGGTGAGTCAGCAGCATCTGCCTTCTCAGAATACCAGCTCTTATGTTTTCAGTAAGAGCCTGTACAGAAACACTGGAGGAGCAGTACATGCACTGTTTCTAGGTGATCACAACGTCTATTGCATTAAACCTCTTTACTCCTACTCCTGTATTTTTCCATTTTATCTGAACCTTGCTCACCTCGGAAGCACCTGACAAGTCATTTGTGTGTTCCTACATAAAACCCCTATATTTCTGCAGACTCTGTGCTCTATGAGGAACAACACTGTTGGCTTTGCAGCGGAGTATTCAAAAGATCATTAATAATCTGCTGGAGCTAAAAGCCTTCAGACACACTTTATTTAATCTGTGAACCCCAAGGAATCAAACTATTCCGCTTGTGAAAAAAATACATGGAAGAAGAAAACTGTGTGAACACTACTCATCCCCTACACTGTTACACCTGTAAACCCATGAAGAAGTCAGTGCTGACAACATGTTATTGGCTGCTTGTTCAATGAAAACCATGACCAAAATCCCACTGGCTCTCAGATGGCTTGAGCCACCCTCTATCTGTATGTGCCACCATCTTCTTCACCATCTGGGCCTGTCCTGCAGCAGCTCGCTTCAGGGACTCCTCACCTCTGAGGAGGAAGGCTCTCTTGAATGTGTTACTAGGAGTTTGTGTCTCTTACATGTGTTCCTTTCCTGGAATTATTTACAAAGTCTGCAAAAGGGCATAGAAATAGGGTATGAAATTACAATACAACTGCAAAACCAGCAGGAGCATGCAGGGAAGGGAATTCTGTGTTTGACAAGGCATTCAGCTATGTGGTATGGGCAGGTCTTCCTCTGAGAGGACACAGCAGTAGGAAAGGCTGTGTTTTGGAGTCCCACAGCCACAAATTTGCCTTCCTGAACTTGAGAGCAATGAAGCCTCTCTCTTGTTGGAGCACGCAGATCCTTTCTAGAATATCAGGTTGTCTGACAACATCTACGGGTCTCTCTGTTTTGCTAAGAAACAGACTCCAAAAGAGTATTAAAGCTTCTGTGGTTCCCTGTCTCATAGGCCACTCCGTGAAGCCTGTTGGAACCAAGTGAATCTCCAGCTCTTCATAGCAGGTCAAGTATTTGCTGTGCTGGTAGCAGGATTGGAGCTGTTGGCTCCCTGCTGCAGCTGGAATCACACCTGAGACACTGGGAACCTCCTGGTGTCATGAATGAAGAACAAACATTTACCCAGGATATTAGCAAGAACTTTCCATCTTAAAGATCTTTGGACACTACTTGCTGTCAAGTTTAATGACACCAAAGGTATGTCCAGTTGTTGCAACATCAAGCCCACATAGGATTTCCAAAACACATTCGAATCACAGACCTCAATGTGCTTTACAAATAAGGAAGGACTTGAGCTGCTCTCCAAGTTCACACATCAAGGGAATATCAAAAGGACTGAGAAAGCAAGCAGGAAAATGTAATGATGAATGAGGCTGGAATGACTTTTTTCACCTGCAAAACATTGGGCTGTATGAGTCTGTACTTCTGTGCCCCAGTTTTCGAGCAAAATTGCAAGCACAAGAGAAAGCTTAAAATCACAGCCATGGGGAAGAACCTGATAAGGAAAATACCTAAGCTGTTGTGAATAATCAGGTGATGTTTCAAATAACAAAACCACAAGACACACTTTTTGCTAAATTGGAACATTTGGCCATCCTTCAATTAATGTCCACTTTTTATTTCTGGTTTTCATCTGTAAAGTTGTAATTTTTTTTAGATTGATTACAAGATATGGGGCCTGTCATATGAGATTTTTATTTTAGTATCTTAAGGCTTACTGTTTTAAAGACCCACAGTGTCTATTTCAATGTAATGTTTCACAGAGTTATTATCAGGAGACAACAATTCAATGTGCAGCTTTGTAGCTCAAGCTGAAATAGCACCAAGTGGTACAGTGTAATTATTAGTCCTGAGGGATTACCATGCTATCATGATGTTATGATAGTAGACAAGATTACTCACTGCCTAATTTGTTTTTTTTTATTCTTTGCTAAGAGCCCGTGGCTGATATTTCCTGATACAGCAGGCCAAATATGCAACAGATTAGGGACAAGCTGATGACAGCTTCCTCTTCCATCCAGAAAAGAAGAGGCTTAAGGACTGATATTCACACAATGCTTAAACCTCAATGCTTACTTAACCTCAAAGTATTTTTTCCATTGCATTTTTTTTTTTGGTTCAGACAAAGGTGTTTGAGCAATAATTCTCTGTAACACAGTTATTGTAGGGGAGGTTTGTGCATGCCCACGTGCCTTTATACAAACTGAATTTTCAGAAGTCTTATAATTCAAAACAGAAACCTGAACTTTTAGCTTGATAACTTCTACCAAAATAAGGAGCCAAACCTGCAGTGCCTGCCAGCACAGGAGCAGGTCGCTGAGCTTTAGATGTCTTTGGGTCTCTGCACTGCAGATGACTCCCTCTGAGACAGCCCCTTCATTGCCTGGGGGGAAGTTTGGTGCCATCACTGATCAATAATGACACCTGTGATCAGTCATGGCTTCTATATACCACCACTCACAATTGCAGGAGATAGCTGGATGTCTGTCCTTCTCCCTGTGCTAAAACCAAGCATTTTTTTCCTATGACAGCTGTTGTTGGATGGGTTTGGCCCCTCTGATCTGTCCATGCAGATAGCTCTTGGGGCACCCAAGGGATGGGAATCCTGCAAAGTGGACCACTGCCAGAAGAACTGCAAAAACATCTCTGTGAAGATGCATTGACAGGGTCCTCCTTTGCTTTCAGCTGACTGTGATGGCTTTTGCAGCCACAGACTGTATCCTACACTTCCATCTGATCCAGACAGGGAAAAGGCAGAGCGGGTGTCTGGTAGATCACTTCTACAGTCTGTGCTTTCCTAACTCAGCTGGAGGTTGTAGTGTCAGGGCAGCACAGGAAACCATCCAGCAGGATGCCTTTGCAGACATGGGGTTTAGTTGAGGCTTGGTCTATAAGGCTGTATCTGCACTGCTAAATAAAAGCTGGCCAAGTGGCTGTCTCCTCCACTCAGGCTAACTATAGTAGCTTTTCCTGGTAGAGTTAGAGAAGCCAAAACCACAGTGTGAAGACCAGGGCAAGGTATCAGGAGACCAGTCTTAGCCTGGCTTCCAGCCTCTGCCCTGCTCACCACCACAGCTGGACTTACAGCCAAGCCTGGGCTTCACCAGCCTGGGCTTTGTGTGCTCCCAGCCCATGGCAAAGGAGCAGTAACTCAGCTTAGTCTCACCTGCAACTAAGTGGATTTACGAGAAATGGAGATGTTCCACTTAGCAGATGCCTCTGCTAAGTGGAAGTGAATCTCCTTCCTTTCAGTGCTTTATTGATTTTGATGACTCCGAATTTGAGGAAATGTAGATTAATTTTTGTGGCGGTCTCATATTCAGTGTCCTCCATGCATAACAGACATCAGAAATACAGTCTTCTGCTGATGCACCTCCTTGTATCAATATTAACTTATTCATTTCACCTCACCAATTAAAAAGACACATTTTAGGATCCAGCTAAATTTATTTCTTACTTGAGTGGAGTTAAATGCTGCTGCCTACTGAAGTGTTACAAGCTTGATTGGGCAAGGTGAGAATTTCACCACAAAGTAAAATTTCTGTATCTGTCAGTGGGATTTGCAGACAACCTGGTGATTATGCCACACTTTGGAATCATATAACGCATTTTGTTTGGGCTCTTCTGAAATGTTCCACCTCTGCCAAGCAAGATAAACATTCCATTATTCAATAAGATTTCCCTGTGTGTTGGTGGTTGCTTTGCCCACCACTGGTCCAGCTGCTTGGCTAACTGAGCTGGTTTGTATAGGTGGCTAATTAAAACCCCATAGGGTATAGAGTGATGACAGCACAGTATTTTGCTTGCTCGAAAGGATAACATATTGTTATTGGCCACCTTCTGAAAGGGCCATCCCTTGGCACTACCTAGACTTGAACTGTCAGATGTCATTCACGACCAAATCTTCCCTGCAAACTCCCCACATTCAGTGTCTGACAATGATCACACTGACAAGAAGCATCCCATGGCATGAAAACTCTGCTGAAGTGTCTCAAGTGGTACCTTGAGGAGCTGAGGCATTAGGACTATATATTGAGGGAATGTTTGTTTCTAACTGAGATGAGAGCTTCTCCTAGACATAAGGACTAAGATTTCTGAAAGATCAGACCAGAGTAACCTGATCCTATTGTATAATTACCAAAAGCCTAACAATTAGTTACAGGAAAGGCTTGTTCTTAACACCTGAGGTATGCTTTAACCCAACCAAGTACTGATAATGCTTTTGGAAGCTCTACTTGCTAACACAAGTTAAGAAGAACCTACCAGTTAAATATTTAAATTCCTCCCAACAGGTTCATTTTGGGAAAGAAAATAAACAGCTACATCCAAGCAACAGATTTTTTCAAAACCCCATGTTCAGCAAATTTACTGAAATGAACTGCTGCTGAATGCTGAATTTGTAAGAAGTACTGGATTTTGTTCCAGCATGGGCAACTGAAGGCTTTTCTTCAATGCAAGCCAAGTTGGACTTCAGATGGGTGCTTCAGGAAAGCTTCTACCCTCTACACTAAGCAGAAAGCACATGAAATAAAACAGGAACACAGTTTTATTTCAGGTATTTGGCAGTCAAACACTGTCTCACAGAGTAGATGGGTGAAGGTCCAAGGGCCAATTCTTCTCCTTGTCAAGCAGAGTGGTTCTCCAAACCTCAACAATTCCCTGGAACTGTAGAACTGTCGAAGTAACACAAATGAATTGATGGCATTTTTGCAAAGGGCACATCTACATTCTAATACCCTCAGCTGTCAGAATGCTCCCTGGTATCACCAGTGGTTGCCCAAAAGTTAGAACAACTAGAAAGAAGATATAGATAACATCCATTTTCTACTAGCACTGAAGCACTAATAGCCTATATCAACCTTCTCAGGTGGGATTTTTTCTGGATGGGAAGATTTCAATGTTCCTGGGAAGTACTTCAGTCCCAGCACCCATATTTCTGGAAAGACCAGTTTTGTAGCATCATTTGTGCTCATGACCATCTGCTCTAATGGCACCATGCCTGCTTCTGAATTGGCATGCCAGTTTTAACAGGGCACAGGCACCCATGAAAAACAGGATTAGAACTGACATCTGCTCTGCAAGAAGTTCCTCCTGATGGCAAGAAGTGCCAAATTAGAACCACATGCATTATTATAAGGAATGACATCTGTTGACACTTAGAGCATCATATCATCAACAAATGCCTTTTTCCTGAAATTGCTGCTTTTAATTTGCTTGTGCGCTGGCCTGGAGTGCCCTATTTGGACACTTCAAGGGATATTATCCTTGGTAAAAGTGTTAATGACATTCCAATGGTGTTAATGAATTTCCATCAGCTTTAGCACTCCATACTGGATGCCCCAGCTCACCAGACTAGGAGAGGTTAAGCAACAAAGTAAGAACTGTCAGTGCCTAAGGTCTGGTAGCATTCAGTACTTCTCCCTGCCAAGCCACAATAATGTGTGCTACACTGTACATGGAATTATGGAACCTCAAAGAGCCAGTAAATGTGTCTGCCTCCTTCCTTGGCATAACAATGATAACATAACTAAGAGATGTCTCCATTTTAGAGAATGAAGGATGCAAGAGGCTGAGCAGAACCTCCCATGAATGCCAAGCAGTGGTTTTATGACTATGAGCTAGACATGTATTTTTTGCTGGGTTTGTATATGGGAAAGATACCAGTCTGATTACTCAGAAGATGGAAATCTACACTTCAAGAGAGCAAAACAGCCTGTGCAGCCAGGTGTGAAATTCCTCATCTGACCCCAGTGCCCCAGTGTTCTTGTCCCATGTCCTGGAATCAGGGAGTCTTGTCTGAGCAAGTGGCTTTTGAGGGCAGAGGCTGTGTTATTCCATGTCAGCACTTTACATCATGTTATCTGCTACTTCTATACAGATATGAGAGTTATCCTCACATCAAAGGCTGCTGAACTGAAAATACTTTAAGATGCCAGAGGCGAATTGTGGGTAGAATTTTTACTTCAAGAAACTAATGAACACATCCAGGGGCACGGGCAATACTATCATAATTTCCTGTGCTAGCACTGGTTGTCTACATTGAAATTAGATAAATTATAAAAAGTTCATTAATCTGTTCTTGGTCTTCAGCATCAGTGGGCAAGTTGCTGCCAAGCTGGACCTATTGTTACAACATCCTTTTTGACATGACATGATACTGTGACCTGCAGGTAAAAACTATTTTAGGATTGGACACTGATGCTGTTACTAAGATGGCAGGTAAACCTGGTACAGGGAATGACATTAGAAAAAAACGTGCACAAAAAAAGAGCTTTCTGCTCTTTTATGCCAACAAGCACTTGCTCCCAACAATTTTATGATTCTTCCTTTTTAAAACAGCAAATCCAACTCCTGTCAACACTCCTAAGTGGAGCATCATTACTCTTTTATAGTATAACAATACTTAAAAGCCTCTCTGAAAATAACTTGAGTGGTGCTTTGATCCCAACAGTGAGTTAACTTGTTACAACATTGTCAGACACAAACAACTAAGCACCATCCACACAAAATATCTCTTATTGGGGAAGAATCATTTGCATTTCAAATTTTCAGATTCAGCAGGAGAGCAGGGCCATGGCTTGTACTGAAGTTAGGATGTATATCATCATCTTTTTCCAACAGCACTCAAAAAGCCAGTGTAAAGAAGCACAATGGAATGGTACGTCACTGGGTACACCAAATTTCCCTCAAGCAAGGCCTTCTTTTGATGCCAGTGGAAGATGCATGGCCCACCTAGGCTTTATGTGGAAACAAAACTGTATGAACTGTGTACGGCTTGAAGACTGCACATGTTCTACAGATAATATAAAATTTATTTCTTTTTAGGTACCCAAGGAAAGTATTCAGTAGTTCAAAAGAAATATTCTGCTGCTTTGTGTTTGCCCGTGCCACACATTCCTCATCTGTGTGTCCAGATAGGAGGAGAAGGGAAGAGTGAGCACTTACCCCTTGGACACTCCTGAGGACCAAGTAGCTGAGTTGCTGAGGCAAGGACAGATCTTCCTTTTACATCCTTTCCAAAAGCCTCTGCTTACAATATCTGCTAACAGCTCCATAAGCAGGGGGTGACACTGCATCCTCTCTGAAGGGACAAGCTTCATGAGAGGAGAACAGGAGTGGGTGTGTAGCTTGGGCTGTCTTGCACCTGCACTGCCTGGTACCTCTGACACTAGTTGGAATGACTCCATGCTCCTGCAAGGTCTTTCCATATCCATCAAGAAGATGAGCAATGCACCTTGGAGCTGGCTATTTAACAGTCACTGCCAGGCTTTACACAAATGTGAGTACCAAAAAATATCAAAGCTTTGCAATGAGAAATGCTTAATTAGCCACGAAATACTCAACCAATGCCATGTGGGTTTACTTGGTTTCAGGCAAGCCACAGCAGAGTTGGCAGCCCTGAGGGTTCCTGCCTACAGAGCCCATGGCCAAGATGTGAAGGATTCAGGTACATTCAAATTAGGCAAGATTTGGAGTACTGGGGCTTACACTGGGGAGGGAAAAGGTTACTTTATTTTGCAAAAAGTATCTATTTATAAGATCATGTTTTTAAATTCATTGCTTTTAAAAAGCAAAGTTCTGATGTTACAAAGAAGCTTAATTACTTGTACCCCTGTGATTGCTCTTTTTCTTAATTAGGACCTTTAAAGATAAATTCACTTACTCACCTCTGGCAAGTGAAAACTGAGCTGCAGGATTAACCAGAAATACCCTATTAATTTCACCTCTGTATGAATTGTCCTGCATTTAAGACTTGTAAGAGACTACCTAAATGAAAGCTTTTTAATCATTCACTTAGTACATGGATTATTGAAGTAGAAGAGCTTCTCATTTTGTACAGTTTTAAATCCCAACAATTTTTATGACACTTGAAATTATTAACATGATAAAGAAAGAAAATTTAGGGAGTGGGAGGTGAGTGTGATTCTTTTAAGGAGGCACAAAATACAGCCAGAACTGTGATCTGTTGTCTTTTATTCCAATACAAAAAATGCCCTTTAGTATTGCACTCATGTTCCATTAACAGTACATGTATTGTACAGGAATATTAAACCTGAGCATTGTACACTGGAAAATTGCAATTCAAATGATTTCCATAGTACTTCAGCTCCAGAAAAAGGTCTCCAAAGTGTTGATGCTCTTGATGAGGAGCTGAATAGCCCTAATGTTGGCTCTGCAGTTCCTTCTCCATCACAGCAGCACAATCTGATGGGTCCACAGTATGCCCTTGGTGTTTCACTATGTGAAAATCTCAGCTGCTGTTAGTATTAAAGAAACTTCTACTCCTTTTTTTTCTTCTTTCCCTCTCCTCTCCTCTCCTCTCCTCTCCTCTCCTCTCCTCTCCTCTCCTCTCCTCTCCTCTCCTCTCCTCTCCTCTCCTCTCCTCTCCTCTCCTCTCCTCTCCTCTCCTCTCCTCTCCTCTCCTCTCCTCTCCTCTCCTCTCCTCTCCTCTCCTCCTCTCCACAGAAATACAGCCTGAGAGCATCTCCAATATCTTTCTTTTAAAAAATACCCTGGCGGTTTTTGAAAGTGCATGAACACTGATATCACACTGCACTACTGAAATAGTATACAGGTTAAAAGCTTGCTTGCTCTGAGGAGAGCTTAAAAAGCTCTTCCTTCTCTCAGTTAAACATAAACAAAGATGTCAGGCCATTTAAGTCCTAGTCCCTAAACATTTAAACATGTGGATAGCATTGGAGCTTTGGAGTGATGATACTGAAGACAAAGAAAGTGGCTCTTAGAGGAAACAGAGATGTCCTACTACAGAAAGGCCAATATTGGTTAAAATTCTATGCACTTTCTTTGTAAATTCCTTAGGATCAAGAAGACAAGAACAAGCACCAAGCCTGTCTGTGTCTCCCTACAAAATTCTTAAGTCCCACTGATGTAGGAAGGAGGGGAAGATATTGCTGAGGCTCTTTGCAGTCAGTGTATGACCCGTTCTCTATCAAAATCAGAAAATGTATGTTTGAAACCTGACTTCAGGAGGACCCAGCCATAACAGAGGCACCTTATAATTTCTCTGTTGTAATTTTGGTAGTCAATAGAGGATCATACAAATGAGGACAATGTTTTACATACTGAGGGAGCAAAGGGGGGGAGAAAAGCAATTGCTGTTCACCACCTGAATTCACCAAACAGCCTTCAAGGAAGAATGGTCCAGCCTATCCCAGCTCTACAATACTTATCCCCAGCCCTGCTTCAAGTGAAGGAAGGGTGGAGAATCACAACAACAAACAAGGTGAACCCACTGCTCCTCTCATCTTTTGTCATCTTCTTTGTCTTTTTTTGTGATCTAAGTGACAGTAGATCACAAATTTGACATAACCAAAGATGCTGCAAGTTTCTGCTGATGCCTTCTCTTCAGTTTCTTTCCCTGCAAAGGAGCAGAGAGCCTTCAGTCTATGTCCTGCAGTCACCATTACAAGGTATCTTCTGCAAAGATACAGACTACAGGTTATTTGCTATCAAGATTTTTCTTCACATTGAAAACTGGCATTAAGTGTGTGATTAGTAAGACAGTACTTTGTCTTAGAGGCAAGTCCTGGGCAATCAGCCTAGCTTTTCCAGCATTATTTTGTCAGTGCTCTTACTTCAGCAAGAGAGCTATGAAGATTAATTAATTGTAAATTGCCTGAGATGAAAGGTATTAGGCAAATATTAGATACTGTTATGAAGAGCATTTGAGAAAAAAAGAATTTTGTCTGCAGATGAAGTGAGGTTTATCTGCTTTCATTTGCACCCATAACATTCTGATAAATCTTGAGAATTGAGAAATCTTTGTTGAAAGCCACCTCTTACCAAGCTGCTAGTGCCTGCAGTGCAAAATCTCAGTAGTCACTCATTAATGAAACACACTTTTATCTTGACAGCTTTCATTTTAAAACAGTGTGGTAACCACAGCTCTGTGCCTACAAGAAGAAAGATGTGCTAAGCAATGAGCAATTCATAGGTGTAAATATGAAAAGAATAAATTGTACTTTAAATATTTATAAAATGATAGTAGAGGTCTATTACGAATTTTGAGAGCAAACACCCAGCAAGTTATATTCATGCTGAAAGCAAACAAAAATAAAATTCTATTACATATGTATATATAAAACTATACAAACCATACACACCCTACTTCTTTAAAACAATGTGAAATGTTGTAAATTAAGATTATTTGCACAAGGGATTAAAGAATATGACACACAACAGTAGTGCTGGGTGTGGTAGCAGCATTGCTCTATAAGCTTACTCTTCTAATAATCAACCAACTCTGAGCTTGTTCCAGTATTATTTTAGCAGAAAGATTTTTTAACATGGGAGCTGCTTTGATTGGTTTTTAGGTGGAATCTGAGACCTGAGGCAGCTGACAGAGCAACAGTGAAATCTGCACTTGTCAGTAATCCACCTGGAATCCAAGCTACAAAATCCTTGTTTCCTGACCTGTCTTTCCCAAATCACATGGTGTTTCCCTAAAAGTGAAGCTGCTAATGGGCTCCCAGTGGGTGGGGGGAATTTACACTACACAGAGGATAATTTTTACATTACAAAAAGCAAATGTTTGACTCACAAATGACAGCCTATATGGTAAGTGTGAACATCCACACTACTGCAGCAGAGCGATTCCTTGCAAAGGACTGGGGGAAAAAATTACCAAGTATGATTCTTTTCTGTTGGGCTAATGGGTCTGCCAGTACTGCAAACTGGAGAATTCCCTCTCTTCTCTCTTCTTCAAAAGCAAAATGCCATTTGGGTTTATACTCACTTGGAAATTTTGCAGGCTAAAGGATGGTGGTTACAGTCTCATAGTATAAGAAACTTGCTAAATATACCCTTGTCTAAATATGAGGAAGGCTGTTACTCACTACCAGCTCTCCAGGCTGCTGCTGAAGGACAGATTTTGCTGACAGTTCTGGTTTCAGACCAGACTATGCCTGAACACTTGTGTCTCACAGCATGCAGCCAGGAGCCACTGTAACCAGCAGCCTTCCCTACACACAACCTTACAGCCTTCTGGAGTTAATGAACAATGAAATGATAGTGGAATAGGGAGGAAATGAAGACCCATCCTTTGGGAATACTTCTGATACTCCCTGGGATGGACAGCATGTACTTTATCTGCTCACAGTTTATTGTGTTGTTCACGCACAGTGATTGGGTATGGTTGGTAGCAAAGAAGGTGGCTGCTGTTAACCCAGGAGAGAGAGAAGCAATCTTCCTGGGAAAAAAAGGCCATCTCCATGAAGGAGCAGTAAAAGAAGAGTGACAGCTTGTCCTTGGAGATACCAAGAGATTCCTGAGAAAAATAGAGGGGAAGAGTGACACTGCCAGGCCCTGGAGATGACAATATCCCCAGATTGCCAGGGGCTGGCAGAGCTCAGAAAGTCACCAGCAAATTGGAGACAGGGACTCATTTGCAAAGAGTACTGAACAAGCATTGAACATGCCCTGTTATTCAAACCTCTCTCAAATGACATTGCACCCAGTTTGTGTTCTAACAAACCTAATTTAGTGATCCAACACCCTTCAAATGGCTCATTCTAACAAAAGGTGTGAGCAGGACACTGTCAAACCGATGGCCTTGTTGGGTACTGCCAGCTCTTTCTGCATGTCCTGATTTCATCAAGCACCTCACAAACCCAAGATAAAGAATGAGCTGGTAGATGCAGGAATCACCACAACAACCTGAGGTATCCTGTGTTTAATCTAAAGCTGTGAGCAACGTTTAAAGAGATTCAGTACGTTGGGATCAGCAACACCACTTCAGACTACTTTTTTTCATGACTGGGATTTCCAAAAAATTTTGTCTGAGAGCAAGAAATAGTACTGGCCCTGCAAGATACACATGGTGATAACACATGCTTTAGTCCATATGACTCCTAACCAAAGTATAGAATGATTAGAAATTAAGATCCACTGTACCAGAATCCCAAGCTCAGAAAGAGTCAGTGGCTTGTCAGTTAGCTGAGAAACAACAAAAAGCTTCAACTCTTATAAATGGAAGCAATTCTTTGTCTGGATTTACATGGCACAGTTCCATAAACTTCCTTTGGAGTTTGTTTTGGGTCTTGTTTTCTTGTTTATACAGTGAAAAGAATGGCAAGCTTGGAAAACATGCTGACTTTTTCAGATTAGTCAACACACCAGATATTACTGGTTTCTCTGGAAAGCTTATGACTTTTTTGAAATTCATAATGAAATTTACACAGGGGTTTTACCCTTTTTGTATTATATGGAACTGAGAAAAATTGAAAGCTTTTAGCAAAGGGTTCCTGCAACTTTGGAAACATAACAGTTTCTTAAAAAAAAACCTCTAAACCAGATTAACCTGGAGGGGATTCTTCAGGAGTATTTCACCTGGTTCTCATTAGCAGAATGCAGGGAATTGCAAGAAATCAAATTTTTCTTCTTTGAGTGATCTGGAAGATTATTTCAATTTAACAGTGTTGCTATCATCACTAACTTCTGCCCATCTATTTAGTTTTTTCAGCAAGCTGTTTCATGAATAGGGCTAATGAAATCCAGTCTCTGAATCTGTGTGCTGTGTGCTTTACACATCTCCCCTATAGTGACGATGATGGCACAGCCAAGTACTAGGTACTACCACCAAAATGCTCCCAAGTTCTTATCAGATATAGTGTGAGTCCCTACCATGGTAACCTTAGGTCCTCTGTGTTTGCAGTATCAGCTTTCAACCCCTGAAAAAGCTCCAGAAATAACACAGATGACCTTCATTGCTCTTTTGCAGCCTGTAATTACTACTCATGCTCTGGTATCCTGGAAGGTTTTGTGCTGGCAGTCCTACCACAAAACAGGATATTTCTTAGGGGAAAGCACCAAATTGTGCCTCAGACCTTAACTGAGATGCCAATTCTTATGAAACCTGTAGGATATGGAGTGCAGAGCACTTCAAAATGCAAGAACGATGGACAAATTGTAGTTTATTAATACAGGATTAGTTCCACTGGATTACATAAATTTTGTTTGCTTGGAAATCCATGAAAAAAAATGACAAAGGCAACACAAATACTTAATGTACTACAACATTATTTAAAAGTGGAACATCTCATGGAAAAACAGGGATGGCTTTTGGTACCCTAGGGAAGGAAGAAAAGCCCTTTTCTGTTTGTCAGAATGACTGCAGGAATACTGGAAAAAAGGTCTGAGTCTTCCAATTGGTGAGCTGCTGCACAGACACTCCAATTTAAGCAGTAGTACAGTCCTAAATAGCACAGAATCACAGAATCATCCGGGTTGGAAAGGACCTCTGAGATCAGCAAGTCCAACCCTTGATCCACTACCACTGTGGTTCCCAGACCATGGCACTGAGTGCCACATCAGTCTCTTCTTAAAAACCTCCAGGGATGGAGAATCCACCACCTCCCTGAGCAGCCCATTCCAATGCCTGATTACCCTCTCTGCAAATAATTTTTTCCTAGTATTTAACCTAAACCTCCCCTGGCAGAGCTTAAGACCATGTTCTCTTGTATTACTGATAGCCACTTGGGAGAAGAGACCGACCCCCACCTGGCTCCAATCTCCTTTCAGGGAGTTGTAGACAGCGATGAGGTCTCCCCTGAGCCTCCTCTTCTCCAGGCTGAACACCCCCAGCTCCCTCAGCCTCTCCTCATAAGGTCTGTGCTCGAGTCCCTTCACCAGCCTGGTTGCCCTCCTTTGGACCTGCTCCAGGACCTCGATATCCTTCCTGAACTGAGAGGCCCAGAACTGGATACAGTACTCAAGGTGTGGCCTCACCAGAGCTGAGTACAGGGGCAGAATCACTTCCTTGGACCTGCTGGCCACGCTGTTCCTGATACAGGCCAGGATGCCATTGGCCTTCTTGGCCACCTGGGCACACTGCTGGCTCATGTTCAGCTTCCTGTCAATCCAAACTCCCAGGTCCCTTTCTGCCTGGCTGCTCTCCAGCCACTCTGTGCCCAGCCTGTAGTGCTGCATGGGGTTGTTGTGGCCAAAGTGCAGGACCCGGCACTTGGCCTTGTTGAACCTCATCCTGTTGGAATCAGCCCAACTCTACAACCTGTCCAGGTCCTTCTTTAGAGCCATCCTGCCTTCCAGCTGATTCACACTCCCCCTCATCTTAGCGTCATCTGTGAATTTGCTCACTGTGGACTCAATCCCCTCATTTAAATCATTGATGAAGATATTAACAAGGACTGGACCCAGCACTGATCCCTGGGGGACACCACTTGGGACTGGCTGCCAATTAGGAGGTTTGAAAATTAATTCAGCTGTCACACATCTGCTGTTAAAGGAAGAATTATTTTTTAAGAACTATATTATTAACTTAAACACTACAGGAATCCTTCAAAGCTAAGACTCTGAGGGGATTACTGAAGTGAAGTGCTTTCAGGCTATGCTTAATACACCTTATTAATTTAAAGTCTCACGTCTTCCTTCAATGTGCTTCTGACCCAAAATCAACCTCCACTGTATTTGTCAAAATTGTTGTTAGAATCTTTATCTGGTTGAATAATTAATTGTGAAAGCCTGACTGTTTTCAGAAAGGTAAACACATGAGTTTCTTACTCAGATTACTTCAGCCTCAAGGCCTGGACTTTCCAGGGACTCTCTCCACAAAACTAGGACCATACAGCATCCCACACTACAGGTAAACAAGCACACAAAGAACTTGTATGGAATCACATTTTCCATTTGCTACCCAGAAGCAGAAAACTCTCCATTAAGATATGGGGAAGATCTGCTGACAGGGTCTCCTCTCTGGGCCCTTACAAAGTGCAGGGGACATGGGGACAGTTGGGATCCTTTGCTTCTGGGGAAATCATTACTGGGTTTAGAGCACAGGAAGCTAGCATCCCATCCTGACTGGGAGGAGATGGCCATGTACAGCACAAGATGTTACTGGGCTGCCCCAGGGCAAGGGTTAGAGCCACAAGTCACTGTATAACATGGCCATGGCCATGGCCAAGCACTCAGAACAGCAGACTCTTGCTGGTTCAAGAACACTCCCACAATACAGATCAGATGAGACAGTATGTAACCTATTAATTACACAAATAAGTAGTACCAGACTATATAAAACACAAACACAGCATCTCAAAACTGCTACTAGTCTTCAAGTTAAAAGTTCTCTTTATTTATGTCTTCTCATTCTGCAAACACTTAACTGTTTACACACCAAGCAATTTTGAAAATAACAACAGTCCATAGAAATTCTTTCAAGTGTTTATAAAAGGTCTTCTCTAGCAGGCCTTACAGGATTCCATGAAACCATTCAGTTACAATTTGAAACAGAGCTAGAAAATAGTCACAAATACAAAGACATCTGATCTAGTAACAACTATGACAATACTAAGTCTTTGAAAACTGTGTGTAGGTGTTTCTTTGCTATAGGTTTAACTGGGGGCAGTCAAAGGAAGCCAGCACCTCAGAAAGAAACAAAGCTGAGCTGTGAGAGCTCTTCAGTTTTTAGAGTCCTTAATACAACGAGGCTGAACTTAGCTGTGCTTTTTCACCACTGCAGTTTGGGTGCAGGACAATAATAGTAATTGAATCTTTTTAAACATCAAGATTCAGCTTTGAGGAGGTCACAGAAGAACAGAACACTGATCCTATTGCCAGACAACACATCCAGCTACCCCAGTTTTCTGTTTTCACTGGTGAGCCACAGCAGAAGCTGAGGAAAAAGCACAGAAATAAACTGAAACCTTCCCTCTTCCCGTGGCTTTTCCAGCCTCAAAAAGCACAGTGGTTTGGGGGCTTCTGAGCCCAAGGTGTTTTCTGTGTGCAAAGTAAGCCTCAGTGGCTTTCTATATAGGGACTTTTCTAGTCCTTGCTTATGCCCTTAACCATTCAGCACTCATCACAGCAGTGCCAGACTTTGGCCTATTTTATTTTTCTCTCTCTTGCACATTTTGGCATTTCTGAAGCTTTTGCCATTTCAGTGAGGAATCAGCATACCCCTGGCAAGATAAATGTGATTGGGTTCATCAGAAGATTGCTGAAGTGAAGGCAGGATGGCAGCCACTTGTGGAAGCCCACCCGGGCAGCTCTCCCACCCCCATCACTGTGCCCTGCCCTGGATGTCAGCTGCACAAGCAGGATGCTGCTGCCCAGACCCACAGCTTCCCAGCCCTGCTGCCTCCCCATCTCTCTGCTTCCCACTTGTCAACAGTGCACGTATGTTTCTGGCACTCAAGGCAGCCCAAATGCCTCAGTTTGGATCATGTTATGATGCTGGTTTATCCGAAAGTAATAAGTCATCTTTGGAAAACAAATCCTTGATCAGTGTCCCAAATGAGTAACTAAACTGCATCCAGGCATTTCCAAACATCTCCTACAAAGTGTACAGTCAGTGCACACATGGTGTAGAAGTATTTGAGCTATACAGTCACCTCCTACTTACATCTTGATCGCCATGCACTGTTTCAAAAGATGCTTGGCTCCCAGGCAGTTGGAATGAGTCCAATAAAAAGACCAAGCCTTAATGACCAGGACAGGTCATTAGACATAAGATGGGTGGTCTCCCCTGGCTTTCTCTTTTCCTTTCTTTTCTTTGGCCCTCTTGGTGTGAAGACACATGTGTGTCATGGAGGGGTGCTGAGCATAAGGGATGAATCATTTGGTTTCCTTGCTGTGTCCTGCTCCGTGCAGATTTCAGGCAGTGAGCAGAAAACCAGACCTTTGCATTGGGATTAGCCTGGGAACCAACCAGCCCAAGCAGAACCACACAGATCATCTGGATACACAGAGACTGTTGTGGAGAAATGTATTTCATGCAGGTCCCAAGTTCCTTATTGACTTGTAGGCATTGATGCTCATCAGTAATTTTCTCTGAAGGTTTTATTGTAAGCCTCTGCCTCCAAGAAAAGAAATCTGTAAAGGCAATTGAATTCAGGCTCAGCTTCATGCCCCTTTGTAATATAATTGCCATCACCTGGATTGATTTTCATTTTTCAACATTAACCTTCGCTGTACAATCACCCAAACGTTTCCAAACCCCTTGCTTCCCAGCTGAACTCCAGGGAACCCATTAGCAATTTGCTTCTACTGCCACTAGAGGTCAGACACTATCCTGACAACACCGCAACGCAGGGTAAAATCCATCCTCTCGTCCTCCGAGATTACATCTTCCCAGAGAGCAAATCAAGCCACAGAGAATACTTGAGATGTTAGTTTACCTGAGGTGGATTTTGGACTAGAAACAAACTCAGGACTTTTTATTTTCCTGCGATGTAGTCAATCCTGGTTTTACTGCTTTCTTCCATACGTGTATCTGTAATTCTATTAAATTAATTATTGATAATTTGGGGAAAATGTTTAGATGAAACTTCAGACCAGCTAGTCTGATTGCCTAGATAATGGGATATGAAAAGAATGAACATTGCAAAAATGCTATGGGATAAACTGCTTTCAATGCAGCTGAATTCAGCATTTGAGAAAGGAGTCCTGTAAGTATGCAAAAAATGGCTATTTAGTCACAAATTACATTGTAAATTAATATTTTTGTGAAGAGAATAGGAGCTATTTAATGAACGGTTATCAGTGGCCTTATATGGACAACAGAGTAAGAAGAAATTCCTTTCTGTAGGGAAAAAAAACAACAAAACCAAAACACATTCATCTGTTCAAATCTCTGATCCACCGATCTAGGAAATTATCAGCCTGACCCAGCTTTGCTGATCTGTGCAGGGCTCCTGCTCTGTGCTCCAGCATCAAATGCTCATGTGAAAAGTGAGAACACAGCCCAGCGTGGCACACTGCAGTGGAGGAAAAAGAGTGTTGCCATGGGTCAGTGACTAGCTTTTATTTTTGGAAATCAATGCTGTCAAGAAGCTGTATGCTTTATTTTCACTGCTGCACAATCCTCAAACCCTTAGACCAAAACAACATGTGTATTAACACTATAAAATACAAATGTGACCTATAATGTAGTTGGTGGGAAGTGCAGCAATGTCTGGAGTGAGATTGTGATGAGGACATTGGACCTTTTCTTGCCCCAGGCATCTTTAACTGCTTCAATGCTGTCCTTGCTCCTGAACAGTCAGAGGCCAGGAACTTCCCTCTGCTTGTGCCACATATCAGAAGGATCTGACCTAAATGCACAGAGACCATCTTCACACTTAGCATCATATTATACCCAAAAGGTATACCATTTCCTATGATAATGGAAACAGGAGAAAGAAGAAGAAAGGGAGAGAAATGAGGTGACGACTGCTGATTTCTCTCTCTACTGGAATAAGGAAAAAGTGATGATATTAAAAATCTTCCGTGATAGGAGCCAAGAGACAGGAGACACAGAGTCATGATGTTGCCTCCATAGGCAATGACATGATGGTACTCCATGTAACAGCACAAATTACCAGCCCTAAATATGATGCAAACTATTAGGATCACTCTTTGAAACACTGCAAGTCTATGTCATGATGTAAGGGGCTTCTGGGGACAACAGTTGTCTCATAGTCCAATGGTAGAAATCTATAGCCAGAACTCATCATCTTCATCATCACTTGGGAAAATCCAGTCTGACAACTCCACTGGACACATCAATGACTCTTTCAACGGGGATGAGGGAGGCAATGGAGATTGCTTTCTGTTTCTATGCATCAGAAACATGAAGTGTGACAAAGATGAAACACACGAACAAGAGAAAAACACAACACTAGAGCAGCAAACCTCTTTCATAATAATAGTTTGCACAATTAAGTTTTTACTAGGAGTTACAAATTTACAGACATCTGATGCTGATATACCCAGCTGAAGTCAGCCAGAGGGAACATATATCACACATTGCAAGATTCTCCGATAGTGTTTATTTTCAGTGACTTAAAAATACATCCAACCTTGGCTATGTTTCAGTACAGGACTCTGAACGTGGTAACGTTTTGAAGTCTTTTGTGGTATTGGATTTTCATGTCCAATGTGAACTGGCAAAACCTGTCCAAGTCAGGGTGATGAAGTAAAATACACTGAAAACCTGTGACCATTGGGGGGACCAAAGTATAGATCTAAAAGATGGGAGAAAAGCCAAACTTGTGATCAGTTTTCATATTTACCACTGACATGTTTGCTGATCCAAGTAACTCAGCAAAACTGAGATTCATTTTCCCTAAAAGTTGGCTACCTGAATTTGAATCAGGGACTCCACAATCTCCTCATAATCAGCAGAGAAGAAGTGACAGAAGAGCCTCTCTTCCAAGAAGACTCTCAAGAGGTGCCTGTTCCTCTTTTCTGATTAGGAGAGAGGACTATGGTGAGTACTGCAGACTGAGGAAATCTAACTTTGAGACATCTAATTAGAGCAGATGAATCCCAAACCTATTATACTTGGTGCTTTAATTTCTCATTTGCAAAATAATACAATGGACCATAATAACAAAAACAATTATAACAATGTTATTAATTCAGAAAGGGCAAAACTTTGCTCTCTATTCAACTGTAAAATGATCCAGAAATGCATGAATTAGTATAATATTTGATTTCATTGTTTTGCTAAGGAACACAGAAACAAAAAGGCTGTCAAGTGCCATTGAAAGAGACAAATTAGTGCTGCTGATATGGCTATTTGGAGCTGAGCTGACTAACACCATTTACCATCAGAAGGCCCTTTTCCAACAGAGGACATGCTTAGGTCTTTAGCACAAGCTTAGATATAAATATCCAAAAAAGTTATTGATTTAAATGGGATTTCTTGGGTATTGATGCTAACAATTCAGTTTTGCCTTAAGGGCTCTGCTGGATTATAACAAGAGAATGGGCATTCAAATTAACACACTTCCATGAGAAGATAGGATCTGTACAGGAATATAGGAATATCAGGCAACTTGCATTCAATTTAACCATAAAGAGTTGCAATCTCCTTATTTTCAGAACAAAAAAAAGGCTTAATGTTTAGAAAACTGCATCTGAAGTGAGTGTGGATTATATTTTAAAATAGGCATCATTCAAGGAGCACTGTTTAAAGCAGACAACATGTAAACTGTAATCAGTGAGAAGCCATTACATTAGGAAACCCAAGATGATAACAAAGGCCAGTTGAGGCTAAGATTGACTTTCACTTTGACTTTCATTTGTTGTGAATTAGAACTGAAGAAAGTTCCAGTCTTGCAGCTTTGAACCTAAAAACATCTCTGGTGAAGCCTGAGACAGGCATCTTGACTCAGAGGTCAGGAAGTCCAGTAAGGACAACAATGAAAGTCCATGTTGTGTCCAGTTTTAAAACCAAAAGAACATGGCAGAATGGCTAACAGAAGAAAAATGAACAGGAGATGCTGCTTTGCAGTTCAGTTCTTACCGTGTGACCTTTAACATACCCTTTTACTTGAACCAATTTGCTGAGCAGATGCTTAAGGTCAGAAGGGACCTCTGGCCCACCTCAATGAACCCAAGGCATATACACCCCAGAGACCTCTATATTGGGCCCCAGGACCTGAGGCAGGCACACACATTTCTCTGTTCAGCCGAAGGACTGCTTGCCATAACTGGAAAGCAGAAAACATCACGGTGTCATCAGATGTGTGCATCCATGGCAAGGAGCTGCAATATGCCTGTAGTTTCCAGGGTCTTTGCCAATTGGATCTGGAGGAAAATCCTCACATCTTATAATCACATGGCCCCTGGGGACTGATCAGTAGCTTAAGGCAGGATTGTTACTTCAGGTTACTTCAGGTCAACACTCATGGTACCATCCATGGTGACACCATCCTGTCAGCAGCTCCAAAGGAAGGAGGCTGAGGTACATGGCTAGGAAGCACACAACCAGCTGTGAAATAAAGGTGGTGATGGCTGCTGGGGTGCACAGGGGAATCTTTGCTAACTGCTTGACCACTGGTAATGGCCCTTGTGTGTCATAGGGATAAATCACTGTGTGGTTAATTAGGGCTTACAGCTGGCAGTGCAGAACCACTGTGGTTTTGTTGTTTGTCAAGGGAGAGGACAGAAGGGGAGGTCTGTGAAGGGACAAGAACAGAGAGTACACCTATAGGCCTCCAGTCTAAGCCATCCTCTCCTGCTTCCTCTTTCCCCCATGCCTTCCCACTTGTTATCAGGACCCAGAATTGCTTACAGATGGGTTACAATATTTTACTTGAAGTTCCACATAGTAAAAAGAAACCTTTTATCACACTAAGATACTAAAGGTTACTTTTCTCACACTCACATCCAGGTGTTGGTAAGTTGGCCCCCTCCCCAGTCCAACTATTCTGACATTTTCTTTTCCCTCTGCTGAGCAATTACACTGTCTTACTACACCAAAGCATTGAAAAATCATACAGTATGAAGATGAAGATGGCCAGATGCAAAAACTATGTCACTGTCATAGTATAGTTTAGGCTGGAAGGGACCTCTAGAGGTCTAGTCCAACCCCCTTGCAGTGAGCAGGGAGATCTTCAACTAGACTGGGTTCCTGAGAGCCCCATCCAACCTTACCTTGAATGTTTTCAGTGATGGGGCACATAACACCTCTCTGGGCAAATTATACCAGTGTTTCACCACCTTCATTGTAAAAAATGTCTTCCTTATATCTAGTCTAAAGATGTAGTCTTTGCTATCCTTTAGTTTGTAAGATTGATTATAACATCTCTACTCCATGTGTAAGTACATATGAACAGCACAGCGTAATCAACCTTCTATTATGTAAATCATTCCCTTTAAGCTTCAGGGGGGAAAGGCTTGATTTTCAGCTTCTGTGTCACTGAGAAACGCCTCAGCTGAAATCTCCGTAGCATCTCCATGCTGTTCCTGAAGTGAAGTCATCTAAAGTAATTCCATGCAAAGTAACTCTGGGAGATTACACCTCTTGGTCACATGAAAAGTCTTGATTTCAAACATACTATCTTTTAAATTCTTAAACTTCTAAATTTCCTTTTCCTCTTTTACTTGGTGAAATCAATCTTGGAACTCCCATTAATCCTATGAATGCCTGCTTATACCTATAAAGACATCTACTGCTACATCTCCTCACACTCCCCTTAGCCTCACAGGTACCACTCTTCATAGTCAGGTGGATGTGCCTAATTTTTGCCTCTGGGCTTCAACAATTCCCTGGGTGATAAGCATTAGGATTCCCTCATCTCCCTCTCCAAAAGCAAGAGAGACTACGGTGGTGAAAAACTTCAACCAAGCCACAGAGATAACATCTCTCCCCAAGACCACTTTTAAAGCAGTTGTTCTTACTGGTCTAGAAGCTACTTGGTGGACCTGCAGCTCTGCAAGGAGATCTTCAGCAAAAGTAGATTCTGGTTTCTGTTCAATTTACCATAATGTCCTGTGTACACTTAATTCAACTCTACAACATATAGAAATCTTGCTATAAAATGCCATTTTCTTGACCCATCCTTCCTTTGTTTTTCCCTTTTTCCTCCTCCCCTGCCCTGTCACTTGTTAGCTCCTGTGCATTCAGGAACTGTAGGGCACTATGCAGAGGAGGTTTCCACACACACCATGGACAATCTCTTTCCAGGTTCCTAGTAGAAAATTTTACTCTCCTTGAGGCCAGTGTCCCTGTTGTCTCCCATAGCCATGCCATTGGCCTTGCTGTTCCAGATTTACACACGTTGCTCAAGCCTATGCATCCATAATATCTGGGATGAAATCATATGGTGAAAAATTCAACAGGAAATGCTATATCACCTTCTTTAGAAACAGAGATTCACTCTGTCTCAGGCCTTGAGTCCTTACATATTCAATACATATTGAGGACTTAACACCACATGTATTTTATTTGCATATACTAGTACAGCTTGGATATCTCTGAAGTCAGGCCAGTTCTCTGTCTATCTTTAAAAAACCCCAACATCTTAACAAAACAACTCTCCATTCTAAAACCTGTATTTTCAAAGGATTTTACAGGTGATTTCTGAGAGTCCTCTTTGGCGTTGAAATATGGCCTCACAAAATCCAACAACCATGCAAACCATACATTACACAGCCACTATTTTATCCAGATATTTTACTCCCTTTGTTTCCTTCCATTGCCCAAAATAAATCTCACAGCTAAGACTTCTGTTGTTACCTGTTTCTCACTTCTGGCATGTACAGTATCTAATTTGCTTGTTGCTTTGAATAATTTACACATCTGCACAGCCAGGATCTAAGAGCAAGGTGTTTTTCTAAGGTCACAGTCAAGAAAGAAGAAGATGAGACATTCTCTTTGATCCAACCAATTTCTGTCTAGTGACACATTACCATGACTCTTTTGCTCTTGTTTGACTCCTTAAATTGTGTACAAGGTTCAAAGCAGTGACAGTCTTTCCAGAGAAGGGAGTCAGGAGCTCAGAGGCTTCAAAACTGTGTAAATATCTATGTAAATATCATCAATATTTAGCAACCTAAAAGCTCAGAACAAGCAGGTTTCAGACAAGAGCTAATGTTGTCTCAACAGAGAAACAAAGGAAGTAAATCTTCCCTGATGTTGCTAACAGCACTCCTGAACCAAAAGCCTGTTCCCTGCCACAGCCCTACAGCATCACTCATGAAGAAGCAGAGAAACATAAAACTATCATACATTTATTTTGCAAAGAGGCAAGAGAACTAAGAGCAAAGACAAGGCAAGAGCAATCCCCCCAAAAGGCTCTGGGGATATAACCTTTTCTGAGTCACAACCTGACAGTCTGCCCTTCTGCTGCCTTGGCCCCACCGTTCCCTCGACTGTAGTCTGTGGGGCTGTATGTGCAGTGAACAGGCAAATACAGCACAGCTCTGCAAAAAAGGTGCAACAGCCTCTTAGAAAACCCAAGATGTGAAACCTCTCATTCTCTCTCCTCACCCCTGGGATTAAAGGTTGCAGGCCTCAATGCACCCACCTTTTCCCGTTGTCTGATACATCATCTTAGATGCTGGTCGGAGAAGAGGGTGGCTGATGCCCCTGCAGTGATGTCCAGTGCCATGGTGCCTGGAGAACACCACCACTGCCACCATTCCACCACAGACTGCCCTCCTGTAGCTGCAAGCACGAGCGATCATCTGCTTCTTGCAGAGATGTTTGCTCTCACCATCTACCTGCAGAGAATGGGGAAGGTGGTTCTGTCAGGACCCACACCTCCTCTGCAGGGTGCTGCTGGCTGCTCCAGCCGGACTTACTACATTTCCCTGCTTGGGTTTTCCTCCCTGTCATTCATTCCGGGTGTGCCCCACACAGGCACCTCTGTGACAGCACTGACCATCCCACTGCTGCTGCCTGATATTAGTGCTACAGGGCCCCTGGCCTTGGTAAGTATTGTATTTTTCCCTTGGCCAGATGAAGGACTCAGCTGTGACACCTTTGCTACTGAACTTGATGAGTGGAGAAAAAATGTGAGGGGAGTGGCAGATGGAGGGCACCATGAACAAATCTGTAATGGGCTGTGGGCTCTGTTCAAGGAAGATTGCTGCCTTGCCCTTATCAATATACTAATAGTTGGATTGGCCTTCACAGTGCAGTAAAGCTTCTCCAGAAAGTGATAAAACCTTCAGATGCTGCATTTGATTCATACCATCACTACACTCCTCAGCATGCCTTCTTTGCATGTGGGTATTTAAGTATGGGGGTTAACAGGAAACCAATCTGTCTATGAAAAAGCATTTTAAAAAGGGACAATAAATAATACTCAACCAAAGAAGTGTATTCTATGAGCAAAGTTGATGGAATTAAAATGAGGCTCAAGCCATAATCCTTCATCAGGCCAGGCACCCATGCAACATGCACAAGGAAGGTGTGCAGTCCCACAGTGAGCTGCATTCATCCTAAGGATAAAACATCAGAAATTCAACTGCACCCTATTCCTTTAAGTAGAAGACAATGATTAATTTTCTACTGAGGAAGATAGCCTAAGGCTTAGAAAGGATGTTGGTTTTGTTGGGTTTTTTTCAATTAACCTACAACAGGCTAAAATTTTACTTAAATTCACACACTAAAAAGAAAAAAAAATCACAACCCTTGCAGAAGTGGAAAGTAAAATTAAACAGAAGTTTGTAACATATTCACTGGATCCATATGAACTGCATGGGTCTTGTGCAATTTTAAACATGTTTGTTAAAATACTAGATAAATAGTGAACATTGCATTTACACAAAAATATGGACTTGGTGTGTTAGAATGATTGGCATAAGGCATAAAGAAGCATTTTAGAGAGTAAAATAGATATTTTTCTTTAAAAATTGAAAATTGTTGGCAATACTATTGGCTATTGTATACTCATATCTATAACATGCAGCCTGTGACCAGTAACACAACTTTACCCAGCACCAGTAGCCAGGGGTGTGAGTGGCATCTGGATTTTTACTGATCTTGTCATAATTTAAAGTAAATCTGTATGACTGAGTAAGGTAAATTAAAGAACGGTGAAAATGCAGCATGTTATTGAAGTGGAACACTGACATTGAATTTAAATTGCATCTAAAATGTCTCATCAAGTAATAGGCAATTCATCATATCAAAATCCCTTCAACTGAAAATACTAGTAATTAGACAAAGGCTGTTAGCACACCATAGCAGAAAGGATATTGGGTTTATAAATACCAGCTCTGCTTGTGCTAACAATAATGCCAGTATCTATATTTAGCACTGCTTCTGACACACATTTAAATTTCAGGGCATGCCATACAGGGAGAAGTTGGCTCATTCAGTCAGAGGTTTTCCTCAATAATAATTCTTTCCTGGTTATATGTGCTTAATTTGTCCTCAAACAGTGTACCTCTTGCCTACTGAGATTCTACAAATTGATACTTCAGGTAATATCATGTCTTATTTTTCAGTTATTATCTCTTTAAGCTTAAATGAATGGAAGAAATGTTAGAAGAAATATTGGTGATGATACCATTGACTTTGGGTAACCTCCACCCAGAAGCTGGACTTGCAGTGCTTCTCCTGAGCTCTACAGACTGATTCAGTAGACGGTGTGTGATAGGAGAAAGAAAGAATTAAATGTATTCCAGAAGAAAGGCAATGGAAATATTTCTGGGATAGAGGAAGTTGTGCTGCAAATAAGGGAGTAGGAAGACACCTGTGGGGTACATCACAGCAGCTCCACTACAGCCTTTGATGGAACCACAGCAGGGAAGGCCTGACCCTCCATAGAAGGCCAGGTTGGATGGGCCTTGAGCAGCCAGGTCTACTGGAGGTTCCCTTGGCCACGAGAGAGAGGTTGGAACTAGATGATCTTTAAGGTCTGTTTCAATCCAAATCGTTCTCTGGTCCTGTGATTCTTCCAGGAATCCAGGACACTCTTTTTTCTCCGGGATTTAGTCTTAAATATGGACAAAACAGGTCCTTGATTCCACTTTGAACTTTTTAAACTTCCATTCTGTATTTCTTTGTGCAGTCCTCCAGAGCTGAAAGCTGTAATCTGCAGTGACACCTACGCTGATCATAATTTTATCCACTTCACTTCTGGTTTGCACTTCATGAAGAAACCTCTACACAAAACAGCTCAAATGGATGAAAAAAAAGGTGAACTGTAAGGCTGGGCTAAAAAACAAACATAGCTTTTTATAAAGGATGCAAAAAGATGTATCTTCAAGAAAATCTTCAAGTATAATTTGGTCAATATGCACTCCCAAACCTCAATATAGCTTTGTTTGCTTTTTTGTCTCTACTAATATACAATAGAACAAGGCTCTTTTCTTTTACAGTTTTTTCTCAGGCTTTTTTACATTGCCATTTACACATATTGTCTATGAAGACAGCTGTTCCAAATTCACTTTCTCCTACATTCTAATCCAGCTATGGATATGGTTTTGCCTCTGAGTCAGATTTATCACAGTGTCAAATGTTTAAATATTTTCAACCCTCAAAAGCAGCAACCCAATCTCAGCAAAATGAGCCATCATTGAGAATACACAACAAAAGTTATAGTTATGGCTCAGAAACCTCATAACAGCCTTCCAGTACCTGTGGGGGCCCACAGGAAAGCTGGAGTGGGACTTCTTGTGAGGGTATGCAGCAATGGTGTGAGAGGGAATGGCTTTAAACTGGAAGAGAGCGGATTTAGGTTAGATAATTAGGAGGAAACTCTTTAGTACGGAGGTGGTGAGAGACTTAACAAGCTGCCCAAAGAACCTGTGACTGCCCCAGCCTCAGCAAAGTTCAAGGAGAGATTGGATGGGACTTTGAGCAACCTGGTCTGGTGGGATGTGTCCTGACTGATGCGATAGGGTTGGAACCACATGATCTGTAATGTCTCTTCCAGCTAGAACCATTCTATGATTCTATGGTTTTTTCACCCTTAATGTGCCCTGAGGACACTGGCAACATCTACCTCAGCAGTCTGAATTGTCTAAATAGAGAATAAACTGCCTCCTGAGATTCTACAAATTGATGCTTTAGGTAATATTATGCCTTATTTTTCAGTTATTATCTCTTTAAGCTTAAATGAATGGAAGATATGTTGCCCCTACTCCCAACAAGGACTTGTGGTCAAGGGCATGGACAATGTATACACTTAACAGAATACAAAATGTAAACCCCAATGGCCTTGTGCTTCTGTTTCCCAAAAAGCACCCTATATGGAAAAGAGGAAACCCCCCCCAAACAATTTGGATAATCATAATTTAAAGTAACTTTTCTACTACTGCCATTCCTGGTGATCAGCTAACCCCCTCAACTTGTCAATCTTAACTTCAGAAGCAAAGTTCTTGCTGTTCAAAATACAGCATCATATCAGAGGTTCCTAATACCAAAATCTGTCAACATGTCATCAGTATGATGCAGACCCATTCAGGAACTGCTTCCCACACCAGAAACATCACAGTCTGGGCATCCAGCAGCCCCAGATTTGCTGATGTCTACCCAATGCCCTGGATGCTTTCTCAAAACAGAACGAGGATACTTCAGATAATCAAGAGAGAACAGAAATACCCAGTTGTTAGTGGGAAATCTGTTTTCACAGAAGAGCCACTTCATCTCTGACTTCTCCGCCCTTGTCCCCATGTAAGTTTTAAAAATACCTTCAAAAGCCAGGTCTGGGAACTGAAATTCATAACTCAAGTGGACACTTAAAATTATGGACTCAGCGGGGAAGGTGGCATTATGGCACATGACAATTTTTCTCACTCCCAGCTAAGCTCTTGCTATTTCACAGCTGGTTATTACTTTTTCTTTCTTTGTCCTAAAAGAACTAAAGCCTTTTTCACATCTCCCCTTTCTTACATCCACTTTAGTCCTCAAGTACCAAGGACTTTGGTCTTTTAAATTACATAACGATCAACATAATCATCTTAAGCTGAAAGTATTTTAAATATAAAGTTGTTGATATCTATATTAGACCTGAAGATGACCTCATATGTCTCAAGTCTTGTTTATTTTTTTCCAGTTCTGACAGGTAATCTAATGAATAATACTAGAGTTCCCACTAAGTATTCTGCCTCCTTATATCCTCATACCATTCTGGTTGTAAGAGCACAGCTACACAAATATTTCAGCTTATAAAACCACCAAATCACATGTTTCCAAAACAATATTAACATCTGCATTTACAAAACACAGAATCATGCAAATGAGAATGATTTTAGATGTGCTCACATCTGCCAGAGCCTAGGGAGTACATGCTATGATTTTTAAAGTTGAGAACCTCTCAAACCTATGTGCAGGCATCTCTAACTCTTCAAAGCTGGATTTGTTTTACAGTCGTCTACTTATCTGAAGGAAAAAAATGCAATTCTCAGGTGAAGTTAAAGATAAGAGCACTTTGTTTCCATGCAGACACCAGGAAAGCCTTACAGGTGACAGGTGACAGGACATCAAGATCTGAGACTACCCAAGCCTGTCATTGCCTCCCCAGTCAGTGCTGGAACCTGCCATGTGTCACCCTCCTTTCAGTTTCTTGTTGGGGTTTCACACTCCTAATGTGGGACCTGCTTTGAGAGGTGCTGCCTACAAGCATTTCAGCACAACTCAGACTCTTGGCACACTTTAGGTATTTCAGAAAATAATGCCTGGTGGCTTCTGAACCCCCAGCAGTTTAAGTTGCCCCATGGAGGGCTACCAGACTCCCCAGTGACTTTGCCAGTGCCCTCTCAGTGCGTCACCAGAAACCACCTGTGAACAAGTTGAGAAGCAGTAGCTGTAGGAAAATACCCATGGAGGAGTCCAATGTACCCCCCTGGCTCATTACCATCAACTTGGTGATCTTCATTCTCTCATGGACCCTAGTGCCAGCAAAGTTCCTCATCCTCTCTCACCTGAAATCTCCAAGGGTAATTTTGGCTTTTATATTGCTCTCATCACTGCCAGGGGCTTGGCACATCCTGCACACTCACAGCCACATATAGCAGGCACCATGCAAGCATTTCCCCCCAGAATTATGCTTTTTCATGATATAAGTGGCCAGAGGATATTTCTAGAATTTTCCTATTTGCCTTTAAATTGCATTTCTTGCCTCAGCCTGCCAGACCTCTGACTGAAAGCACTTGATACCCTTCAGGACACAGTGAGAGAACTTGTCATTTCCTGAGTTTCAAAAGATGAGAAAGGGGAGGGAGAGAGAGCTGCCTGTGGAGCCTGGAGGACCATCAATGACACAGAGAAGCTCTGGAAGTTGCTGACACTGAGTTGTAACATTGGTCTAAAACTAAGCAACGTAGCTAGGGCAGTAAACAAATAAATAAATATTTTTTCTTTCTGGGTTGAATTATATAGATGTTCTAGATCAGCTAGTATTTTTTTTTTTTTACTACATCATTTTCATCCTGCATTTGTATCATCTTTCACACCAATTGTTAAAGGAGAGTGAAAATAGATTTACAAAACAATGTTGGCAGAGGCACTGCAGCCCAATAACTGTTGCTCATCTTGTCAAAGATAATGTTATTTTCTGGCTTGGCTTTGACAATTATTTTTCCATTCTGTAGCACAATTCTTTCTATGAACAGTCTTTGCAACTTTGTGTGGGAATACTCAATTTACATTGGTTTTCCTGTGTGCCTAAATATGCTGGTCATTTTGTGGAAAATGAGGAAATCTCCCTTAATGGGTTAGAGTGATTGAACAGGTTTGTGTGCTTTCCTGTGGCACCCTGCACTATGGGTGTGTTCAGGGGAGGTCCCTGTTTAGCAGCTGCCTCAGGGGATCCTCTCAATATCTAGTTTTAATTAAATGGCCTTCCCATCTAAGCAATGCAATTAGCAAAAAAAAAAAGACACAGCCAATTCTGACATTGGTACATTGCTGAGAAAACCTCATTTAGTTTTCTCAATTTAATATAATTCAAGAAAATACCACAACTTAACCGCAGCAAATCCCTGTCTCTGACCCTTCAATATTTAAAGAGCAAATTTAGCCTTCTCACACTCTGCCAGCTCTGAAAATCTCTTCAAAAATCTCTGTCCAGGACTAGCTGTGTTTTGTGGGCATAGGCCTGGCATGCCACAGTATTATTCAGAAATCCTTCAGATGGATCTGCTCTAAGATTTTTAAGCATTTATATACTTATCATTTCTAAATGAATCACATCTTGCAACTAAGCATGCACAGACTGGTGAATCCAAAGCCATGAACCAGAGGAGGAGTAATTATCTAGCTCCCCAGAATGCCATCAGTTCACAGATTCAGCTATTTTTCAGCCAAATGCAATGCTTACAAAGTGGAGGAAAAAGAATGCACACTAGGTTGAATAAAATTCTCTGAAGTTTAGACGTTTCAGTCCATCAGAAACAATATTTTATTTTTTCAGATTTTTTAACACTTTCAATGAAATGCAATGTAGGACCCATCACACCATTATGATTTAAAAATATTTTACCTGCCTACCTAAACCAAAACAGCACAATAATTCTGAGTCTATATAGCTAAGGCTTCCAGAAAATAAAGGCAATTTATTTTTGATATAAATAAAGCCTATCAGCAATGTCCATGGCTCAGATAAACTATTCATGGTCCTTCTTTCCTAATCATCTTTTCTGAACTAATCTTTCAGCTGGTGGCTTGTGATATGATTCAGGGGAAGAATGTCAGTGGCAATTTCAGAAACACGTGATGACAGAGCAGAAGGTAAGACAGAAAGATTACACTGGCACAGAGCACTGTTGTTATGCAGAAGTTAATAAAGCGTGGCTGCTACTCACTTAATATCAATAACAGTCTGTGGATATTACCAGAGATTTTTAGTTACTTACTGTTCAATAAACTTCATATACCCACTCTGATTTTCACATCACAATATATAGTTCAGAACAGAATTGGAAGACTATATGTTGTCCTTAGGGATTTTTGAAATAGAAAAATTCTGGTCTTGTGTTGACACGTGGTATTTGCTTTAAACTACATTAATGTGAGAAGCAGTCTGGGAGCATTAGAAATAAAGCAAGCATGGATCATGCACTCATGTGTTCCCCAAGGATGCAGACAGCCAGATTGCAGGCTGGGAGGATGCACACAAAAGCTGATGAGGGCACACAAGCAGGACATGATGCCAGCCATGCAGGTGGATGGATCACAGAAATATTTCATGCTGCGGGATATGCCCAACCAGAAAAAAAGTGGCAAGTGGTACCAATGGGCATGTACACTCCTCAGCAGTTGAAGGAAATGAATTGTTGCTGCTGGGATGAAAGGGAGATGTCAGGAGTTGTCATGAAACCTAATTAAAATTGTGAGTTCTGTGAATCTCTGTCAAACCAGACTGACAGAGACTGTTCCCATGGATGCTGATGTCTCAGGCAGCCCGTAGCTGCTCTTTCTAAAGTTATGCAAAAGAGGGAGAGGGGAAGAATGATTACACTGGAGAACATTAACCTGTTATACATGCATATAGGTATCATTAGGCTCACAGCAACAGAGAATAATGGTGATTATGGGCTGAAATATCTCATTTCCATCTTGGTGTATTGCATGCATGAGGAGTTAATTCTGTGCACAGCTTCACTGAATGTATATCTGACAGTGACATGGCCTTCCAGACCAGCATTTAGGCAAATCTGCATCAACACAAACCACTTTGTACTGATGTGGCTCATGTCCTTTAATCATGCACTGAACAAGACTTAAGCAACCCCCACAAATACAACACTACCTATGCTTTAGTCTCTGGCTGCTGTCTCTCACACCTCTTAGCTTTGTTCCCTTTCCCCTGCAACAATGAGGTTTTGTGCCCACATTTTTTTCTGATTCCTGCTGTTTCTGCTTGTAAGGAAGGTGAGTATTGATGGATGGGTGATCTTGCCTAGACAGGTGATATGGGAGGTCTTATACATGAAAAAAATGCCAATAGTTTAGAAGTCAGTCTTATTTTTGATGGATATTGAAGTTTTGTTTCTTTCCTCTCTCAAGATGAAGAGATGCATTTTGCATGAAAAGCCATGAGATCTAAAATAATTACAATTTTTACTAGTTCTCATTTGAATTTCAAGCAGAAATTTGTGTTTCTTCAGGTTTCATCCTTGCATTTTCAAAATACCACAGTGGTTTCGTTACTGTGACTCCCAGTGACTTGTAGATGGGTCATGCTGCTAACATGCAAAGTATTACATTGAGAAATTATCAGAAGTCACATTTCTGTATCTCTTGAGACTGTGAAAAATATTCCATTTGTGTCTTGTGGTTGAGAAACTATAAACCTGTTTGATTTTCAAAACAGTTGCTGAAAACTGTAACAAATACAAAATACAAAGTACAACATGGGCTAAATTCTCTAGATTTTTATTGTTCACTCCTCAGTGGGCTACAGTACACAATTTCCAGAGATGATCTGCATAGCCCTAAGGGATGACACCAGTTCTTCTGAAGAAAAATCCATGAGTGTCCTCTGAGTTATGAAAATACATTGAGTAACCCAGTTGCAGATCTACAGATTACCAAGGGTAGATAGGTATAAAGGTCACTTCTGCAGTTTCTCTCCAATCATTACTCCCAAGCACATGAAACTCTTACTCTAAATGAGATTCCATAATATCCCCTGTGAACCATTCGAACACCGCCAAAGAAATGGGTTTATATGAATAATTACACTTTGAAAAATTAATGTAATTTTAAAGATGGAAATCCTGATCTGCAAACAAACTGCTGAAGCCAAAATTAAGGTTTCCAGGGAAACCTCAGATACCTGTTTATTCCATACCCTTGAGGGAGGTAATTCCCTTGCAGAGACTGAAAGCCAAGAGATGAGAGCGGTGCCCCGTGTGCGAGCCCCTAACATGCTACCATAGATTACAAGCTCTATGTCATATAGACATATAAAAATTAGAAGCTTCAAATAAATATTATGGGATAGTAAATAATTAAAGATGGGAGATTTAATGGCTTTTTTTGCCAGTTCCCTTCCATTCTTTCACTTCAGAGTAATAATTCTTCTGGTTAAAAGATTAACTGCTTTAGTAGTTTAATTAAAGCAAAGACAGGTTTATAGTTTTAATACTATGTGAAGTCTGCCAGTGAGTATCTCCATGTATTATGCCATTGGGCCCACTTGGCTTTTGCTATTTAAAACAGTTACAAAAAAAAAAAAAACAAACAACCCAGATAACAAAAAAATAACAGATTATTTAACAGTTACAAAAAAATAACAGATTTTTGTTCTTTTCTCTTCACAGTTTCTTTATAAGAGTAACATCCATAAACTCTTATTCCCTCTGATTTTACCAGTAAAGGGACTGTGGAATGCTCCCTGCAAAACACCAGCAAGTGGGAACATCACTGGCAGCAATAGCAAAACCCAGCACAAACCTTCAGGGAAAAAAAATACCGAAAGAACCAAAGAGCACCACAAAAGGCCTGTAGGCAGTGAGAATGACTGGATATATCATCCTCAGCTTCTGGAAAGAAATAGTGGTTTCTGATGACTGACTTTTTCTTCTGAAGTGCCTTTGTACAGGACACTTGTCATTCTGGGAATATAACACTGTGGTGCTTTGAAAATAAAGTTTAAAAAATTGTGAGATTCATTCTAGCTTTCAGCAGTAGATTTAAAAGGATTGCTGATCTTTCAAAGTGTTTATTCTGTGTTCTCCAAAACACAGCTAGATGCAAAATGTAGCATGGGGGACAAATCAATTATTTGCTACACAATCTGGAACAAATCTCTTTAACAATTTTGAGCGTGGAAATAACTCAGGTGTGACAAAATCAAACTGGGGTTTCTAAGATGTGTAGTTATGGAATATATGACAAGAGAAAGGACATTTCCCAAGCAGGGGTTTCAAACCCATCAGGTTTTACAGTACTCACTACTAGGAAAAGTGTTCTCCCAGCAGCTGTGTTTTTTCAAACGTCTCATCTGAATGTTTTTGCATTTGAATTCTTCTCAAATGTTTCATTTAATTTCTCAAATGTTTCATTATGCTCTGAAATCCCTCTTCTATTTTTCCTGGGAAGAAAAATATCCCAGTTCAACACTCAGGAGCCTTGGTAGGTTACTGACTACACTGTGCTCACACTGAAACAGTGAGGCTCTGGAAGTCTGCATCTCCCAGGTGCCACATGTAAACTATACCCAGAAATCAAACTGGGTCTCCTGTGGGCTGTTCTTCCATTCTGGAAAACAGGGAAAGAAACAGAAAAAAACCATCTTGGCTGAACCACAGAGCAAGGCTAGTGCAATGTGTGCTATATGTGGTCTGGCCTTCCAGGCAACAGCTACAGCAAGTTATGGTGCCCTTCTCTCAGCTGCCTTCCCCAGCCCTGAGGCTGGATAATGCTCAGGGAATAAATCCAGGCTGGGCAGTGAGTAAAAGACCTGTGCAGCACGTTCTGTGCAGAATCCCAAGGTCTTCTTGCAGATACCAGAAAACATGTTTCTACTGGTACTCAGCAGGATGAGAGGGTTCAACATTTCAGTCAACATTGCAGGGGATTAAAGGATGAGGAAGGGCAAGGGTTTTACTGTCAAGGCAACTGTGCCACTCTGGAGGGTGACCTGGCCTCCAACACTGAATCTCTGTGTGAGGGTAGTACATCACTCAAACCAAATGTTTTACAGGTAGTTGTTATTTGAACATTCCTCTTCCTCTGAGCATCTGACCCGAGACCCTCTCATGTAATTTCTGGAAGAGTTGCTCAGTCTCTGAAAAGAGGTCAGTGAGAAATGTCCTTCCAGTAAATAATGAGAAGATTGGTCCTAAAAAATTCTCCTGCATTTGTTTGGAGCTGACTACAGTTATTCATTATTTATCCATAGCAGGGTTGGAAAGCAGACAAAGAATAAGGATTGAGGCCACACTTCACACAAGGAAACCTCCATAAAATGGTAAAGAACTCTTTTGTCTTTGATACTTTAAGTTGTTTTTACTGTTAAGGATTTTTCTGCATGGCTAGAAGTTCTCATATCTGTAATTTGCATGCTGATACACGGTCACATATCTGACCTAGCAGGCATGTAGTCTGAACAAAAACTGAAGGAAGATATGCATCTTTTTAAAACTGCCTCTATTCCAAACTGTTTCATCTCTTCAAATGAGATTTTCATTAACAGATGGTGGCTGGATTAAATGCTGTGCTCTCAGCTTTTTTTTTCTAGAGTACCAAATATGAAGCATATTTAATGTGACAAAAAAATTTACATCTTTATCAATATTTTATTAGTAGTGGAATGTGTCTTCCTCAATCCCTTTTGGCAATATTAATTTACTGCACCATTTATAGTTAAAGGAAATCACCTGCTGTTTCAAATCAGTGGAAAGAGGAAAACAAAAGTTTTCAGATACTCATTAGAAGCTCCACTTCCTAAAAGACATCTTTTTGTTTGATTCCCTTATTAGATTGCTGTTTTCTTTGTTTTACAGGAAAAAACACCCAACAACAGCATCAAATCTAGCTAATTGTGTCAAAGGCTTTCGTGTATTTTTTGTGTGTACAGGAACGGGTGGCTCTTGTACCTCTCAGTGTTTTTCTCATTTAAGTACATTAATACTTTCAAAGGCAATAAATAAAATTTTGATTTCAAAGCCTTTTAGTTAAGATGGTAATATAATGTGGAAGATTAAAAAGGGAAAAAAAAAGATCAAGAGGGAGCAGCAGAGCTTAAAAAGCAGGTTACAAAATATGTCTGGTGCTGGAGCTACTTTTACTGTGGCTGCAGGACCAATAGAGATTTGTGACCTTGCTTTGCAACCAGTTCAAGCAATTTGGTGGAGGATGTCATTGTAGTAATTACACATGGGTTCCCTGCTGCCATAGCTATCCATGGTCTCATGGGGCTCAGGAGCAGTGTTTCAGCGTGATGGACTGCTGTGGAAAATTGCCCATGCTGGAAAGCAAGCTGTCTTACAAAAAGAGGCAATCATACATTTGCTTCCTTGGCCACAAGTTCAGGAATGGAATTCCCAAATACAAAACACATTTTAGTGACTTGAAAATGATGTTTCACATAATATCATTTCACTCTGGTTCTTATCAGCTGCTTCGTTTTACTTGAATGCTGAGTTCCCCAAAACTGATGGAATAAGATATAAATAAATAATACTATTTTACACAGCCAATGCATCTTTCTCCAGTCTTTTGAGAATATCAGATGTGACCCTGGAGGATGGTTAATCTTTGGTGCCTGCAGAAGAATATGTTGCTAAACATGACCTGCCCTCTACAGTCACCCTAGAACTGACTTGTTTTCTGTATTTAGAGAGAAAGGCTTCCTAACAATGAGAGACAGGTAACTCCCTCCTATTTTCATCTTATTGCAGTCTGGCATGTAACTAAACCACAATATTAGGTACATTTTCATTTTCTAACACCACTTAAGTTAGAAAGACCATGCTTATTCTTTCACAATGAAAGACTGCACAGAATTGGAGGAGCCTTGAGCAATTGGTCTAATTAGAGGTGTTCCTGCCCATTCATGGGAGTTGGAACTAGGTGATCTTTAAGGTCCCTCCCAACTCTTGACATTTTATGATTCTATGATTCTATGACTCTATGATCCTGTGACAATGGGCAATATTTTTTCATTACTTAATCTGTGAGCTCAGCTTCTTTCTACCTTACAAAGGCACAGCCCGTTTACAGCCAGCTTTCCAAAGTCTCAACTTGAATATACACTGAATCCTTTCTGGTAAAAAATATTTTTTCTGTTTTTCACCAGAATAATTCGTTGAAGACAAACATTTGCTTTCCTACTCCAACAGCTTGCAAATGCTATGGAAAGTGGTTTATTTCAAAATCCAATTTTTGGACCAAGATACATTAAATAAAGGTTCATTCTAAATTAAAATGTTTGCATATTTTTTTTTAACTACAAAACCAAGACTTCAGAAAAAGGAATGTGTTTGCAGAAAGTAACTGCAACATCAGAGTCAACAAACTGTTCAAGTTTGCAAAATGCAGATTGCCAAGGAAATATTACCTCTATCCTTCTGTGCAAACTGATTATGGCACAGGCTTTAATTACACAGCCACATCATGGCTTTCCACTGCTCCTTTCAGATCTCATTTTCCACACTGTGCCAGAAATGATCCTGGAGGGTGCTCGCTGAGCAGTGAGAGCTCAGTACCAGTTGTAATGTTGGCTGCCCACCAAATGGTGACAAGCATAAAATGCTACTGAGGTAATTTTTTACATGCTACTCACCTAAAAATGCTGTGCTTTGCTATACCTGGATTCTTTCCATTCATAGGACCACCAATAGGTCAACAGCCAAATGACCAGAAGTTCCTGTAAAGGTTTCTGGAACAGCCAGCTTATCACTTATCAGGCACTGATACTGTAGAGTTCACAGTTTAATGCTTCAGCCCTTAAAGCTGAGCCTGAAGAACACATCAAAAGCTGGTGGAGAAAGACAACTGGAATGTCCAAATTTAAGGAGAAATCTCAGAAATAAATCTTTCAATTTTTCTCTGCTGGGTTGATCAGAACTGGGTTATTAAAAGCGCTGTGCAGAATGACTGCTGCACAAGTGTCTGGAGTTGGAAGCCCTTAATCCAGCAATTCAGAGAGAATTAAGAAAACACACACATGGATAATGAAGATTGTGGATTTATAGGAGTGTTTGCACAAGAAGAAGGCAATATCTCATGAGGGACTGGGAAGCCGCAAAAAGAAAGACAAGGAATAGCTAGAAGGGACAAGTTTAATATGTAAGTAATTTCTTTGGGAAGTAACTAGAGTCAGTTCAACAGAAATAATTAAACTGAAGATCAATGGCAAGAATAAACACAGAAATACCCTGAGCAGATGTCGGATAATTTATTTGTGGTATGAATTAAGCCAGTCAGTGCGTTCTCTAAGAGCTCTACAAGCACAGCCAATGCTTGTCCAGCATGTAAGGACACTCCTAGGAAAGTCATCAGCAGAAAGGTAACAGGAAAATTTGCTAAGGCTTTCAGCCGATTAATCAGGTAATTAATAATTGAGAGGCAGTTGGGTATATATATCTGATGCAGATCGACTGAATTTTAAACAATCTGCAATACAGAAGAGCCTTGCAGACAACCAGCACATTTGACAATCCCTCTTAACTTGTATCTTCAGGATGCAAGTCTCTGCAGAGTAATTTCTGCATTTCTGTGTGTCCATGCTTATGTGTTCTCTGTGTATGCGTGTACCAAACATTTATCTGAGGAGAGGTGTGCGCACATATATAAGCACTACAATTTGAATGTTACTAAAAGATAGGTTGGAACTAAAAGTCAATAGGGAAAACTACTTGGAAAAGTAGTAGTAAAGAAAAAAGCAAACAAGAGATTCACAGAACTTTGAAAACTACTGAAATCGAGGAAATTTGTAAAACAGTACATCATGGCTAATTAGACATAACCTGAAAATCTTCAGCTATGGTAAGTATTCATGTGCAATGCACTTTTGCTGAATGGATTAATTCATTCCTTTGGGCATTTACTTCTCTCTTATATTCAATGAAAACTATACCCAGGAGAAATCAGACACTAGTATTGCTACATTAAGACAGTGCAGACTAAACCACTCTCTGTAAATAAGGATTATGCCTACTGAAAAGATGTGCAGCAAGAGCTTCCTAATGCTTCTACAAAACTGAAATAAACCTATCTGCTTTACTAAGCCAGGTCTAAAAAGTAATAAACACCCTCTTGGGGCAGCTCAAAGAGCTGTCATATGGACGATTTCTTTTTCCTTTGGGCCATTTAAGATATCCTGGGATACCCCATGGCTCCATACAGAGATACATGTGCCTTAGCTGGAGGCTTTGTACTGAAAATCAATATGCACATAAGAACTTGCAACTTAGGTTCATCATAGTTCTTCATCAGATTCATATTTATGATATTAAACAAGACCAGTCCCACTACTGAGCCCTGGGGAGCTTGTGATCAGCTGTCAATGGATTTTAACTCTGTTCATCACCACTCTCTGGGCTCAGCTGTCCAGACGGTTTTTAACCCAGCCAAGAGTACACCTGTCTAAGCCACAAGCCACCAGCTTCTCTAGGAGAACACTGTGGGAGACAGTGTCAAAGGAAAATTCCAGGAAGACAACATCCACAGCCTTTCCCTCATCCAATATGCAGGTCACCTGGTCATAGAAGGAGATCAGAAGAAGAAAGATGTTTTTGATAGTCTGGGAAAACTGAGGCATGTGCTTAATTTTGCTATCAGGGGTAGCCCTGCTGGTAGCAAAGTTAAAAATGTGGCTTAGTGTCTGAGAGATAAAGGCTGAGCTTCCTTAAATGCCTTGACACCCTGTGGTTAGCTACAGAATATTAATAATTGCAAAGGCAAGTTAAAATACTTGTAAAAAATACCCTTGTACTTGCAACTAGAGTAATTGAAAAATAGAAATGGGAAGGACTTGGTGAAGTCACCTGGTCCATTTCCCCATGGAAAGACAGAATCAGCTGCAGCTGCACCTCTCCTCCAGCAACAACACTTCCACACCTTCCCACACAGCTTCCCTTGCTTACAATGTGTGTTATTTAAAAAGAGGTTTCCTAATGTCTCACTTAAGTGATTGTGCAATTTTTCACCCATTACTACTTGTTTTATCCACTCCGGGTGTTGAGAATTTACTATTACTTTTGTAAATGGCTTTTAATGGTTTGAGGACATTCTGGACCTGATCAGCCTTTTCCCCCTTAGGCTGAAGAACCCAATTCTTGTCAAGCTGGCAGCTATATTACATCATAAGGAATGATGAAACTTTTTCTGCCTTTCTCTTATCCATTTTTTGGCACAGCCCAATTTTTGCTATTTCATTTATTGCATTTATTAGTCTATTTGTGTTTTTTCTTCTGCTACTTATCTCATTTTTTTCCTTTTACATTCTCTTTGAGTGAAAAGTATTAAACTGAAGAAGAAAAACCACAAGGAATCAAAAGTCACAAGCCTAGAAGAAATTCATTCCAGAAAGTGGACAATCTCTGTCGAAGATAATTCAATAATTCTTTTTTTTTTCTTTGAAATGTGAAACTACAATTATTTTCAGATCTTCTGGGAAAAAACAGTAGTAGTTTTCTGCCACCTTAACATACAAGATGAAGATATGCAGCAGCATCTTTAAAATTGTTGTGAATGTGCTACTATTTCTACTCTGCAAAAATGAGAGAGGGGATACAGCTAGGATTATGATGACACATTTGTGATTCTGAAAATTCTGTACATGTAGGCAGCTTCCTTTATATTTGAACAAGCTCAGATGAATGAAAGCACTGATGAAATAATCTTAGCTATTATATATGTGTAAAAGTCAAAGCAGGAGAACTTCTGTTCATTCAGGGCTGCTGAGATGTTCCTATGATGCTTAAAAATATTCTATGTGCCTCCTACCTTAGTAGGAAAGTGTGTAGGAACCTTAGTAGGAAGCAAGTGTATCACATAATATCATTCACAGGCTTAACAACCCTCGTCTTGAAAGTTGTGGTGGTTTTTTAGCTATTTCTACACAGAAAATCTTCCTGAACCTCTCTCCTTCTGTATTAATAACCTGACTTTTGAATTTATTAAAATGTCAGGTTTAAATGTCTTCATAGCCATATGCACCAGATGTCTTTGTGCCCCCACTGTCTTTTTGTTTAAACTGTTGTTTTTCCTCCCTTGTATCCACTCATCCCAATATTTACATGCAGCACTTTGCAATATTCAGCATGCCAAGTCTTTAAGTCTCATTTTACCTAGCAGATTTTTCATCCCCCCTGATCAATGTGGTATCCTCTTTCTCTGCATCTTTGGGGTAAAACATACATTTATACTGGAAGTCATGGAAAAGAAAAGCAAGCCCAGAGAGGACTGGCTGTCACCTCTTTGCAGCCACCAGCTCATATGCTCAGCTGCAAGAGTTCCCTTGTAGTATTTGCTAACAGACCTCACACAAATGATGGTGAAATGAAATAAATGCATTCTCATGAAAAAACTATCACTGATCACTAAGTGGCCACCTATTTATAGGCTACGTCTCCTCTGGACTTTCAATTTTTAAACTAAAGAGCCAAGGGGATTTCACCTCACTTGCTGTAATGGGTTGTTTTCTCCCATAAACACACTGGAAGCACTTCTGCCTGTCTCCTAGCTTGAGTTAATCTCTTTTGATGAAGATGTGATTCCAGATGTCTCACCAAAGCCTTACAAGATGGACTTCATATCCCTCTACTGAAACAGTCTCTTTGAATAGTTTCTGGGATTGTTTCTGATACTTTTAGGGCCACATGCCTTTGATGACATTCATTGTCTCAGATTATTGTGTATCCAATACAAGATGTTTGTGCCGAGGTTTTTCAGATCTTTCTTGTAGTAAGATTTCCTCCTATTAGTTTCTGAGTGAAGGAACTTGTATTTTTGTACAACTGATTTTCACCTCACTTCTGTTATTAAGACTTCAAGGTCATCTGAATCTCTTTGTATGATAACCAAATCTCTTCATTGATGCAGCTTTCACGCTTGAGTTTGTCAGTAAATTTCATTAGTGCACTCCTACCAAGGTCAAGAATTAAAATAGTAAATAAGATTAGCCTCCAAATCAGTTTTGGAAGGACTCTGTTAATACCTTCACCTTAGCCTAATACTTGCCTTTTTCAGTAGCATCTGATCTTGTCTTTGCTCTGCCCAGTTCCTCACTCATAATGCAATACCTGTAGTAATCCCACTTTTACCAGGTGAAGCAGCATTTTGGAATATTGTATCAGTGATTTACTGTGGTTCAGGGTGCTGGCATCTCCTATGCCCATAGACCCTGTTGTCTTACCAAGGAGCCAACTGAGCTCTTTAAAAGGAAGTGTCAGGAACCAGAACTTGAGTCTCCTGGACACCCACAAAAGATGGAAAAAATATCACCTATTTTAGTGTGGAAGCAAGAGGACTGCCTTTTCCCAGGCATCAAAGAAAGCAATCAGTACTGAGCCTTTAGCAGGTGGCTACAATTTCCTTCTGCTCCCATCACAAGGCTGTGGGCAGGAAAGGAGGTCAGAGCTGCTTCTGGCTTGGGAGACAGAGCCTTGACCAAGAGATTTGAATACAAATCCTACCCCTGGCTTGCTGTGCCTAAACAACTCCCTCAGGGATGTTTCTCTGCCCACCCTTTTACAAGCTCCTGATCCCTCGATTGCTCTCTTTTTCTTCTCACCAGAAATACAGAACACTCTGCCACAACACACATGCTCACTCATCTTGGCTCTTTCATCTTTAATTCATGATTAATTTTTTTTCTGACACAGAAGATTAAATTCAAACAAAAATCATTTGAGTACCAGCTGATAGCCTTCTTTATACAAAGAGCCAGACCAGAGGATCACAACAGTGCCTATGTGCTAGCATTAACTTAACCTAAGTGATGCTTCATAAGAAAGCCTGGAGTACCTTCACCTCTTGTATTACACACTAAAGACCATATGGAAACTCATTTAAAAGGAATGAAGTGCACTGACCTTCTGTCTTATTGCAAAGCTTCCAAAGATCATCAAAACCCAGTACAAAGCCATCATGACAGATATGTGGACCATGGTGCATTGTTTTATTGTTACCAATTGAAAGCAATTTTTATCAATTACACACACATCAAGCACATATTACACACTGGCTACAAGTTATTGCTGTGCTTACTGTTATTGTCAGTATTTTGATGTGTTGTAGCTGTCAATATTTTTCAGCAGAAATAAATGTTTTCATTTAAGCAGTGAGGGATAACTGCAGTTAGCACATACAAGCAATTAAGTTAATTAAGCCTTTGTTCTGCTCATAAAAACAATTTATTTAAATTTTATTTCCTTTCGTGTGAAAGATGTAGGCAGACTCCAACCTTGCACTGTACAGCTCAGAAAACAGCACAAAGGAATCAACAACTCACACTATGAAAGCTAAATCAGAATACAGGCTGAGAAAAACGCAGGCAATGATAAACACCAACAAGAATCAACTTGAATGGACATTTTGGAGAGCCACAAAGATATCATGTTGTGCCCAGGACACACTCTGCTTTAAATAGTAGCTTTTAAGATGTAAACTTAGTTTCACAAAACACTTATGGGTTCACTTACTTGAAAAGAAGATAGAAAACACTTTCAAATGCATGTAACATTTCACTGATGTGAGAGAAGGGTAAAAAGAGAACAGGAACAGGTCTGTGAGTGACTTGGAGCATCCAAACAGTTTTCAAATTATGCATTTTTTGAGTATTTATGCATCACCAAATAGTATGCAACTTTCATTTAACTTCTGCTGGTATAGTCAGGACTTATCATCAAGCCCAGAATTTATCCCTTGCTTCCTCACTTTAAAATATTTAATGTTTTCTAATCCAACACAGAGAACTATGTTGTGACAAAAATAAATGGAGCACAGCACTTGCTGCTCTATTTTTGATAGCTCACTGATTTTTTTAACATTACTGCTCAAAGGGTATGGAAAATTCATCAAAAATAGAAATATGCAGACTACAATGAGCCCCTTCTCCTTTGGCTGTCAGAAAATTGGTTTCCAATTATCTCAGAGGTAAAGCAAATGCAAGACAACATGCATCCCAACAAGCTCTATGGGAAAACCCAAATGTGTTATGCAAAGTAAATGGTACCTGCCTCTCATGTTTAAAAGGATGAAGGAAAACATCTGGATTCAGTGAAGCTCATCTTCCAAAAATGGAGACAATGAAGTGACTACTGGGGAAACAAATCAGGGAAAAGAAAGATGTGTGTGCCCAGATTTCTCTCAAAATTAGCAGCTGCTACAATGACAGCCAGTGCAGCGGCAGTGGCAGTGCCTGCCAGCTCCCCAGAGCAGACTGCACCAGCAGAACAATGCTTGCAAACAACCAGAACACTAAGCTTGAACGTAGCTTGATGGAGGAGAGTTCACTTCAAGAATACCCACATTAAACCCCCACATTCTACATCCAGGCTTCTGCGTATGGATAAGGGTCTGAGCTGCAGCTGGGAGATGTGGCTGATCTGCACATCCAGAAGAGATTTAATCTAACAGCAGAGCTGATGTGATGATCACTCAGCTAGCTCAAGTGTATCGGTCTCTGGGACAAGCACACATCCCCTGACAGCATTGCTGGAATCAAAAGCAAGTAACATGATATTCTTAAAAGATAATCCCAGTGTCCTTGACCAGCAATTGGAAGTGGACACAAAAATAGACACAATCTGATGTTGAAGATTAACTCTGCAAGAGAGATAAGGGTGGGATTCAGCTCCAGACGAGATGGCTACAGAGAGGAATGGCAATGCAGGTGTATGTGAGCTTGGTGTGCTCCCAGTATCACATCCACAAGCCAGACAGTACAGCTGGAGGCATTTAGTGGGTTGTCCATCTCAGCTGCAAACACCTACATAGAAGACCTTTCTGGACTGTCCCCAAGTCATGGTCTGTACCATTTATTTTAACTGATCAGAGGAACATTTTCTGCTGACAGTGCTCCCTGATATAAAAAGGATTTACTTTTGTTTGATGCTCTGAATGTTGTTGCCTTGCACCAAGATTTGGTACAGCAGTATAAGGAGATAGAGTTCCCTCAGTGGTGGAGGGGATGCTGCCCTGAGCTGCTATGTAGAGAGGTCATTTTGTATAAATCTGACCTGAACCATTCTCCTGGCTGTGTAAGGGTCATTCCAAAAATCTCTGGGTGCTTGAGATCTCATTCTTTAAAGTAGCACAAAGAGGGAATGCTCCAGGATTAGACTAGGTACAGGAGGCAGTCATATTTTCCTAAAGGTCCTTTCACTTCACCGTGGGAGAGACCTGGCCTAGGGGCTATACCTGGGTTCTAGACAGTGCCTTTATACAATAAAATAAAGGAGTACCGAAGACCAGACCCAAGCACTGGGTCCCTAATTGTCATTAATGATTAGCTCAATTTACTAACTGCTTTTTTGGCTATTCCAATGAGTCATCTCTGACACAAACATCCTAGGGTGGGCAGAGAAACCTGCTAGGGGAAGAACCAGTCCCCAGCAATACAATGACAGTTCACACTACTTGACCTCTGAGTTAGGAGTCAGTCCCTGTCTCCATTTTACTTACTGTGGTGTCAAACTCCCAAACCTCTGAAGCTCACTAAATCTATAGCCAGAGATGCTGACTGCCCAGTGACGAAATATGAGGGCCTTGACCACAAGAATCACATCTGAACAGCTCATGAACTCAGCTCAATGAATAGCATTTAGGAGCTATTCATAAGCCATGTCCTACATGGTTTTGCTGAGTCTATGAAGGGTCTGCTTTTATTAGCAATAGTTGCTTAAGTATGTTCAAATGTTGCATCATCCCTTCATTCACTTGTAATATATTATCAGTATTTTCTTTCTCTGCTGAATAAAACACATGGATGTCACTCTGAATTGTAAGTTCTCCCATGAAAAGGCAAAGAAATGCATTATATATAACATGATATATCACCCAGCCTGCTTGTCTTTCTCACTTACAGAACAGTTTTAAAGAATTGCTAAGACAGGGTAAGGATGATCTATCTGTCAATGACATTCAGAGTTAAAACATCAAGGACATGGAGAATGATTAAGGCTGAATAAACATTTAAAGCTTTCAGGGTCAAAATTTTTCTATCTCACTATACCTTAACAAGCACACAGCCATAAGTTCTCAGCTAGAAGGGAGATGGAAATTTTTCTAATTCTTATTTTATTAGAAATACCTTCAACTTGGCTTAATATTTTGCACAGAAAATAACAGGTGCAAAGGCAAAATACACAGCTGGGGAGAAGTGACAACATAGATCCCTAAAGTATTTCATAGAAAAGCTCTGTAAGTATGAGTGCACATTTGCCTAATATCACTGTAAGTGTTTCTGAAAGTCAAAAGAAGAATGCCTCAAAACAGTCTTTGCTGACTTCCACTAGACTTTACAATGATGTCAATAAAAATATCCTGGACCAACAACATCAGCTTTGCCAGGCAGCTGCAAAATGGTCATTGCAGACACTTGAACTTCATTTTTCACCAGCAAGACAACATCAGACAACACAATGCAGCTTTATTTCTTTGGTCTGACTTTGATCTGGTCCAATGTTTCTTGTCTGGTTGTTTTGGTTTGTTTTATTTAGTTCAAAACTATTCAGGTTTTTTGCTGGATCTCAAGATGGGAAAACTCAGTATTTAGAACACTGTTTATCTCCACCACAGCAGAAAGATCAGTCAGATGTGAGAGATTTTTATCCCCAAAGAATCACAGCAATTATTCACAGTCAGAAGCAGTGAGAACAGCATCCCTGGGCAATACTGTAAAATAAGTGAAAACCCCTTCCTCTTCTCTCTGTGCAGTCACAGTTCAAGACCTACTTATCAAACATGCATGTTTTCTCAATGAAAGTATTCTTGATAAAGCAAAGATACACCACTAATTTCACTTTATAGATGAAAGACTAGAGCATAAAAAGTTTATTTTTACCTTCTTAGTGTCTCCTGAGAAGGAGACTACACAATCTCACTGGGCAGCTTGTGCCAATGCTCTGTCACCCTCATGGTGAAACAGGCTTTTTGTATGTTTACACAGAACCTCCTATGCTCCAGCTTGCACCTCTTACCCCTTGTGCTGTCATTGGTCATCACTGAGAAGAGCCTGGCCCCATCCTCCTGACACTGACCCTTTACATATCTGTAAACTTTAATGAGGTTGCCCCACCGTCTCCTCCTCTCCAAGTTAAAGAGACCCAGCTCCTTCAGCCTTTCCTCATAAGAAATGCTTGACCAATACTTGACTTGCGAGTAATAACAAGAATTGTAACAGGTGTCAACTTGCTTCACTTGCTGATTCTCCTACACAAGTTCCAAGTTGGACTCACTTGCAGGATTTTTTTATGCCACTCAAAAATTTATGAAAAGTTTCTTTTTGCCTGTAGGGTCATTTAACTAATAAGACTTCCTATTGTCACTGTCTTAGCTCTGGAATTTATGGCTGCACATACAACAAAATACAAGAAATTCTGTTACTAAATTTAATGTAACTGGGAGAAGAAGAGATAAAAATATCATCTTGCAGATGTTCTCAAAGAGCAAATATATGAATGATCCCTGCTTTCTGTCAGCTCCCATTAGTTACTGACTCTGGAGACTCATGGGAGGCTGTACACAGCGGAAACATTTTTCAAGCCCCAGCAGTATTTCATAAGAATCCTTCTTATAGTGTTTCAGTGCTAAAAAAGAGTTTTCAGTTGTCTGTCAGGAAATCAGAAATCATTGTCCAGAGCTCTGACAAAGGTGAAGGTAGTGACAGGATACAGTCAGTCATGGAATCCTCCTTAGAAGAGGGATTGAGGTAATTTAAAAAACATTCCAAGCCACAGACTTTCACCACCTTTCTTCACAGACAGTTACATAGCCATACATATGTCACTCTTGGATATTTTATCTCCTCTGACTACCAGCTTTATTTTTCTTTCTCTTATGTTGCCCTTAGAGAAGTTACTATGTCTTTGTGCTGTCCTGACCCAAACCTTTGTTCTTCTTTCTCATACTTGTGGGCAATGATTACTGTCCTCGTGTCCTCTGATTTTTCTTCACACAACTACAAGCATTTCCTTTAATCTTCTGATAAACCACAAACTCTCCTTCCCAGTCCTAATTTTTTTCTGTCTCTGGATTTACAGCTGGTGAGGGCTGCTGTGAAGAGCTGGCAGAGGAGGGACTGACTGCCCTCCTCCTTGTGGAAGCTGTCTTCAGGCTGAGGTTCTCACCTTTGGTCCCCAGCTAAGCTACATCCCAGTGGCATCACAGCTATGCCCATTACAGCATGGACTCTGCAGGTTCAGACCAGGACCCTGGCCCACAGGCTAACTTAAGGCTTGACCCAGATCTGCCTCAGCTCTACAGACTTGCCTGGTGATCACTGAGCTGGGACTGGTCTGGTTATGGTTTCCAAACCTGATCCTTATTCTGACTAATTGATGTGTGCTCCTGCCTTGAGCTCAGATCTGCCTAATCACAGACTTGCCTTTGGACTTTCCTAATTACAAATACTGCACAGTAATGAGAGATGGTTCAAAAGATGGATGAGCATTATATGTCATTTCTTAATGAAGTTCTACTTAATATTTTGACCTATATGTAGGCTGAGTGCACTTAAAAAGCAAATTATCAGCATAGTTTCTGCATAACTCTGAGCCGCTCAACTTTTAAAATTCTGAAATTAAAATAATGGTTACAGCACTCTTGTGGTTTCCTATCATCACTACAGGAAGCCCAAAAGAACTGTAATTTTTTTTTTAATTAATCCCTTCAGAAAAATAATATAAATGAAAATAATTTCAGTGGACATGGCAGCCTTTCAAAAACAATCCCTAAGTTACTAAGCAACTGAAATACAACTTGCAGAGTTCTTTAATGGGTAGAAACATTCCTGAGAGGAAGTGGGAGAAATGGATCCAGATGGACTTCATTTTGTTTCTCTACATCTTTTTTACCCAACTTGAGCCACTGAACATTATTTGATTGCTTGGCATATTTGAAAACTCTTCAGTTTCATTTTTTAAAAATAATGGTCCAGACATTAGAGTTTCCAGGACCTTGAGCTTTTCCATCTTTATGAAGACAGATGTATCCAGGTCTAAATATTCTAGCTAGACTATCAAATGTACAAGCTAAAGCAACTTTTCCTCCTTCCCTTAATATAAAAGTTGCTCCAGTCAGTTCCAATAGCAGATATAAATACAGCCTTCCTAAATAAATCAAGACATAACATTTTTTCAAGTTAAGATTTTAAAATTTCTGACAGTTTCCCATTGTGACAACTGCAAGGAAAGAAAACCTCTTCTAGTTTTCTTTCAACAGCTTATGTCAGGAAGGAAAAAATTCTTTAACCATACCTTGCTTTATTGAGAATTTATCTATAACCACTTTTGAAAAGAGGATGATTATACTTCCATATTAATGTTTGCAGATAAGCAGACAGAGTGCCAGGTGTTTCTCATGCAGAAATGTTGATTTACAAGTGAAAGCATGCAAAATACAGGATAGCAAGGTAGATTTCCTAAAAGTATTATGATAGAATGGCTCCTGAAAGTGAATGCACAAAGAAGGCACGGATGGGCAAAGGGGATGTTCAGATATCAAGAGAAAAATAAGTCAAAAATACCTTGCAGAACTTCCTTACTTCCTTTCATCAACAGATTAAAAAATTGTGTAATTAGTTGGTTGCCTCAGAAGACATTAACAAAATTGAAGTAATTTTTACCTTCAGATCATTAAAGACAGAACATGAGCCTGCTGAAATTTAAAATAAAATTTCTAAGATTTACAGCTCCCAAGCATGGAGACCTCAGGGATATCTGTTTTTTAATTTCTTTTGTTCATACATACATAACACACATACCTCTACTTCTCTGGTTACTGTAACGTGCTGAGAACTTCAGGGATAGCTCTATGCCTGGAGTAGAGGAGAAACATTGTTTGATATCCACCTTCCACAGCACTTACCAAATGTGCTTGGACACATTCTCTGCCTGCAGAAGGCACTCAAAAAAGCCTGGCTTCCAAAAGGCAGGGGCCTCTTTTTGGGGGTGTAAAGATAGTATGTGGTGGGTTAGCTGGTGGGAAAACTTGTGTTTAGTTCAATTTCTTTGTTGATGGGATTTTTGTTATTTTAACTATTTTCTCTGCAATTTCTCTACTCCTATGAATAAGCAAGTGCCACTTGGTTTTTAAAATGTTGTTCTGAGTGTAGCTCCCTCATGAAAGTCTATAAGCAACAGAATCACAATGACTAAAAAAATCAGTAAGAGAGAGTAAGTCTGAGGACTAACAAAAGCAAACATCTTGGGAAGAAAAACAGTCAACAGTCAAAACCAAATAAATCACCAGGCAACCAAAAGAGCCCAAAAGAGTATTAGGCTTAGGTACTAATGGGACACATGCTCAAGACAACAATGAAGGATCAGGAGTGTAGAAGCCAAATATAGAAGCAGACATTGACACTGTTGTCCCCCAATAGTTGTTCTTCAGCATATGTTGTACAACAAACTCACAGGAACATTATACATCTACTATTTTTATGTGCCAGTACACTGGAGGAGTTTAACGGGAAGCTTTTTTTTATCATAGAAGTGTGTTTGGAAGCTGAGAGATGCTCTTCTGAGAGATGCTGAGTAGAAAGTAACACTGGAATTCCTTCTAGATTAACAGCTGAGCAACTAAAAACCAAGATGTGTCTCAGACTCAGGATCAGAATTCATAGAATCATAGGACAGCTTAGGTGGGAAAGGGCCTCACTCCAACCTCACTGCCACGAGCAGGAATGCCTCTCAACTAGACGATGTTGCTCAGAGTACCATCCAGCCTGGCCTTGAACACCTCCAGGGAGGGGGCATCCACTACCTCTCTGGGCAATTTATTACAGAGTCTCACCACCCTTGTACTAAAGAACTTCATAATATCCAGTCTAAACCTATTCTTCAGTTTAAAACCATTTTCCCTTGTCCTTTCCTTATAAAAAGTCCCTTTCCAGTCTTCCTGTACCTTCTCTTCAGGTATTGGAAGGCAGCTATAAAGTCTCCCCAGACTTCTCTTCTCTTCTTCAGGCTGAACAATTCCAGCTCCCTCAGCCTCTCCTCATAGCAGAGAAGCTCCAGCTCCTGGATCATCTCTAGCCCCTGGATCATCTTTTTGGCCCTCCTATGGACTGGTTCCAACAGATCTATGTCCTTCAGTTCCTAACACAGAGCAGCGCTTTTGAAGCCCAACTTCTCAGGTACTGTGAAATTCTAGCACAGAGACCCATACATGTCTCCCATTATTTTTTAAATAGCTTGATCTTATTGGCATTGAAAATACAGCTTGATAAGTGTTTAAATTTGTTTGTTCAGTTACTGTGATTTCTAAGACAAGTTCAGTTCCTGATCTGGGGACAGGCAGCAGTGTTGCAACTTAATTTAAACAAATCCTGGCAGCACTAATAAACCATTCCAAAGGATGCCATAATTTATCATAATCAGTCAGTCAGTTAGAACTTACTCCAGTCAGAAATGAAAAATTACTTTTAAATTATTAAGACATCAGGGCAATGTTAAAAACATGTTGCAATCTACCACATAAAACTGCACAAAGGTGTGACACCAGTACCAACACACAAAAATTTTATAGCTTTTAAAAAAAAAAAGTGTGAGGCCTTCCACATTCAAATATTACAAAGAAGAATTTAGTAATAAGCTCAAACTCTCCCTTTACTTGCTATTACAGACAGGCTATTACAGATACATTCGCTGAGTGCTCTTTATTTTGCAGGTTCAAAATGCCCAGTCTACAATCAAGGCAAGTACCAGTATTTCAGACTGTGATTATTTTTTTCATTTCTGTGAAGACATTATCTGCCATTGCATTTAAATGGTAGCTGTTTGTGCTTCCGTGAGTATGAACAGTGCTGAAGTGGCATAAACCCAAGCCATCATGGAATCATTTGTTTCTAAATCTCAAAAACAGTCCAGCACACAAATTTCAAGAGGTAATTTCCTCAGATAAAACATTATGTTACAGTGCTCACTTGCACAATAACAGAAAAACAAACAAAAAACAAAACAAAAAGAACCCCAAACCAACAAAACCATACTAAAGAAATCATTGGAATCATCTTACATATTGGTACTCATGGCTTTTGAGGAGGACCAAGCAGAGGTTGGGAGGCAGTGCTTTCTCCAAAAGTTATCTTTTTGAGTTGTGCTATTTTAAAAGATTGACGGGGGACAGGATTCTTTCTTCTGGATGAACATTTAATTCACAAACACCATACACTCTGGGCACCACAGCTCAATAGCCATTTATTTCTAGCAGCTATGATCCAAAGAACTAAGAAAACCACAGAATCACAGAATGTTAGGGGCTGGAAAGCACCTCTGGAGATCACGTAGTCCAACCCCACGGCTTATTTAGGTTCACCTAGAGCAGGTTGCACAAAATCCCACCCAGGTGGCTTTGCACTATCTCCAGAGGAGAAGACTGCCCAACACTACAGAAACTTATCTTAAAGTAGTTCTTTGAATTCTCTTAAATTTTGGTTTGAAGATTTCCTTCTGCTGTAGAACAATTGGTGAACCACTGCTCTGACACCTCCATCTTTAGAAGACCAAGATTATTTTCTTTTTCATTTAGGACACCAAAACATGACTTTCATGTCCTTCATGAGAAATGCAAACGTATCAACAGCAGAACAGAGAACCTGGCAGAGCTTTATGAAGGCACAAAGTTACTAAGCCACACATCTATTTCGTTTCACCCGAGCCCATTGGGAAAGTCACCCGTGGAGCACACTAATGGATGTTTCTAATGGTATGAGGAAATGAAAGAGTTTTTAGAAGATAAAGACGTGATAAAGAAGAGTAAACAGTTTTATTGCCAAGCTGAACATACAGGTGCTCTGAATATCTCTGCAACTCAACAACTTTAGTTGCAATCTTGAGGAGGAAGCAGTATGCAAGGCGGTGAATTTGCTGAGGACACAGAATTAGTTAAGTTACCCAAAATGACTGAGAATGGAGAAGTATTCCAGGAGGATCTAATCAAAGTGGGTGATTGGGCAACATGACAGTAGATAAATTTTAATGAAGGTAGGTACGAGGCAATGCTTAGTAGGTAAAACAGTTCACTTCAACTTTATACTTACTGATTAGCCAGCACATTCAAGGGAAATATACTAACAATGATTATTATATTGTTGACTTTTTTCTCAGTGTGAAAAGGAAAGGTCACTGAAGAAACAGTTTCTCTGTGCAAGTATTGTTTATTTTTTCTCTTCTTGCAGTGTCTACTGTCAATTTGTGCAGTGTCTCTGATTCATGAGAAAGGATAGTTCAGCTTTTTAAGAGGAGAGCAGGTAAGAATAAAACTCCTGAGAATGTAAAAAGTTTAAGAGACATTTCTTTTTTTTTTTTTTCAGCTTTCTAAAATGTGTGAAAGGAACAAGATTGTGGAGAATAAAGTGTTAGGTGGTAGCAAGTAGGCAGTTCCAAATTCATGTGAAAGAAAAAAAGTCTGTTCAGCAATAGAACTAATGCAGTCTGGTGACTTGTGTCTTACAGATGGACCCTCTGGTGTCTAAGGGAATAAGTATTTTTAATGAAGGTTTCTGCTGACTGGAATTCTTCCATTGCCATTCTTTCACAAAGATTTCCTAATGTTAAAGATGATGTGCTTGTTTTGCAGTCTTTCCTTCAGTAAGAGCATCAGAAAGATCTTGCCTCCCAGATAAGACAGATTCCTCAAAACTTGTAGCAGTTTATATTTGCCATTTCTCTGGTCCAGTATAAATTTGGTTGCATCTGGCCAATCTCAGTGCCACTGGTTTTGGCAACTTGACACATAGGGGCAAGATGAAAGACTGCATGGTCAGAGCAGATCCTTCCCAGACTTGAGCACTGATGGTTCCTAAAGACTGGTCCAGAATATGTTACCCCCCAAAATGCTAATTGGACATTTCAGCAAGCGACAGCTTCTTCCTAATGGCAAATTGGCCAGAAGTGTCTTCATAGGACTGCTTGTGTGCCAAGAGTGCCTGATATAACTCAGGAACAATGAGCAACCTTGCTGGGGACAGACAGGGGCTGATGTGTATAAGTGTGTGGATAAGTGACGTGTATAAGTGCCATGGATTAGGTAGTTCTCTAGCCAGTCCTGCTGGCAGAGGTAATACATTTCCCAAAACCTACTGGGGCTCATCCTGCTTTCTCTCTCCAAACCCAGCAATTTAGTCACCAGTGTATTGATTTCAGCTGTACAAAGGACATGCTCCTGCTTCAGCTGGATACACTGCAGTTCAGGTACGAATGAGAAATCCTTTCTTCAGGAAATTGGAAGTGGCCTTTGGATGTGCATCATTAACTGCACACCTCAGGTGAAGCAGGAGGAGCCATGCTCTGCTGCTCCCACACCACAGAGAACAGCATCTGCAGCAAGTGATGATGCCTGAGGGTGCCTGTGCTTTGTGTAGAGGAAAGCACAGGATATATGGTAAGGCCATCAGTTACTCCATGAAGAAGGGGTAGAAAGCTCCCCACATATGTATCACCAATCTAAAGGAAGCAAGAAGTTGTGGGTTTGCTTTCCCCATGAGTGCCCTCTCTTGAGTAAGATTTGAGGAGTGGGACAAGAGGTCTAGACTCAACATCTTGTTTTCAGAAGTGCAACTGAAAAATATGCATTTCTTCAGGCTTGTTTTGTGAGTTTACAAAGTTTTGTTGGTTTGAGTTAGGACAGAGCTCCCAGTGTGCTGGAATAAGTTCCTGCCTTGGGCACTTTGTAGCATATAAGAAAAAATCTGGGAACAAATAAAATAAGAAAGGGAGTAAAAGAATCATAGAATCATAAAATAATTTGAGTTGGAAGTAACCTATAAGGTCACCAAGTCCAATCCTCCTCAACTAGACCAGGTTGCTCAGAGCCTTGTCAAGCTTCACCATGAACATCTCCAGCCTCAGCTGCCCCCATGGGCAACGTGTTCCATTTTTCCACTACCCTCATGGTAAAGAACTTTTTCCTAAAATCCAACCTAAATGTACTCTTCTCTAATTTAAAACCATTGCCCCAGATCCTACTGCTCCAGGCCCTTGCAAACAGTTCATCTCCAGCCTTCTTGCAGGCCCCTTCAGATACTGGAAGGTCATTATTAGATCTCCCCAGAGCTGTCTTTTCTCCATGCTGAACCCCAACTCCCTCAGCCTGGCTTCCTAGGGGAGGTGCTCCAGCCTCCTGATCATTTTTGTAGCCCTTCTTTGTACCCACTCCACCAGATCCATGTCTTTGTCCTTCCTGTACTGAGAGCTCCAGAGCTGGATGCAATTCTCCAGGTGAGGTCTTACCAGAAAAGATGTTATCAAATATTATCTGTTTACCTCAACAGCTAGGGGACAATAAAAAGGGAAAAACAAAAAAAGCAACCACCAATCCAGGTGAATCACTGAGACCTGCACCAATGGACATGTCATTGGATAAAGACTGTGGTATGGAGCCTGGCATCTGAAACAGTTCTGCACAATGCTCAAACCATGAGGTCTTAATGTAAGTCCTGTAGTTCTTTCTCAGGAAGAGTCTCAGACCAATTTCAACAGCAAGATTAAACTGAGATTGACAGATTTGCTCTTGCCCAAGGATATACAACTTAGAGAATCTCTGTGGACTAAGAAGATGCAATCAGTATCATCATACTGAAAAGGTGTGAATGGGAAATGGCACGATCAATATTCACTTTGCTTAGAGTACACAGTAAATCCTTAGTAGAGCAACCTACACCTGAAGGCACTCATAAAGAAAGGGTTAGACAAAGAGGGCAAGTGCAACTATAGTATAGACAATAGGATTTTAAAGAAAAGAAGGATATAGAAGGGAAATAGTAAGGCTTTAAAAAACATCTATTTCATAATAAATATAAAATTACTTACATTTCCTCAGCTGAATTTTCTTGCTATCTGTGCAAGTATTTTTAGCCATTAATCGAAGTAAAGATAGAATGTGAAATATGGCAAACATCAGAATCTCAAGAATTTCATGTATAAAAAATCCATCCCAGGAAGCAGCAGCTATCATTATTTTTGTCCCTTATTTACTGCTTCCTAACTCAAAAATATCATGCTGCTACCCGGCACCTCCGAACTCTCTGTTACCCTTTCTATTCCTGTTAAACATGCAGCTAGGAAGTCATCTGCTTAGCAACCAGCACAAACATATTGCACCAGAAGAAAAGAAAGGTTACTTGACAAGCAAACTTGGCTGGAAACCATCTAGAAACCCAAAGGCACCTCAGACAAATCGCTTTGTTTTCTGAATAAACTATAAATTAATAAGAGGAACAGCAGGGACAAACTAAGTCAACAGTGATTTCAGGGCATACCCATTCAGGGGAGCCACTGCCTGTGCATGCTGTTATTATGGCACACAGAGGGGATAAACAAGAAATAGCTGCTTCCTTGTGTAAATTTGCCACCATGTAACCTATGAAACAATAGTTTGGCCTTCTGGCCCCCACAAGGCACCCCAGCACCTCCCCCACAGCAGTGGGAATTGGTGCCAAACATCCTCACCAAGAAGGTACCAGGTTTCACTGGCTTGGCCAGATGCATGTGGCATATACTAAATGATATTAATAATTCATGGCTTTAAAAAACATTCACATAGCTGTGCAAGCAATGAAATGCCATTGCATTTAGGCATTTCTGAATAAAAAACAATTCAATAGAAGTGAAGGATGAGATTTAGGCATCTTTTACAGAGGAAAAGGAAGAGAAGGAACGGATGGTACTGATGAAGCTTCTTGTTTCCTTTGAAGACACAAAAACATTCAGTCTTTGAGGATGTGGCCTCAAATTCTTCCAAAGCCACCCATGTGCTACTGCAGCGTGGCTCTCAGACTTTGCTTGCAGCTTGTGCATAGGTGGAACATTGTGAGAGAGGCAAAACCATCTCCCCAGCAAGCAGCTGCTCTGGCCAAGCATGGCCCTCTAGCCCATCAGAGCATGTTGTGAAGCTCAGTGAGAAATCATGGCCCTTCTGCAGGTTTTCTAACCAAATCCAGGACCATGACTTTTAAGAACTTGACTCTTTTTCACTGCCTGTCTTCCAGAGGAGGAGGCAGCAGAAGGAAACACATAGGAAGCCTTCACCGCGTGAGGGAGGCCTGAGAGGATGTTGTCTGGCTACTCTTCAGGCCAGTCACCCACAGCATACTCTCAGGATTTTTTCACATCATGTCAGAGGATCCAAGAGGTTTTATGACATCACTTTGGGAGAGAAATTCATGAAAACTCTCCTGAGATCTGAGAAGATCCACACTCACTCTACAAAATATGGCTGAAAAAAAGAGGGTGGGTATCTCCGATTCAGAAACTGGCAATGATGCAGTGCACTCAGAATTAAAAAAATGGTTTGTATTCCATTCTGACCAAAGATCAAGACAGTAATGACTCTAATGAAGTAGAAACATCTAAGAAGTCACTGAGATTTGCTCCAAAAGGATCAACAGCATGTACAGCAGATCATATGCCCTGCTAGAATAAACACATGCTTTAAAGTGCAAAGGACTCATAAAGAAATGGTTAAGCAGGACACATCATGTGGAGGTACAGAAGTGCAGGACACTGCTACTACAAGAAACTCTCTGGGGAGAGATCACAGGCCAGCAGCATTGTCTGTACATGGGGAAAAGAGGACAAAAAATAGCAGAGTTGGGGGTGGCAGAACTGTGATCCATTTTCTGAATATATTAAAACAGAAAATTCTGTATTCCAAGAACTCTTCATAATCACAGAAAAAATTTTTCCATTAATCTGATCTTGATTACAGTGACAGTTTTCATAACAAGAATAGATGCATCTTGGCTGTGAAATGTAGCCAAAAATAAAAGATTCAGCCTTAAACCACACACCTAAGGATGGAGGACATTTTGGAGGGATAAATATGCATCATCCATTATGACAAACACCAAATTAAGAGTGACAAAGTGAAAAGCAGCCACATCAAAAGCAACCAATGACTGCAGCTCATCTTTAAATGGTGTCAGAATTTAAGGTCTGAATGGATCATAGCTGACACAATACAGAGTAGCAGTTCACTTATTACTTGCTTTCTTTGTACAAGATTAAAGAAAAAAGGAATGAAAAATCCCAAATAAAAGAGACCACTTACTGGGTGAAAATGAGTTTTTTCTGTTCCAAGCTAGCGAGAGACCAGCACCAGGAAATCAAGCTTTTCACACCCTCCTACTAGGAAGCAGACACACAAGTTATTTTGGAAACACTTCATTTTTGGAATTCTCCTTTCAAAGATTTCAGAATCTTAATACAGTCATGAAAATGGGGGCATGAGTTCACTGTAAGTCCTACCTACTGTATCACAGAGCTAGAAGAGAGAAACAGGGATGACTGACACAGCCCTCCTGGGTTTGGTGGGCATGGACCCATGGCAGATGTAGCATGGTACCATGGGCTGCAATATTGACAGTGCCCAGGGAGGTGAGGAAGGCTGGGAGGCTTAAAATCAACAGCTACTTCAGGATGTGGTTGTAGATTCTCTGACCTTACTCAGGGAGCTCTCGTGCATCTACAGCTACGTGTAGCTCACATGCTGGGAACATGGCAAGTAACAGAGTCTGCATATCTGAGCTCCTGAACCCTTGAGATGAGGCTCATCAGTGCAATTATAGGTGACAAAGTGCCACTTTTAGGCATGTTAACACAGCTGAGGCATCTGCATGGCATTGCAGACACCATACAGGCAAGTAAGGCCGAGTGGATCCTCTGGGGTCTCAAAGGCAGCACCAGAAACCTACAGTCACACAGCTGAATTCCTGCTGCCAGCACCTTTCTTGTACATTCACCCAGGCACTATCCTTCATTATGTGCTCAGCACAGCTCATCTGTCCCATTTGTGATAGGAACCGTTCTTCTCACCAAGAAAACCCTGCAAAATCTGCCACAATTGAAAGGTATCTTTATTTCCAGATGAGAATAAATTGTCAGGCCACACTATCCAAACAGTTCCTTTCCCGACCAGGCCTTCTCAGACAGTTCTTAGAAAGACACGGGAAGGTGGCTGTGCGAGCTGAACCTCCCAGCTTCATTTTATAGATTAAGCACAACATTTCAGTGCCTCTGACAAGGCCATGCTTCATGGAGCACAACAACAGCATCCTGTCCTCAGTACTTACAGGCAGAGCTCCAAGGCAATGTAGGTTCATGGCCTTGATTTTTTGTTTATGGTGCTTTTAAGAAGAGAGCTGGGTTCTACAGCAGCCGTGTTTGTATTTCAACTGGTTTGAAGGCCGGGATGTAACATGGAGGTTTTTAATGCCCCTTATGCTGGAGCAAGATGCCCAAGACTCTTGCAAGGGAAGTGCTTGCACTTGCATTTACTCTGACCACACCAGGACTAACTTCAGAGGGTGTAAGGAGGAGATGACTGTCTCTGTGCAAAGAAAAACTCATGAGCAAACTGAGCTGGTCCAACTAATCAAAAGTACCTGTTCTACCTGTGGTTTCTGGGCTAGATCCTGGGAAAGAGATAGTTTATCTGTACACAATATGCTCACACTTTCACTCCACTTTTTCTGCCTCCATTCTACAGTGCAGTTACTTGTAAGCTAGCTTGAAGGGTCCATTCACTGCCAAATCCTACTTACATGAAAAAAAAAAAAAAGAAAAAAAAAAAGGTTTCTTTGCTCTTGTTAAAAGGAATGCTTTTAAGACTGGATAACAATTGATGATTTTTGTGCTCTGCAAGGTGAAACCTCTCTGAGGTGAAACCCTCTGAGGTTTTCAGCTCTAGAGCACATGAATGACACTGCAGCGGGGACATGGAAAAGACCATATGGCTTCTCCAGACATCATCCTTTTTCAGCATGTAAAGTCTTCAATGTGTGGTAATTAGCAGCTGTCACTGGTTATGTTGCTTCTAGAAAGGATTATATGATGAGGTGAACCCAAAATTACTACCACCTTATAAAGTCAGTGCTCCTTCAGCTCTTTAGGCAACCAGCATTGCACTGCCAAGGCTACTCCTGAGGTGATGTTCTTTCACCTCCCCCAGCAGCAGGTTGGGATGCTTGCTTGGCACAAAAACAGTGCTAAGAGGATGCAGGGACAGGGGTGTTTGGTCCCAAAGAATGCATTGAGCAGGTAAAGGGGGTAGTGGTGTAAATAACAGAATAGCTTTTTAAGTGAACAGCAACAGGGTGAAGGACAGACAGAAACCCTCACTGCAGCGCTGCTGCAGGTGTAGCGCTGCTGTGCAGTGCACCTTGGATAGGATGCTTGAAATTAAATTAATAATCAATCCAAGTGGCTGGACTATCGTATGTACAACCAAACAGTAAGTTAGTCTTTTTTAATATCATTAATTCATTCTAACTAAGAAGAGTATAATTTGAAACATAGAGAAAGAACTTTTAACAGGACAGTTTCTCTCTAAAGTCTAATAGCTTAGAGGCAAGACACTGAAATATTGACAGATATTGACACTAAAATATTGACACTAAAATATTGACAAATATATATATTTGCCACTAACAGACAATTAATAAAGTGGGTTTATGATGACTAAGACTGGTGAACTCATACCAGTACATACACCTCTTTTGCTCCATGAGAGATAACTCCTCTGAAATAGCCATTGTGTTATTTCATATATAATAATTTCTTCCTCCCTCTGTAGAGCAGAAATATTAAGAATACAAATTAAGAAACTACAACTAACCTGAAATACAGTTTAAATCATGTTAAGGCCACCAAAGGAGGGAACCTCGAAGGAGGCAAAAGCATTTGCTTTCTTCAGTAGAAGACTTACATTTAAAGAAACTTGCTTAAGTTCAACACTTATTGGCAATCTCCAGGCTGTTTTTTGTCGCAGTACCCAATATCACTGAAAGTTCAAGCACACACATTTCACAGTTACTACGATAAATTTAAAAGATCTTTTCAGGGCAGTGCTCACCACCTCAGTGTACAACACGGCGGGGTCTGTGCTGCTTCCTCAGAGCTTTTGGATGAAGAACACCATTTAATCAGGTGGCAAATAATGCTTAGTAGCACTTGCAAAGTCCCAATTATGTTTACAGGGTTCAGAAACTATTTGGATTAATAAAATCCAGATCAGTTCCCACACATGGCAGTGCAGAGCACAACTGGGTCACAAGATCTTCAGTATATGGATCCTAAGATTGATATAAGTGCATGTTTAAGAGTTTAAGTAGCTCTATCTAAGGATTCAGGAAGATTTTTGATGCTGAGATCCGATCAAATATATATGTATACATACACCAATTGTTTTCAGTGATAGATTAAACACATTCAGAATCTTTCTCTACTGTGGTTTCAGCTACTGTTCAAAATTAAGTAGTCTAACAAATGTATTTAGGACAATGAAAAAAAAAATCCATGTGTGGAAATGGGACCAAAGGCTTTATTCAGAATCCTTTGAAGAAATGCCTCCTGTGTTTTTTGATCAGCAGTGTGCTGGTACAAGTGCTGCATGTTCATAAAGCTATATCACTACGCCCTTTCTTGCACTGGGGTCCCTCTGGCATTGGATAGGTTAAGCAGTTGCTGGTATTAAATTAGCACAGTTATTTCCACTGGTAGGAAATTTCCTGCATCTTAAATTATAGATAAACTATTCTACTAGAGACAATGAAACAAATTAATAAATTTACTCTTACAAAAAACAAAAACAAAACAAAACAAACCACACAAAACCACAAAGACACCTGAGCAATTGCAAAGGCATGATCTATAGCTAGATATAGATATAGATACAGATATAGATATAGATATAGATATAGATATAGATATAGATATAGATATAGATCAGCTATTACAATATTTTTAAACCAGATAGATATGTGTTTACTTAACGTAGCTGAGCTGGGCTGACTATCAGCAAACAGCTGGGAAAGGCAAAAGCTGAACATTTTAGTGTACTCACTACTGCACAATAATTCATGAGGAATGTATTTGCTGCAAGTGCAGCTCATGCTGGGCAACTTTTCTTACAACCTCATTTTAAAGGTACTTGTATTTTCACTTGAAGGGGTTGGTAAAGGTAGCTTGAGTGGAGCAAGTAGAACGTGCCAGCTCTTTTTTAAAATGCTCTGGTTTTCTTCACTAATCCATCACTAAAAGGCACAAAATTTTTACTCTGTATACAGCTTAAAGAAAACTTGGATACTCACCTGCATTTATGGAAAGTTTTGAAGATGGCAGAGAAGAGTATAAAGTACATTTAAGAGTCATGCCCACAACCTGTGGACAAGAGCCTGCAGGAGTTCAAAGGGGTTAAAGCCATACCAAGAGCAGCCAGCATGTAAATAAAAGACACATTACTACATTTCATCCTTCACAAGAAAAAGGATCATTTCCTGATCAGGAAATGGATCAGCCCAGATTCTTAGTGATGCTACATGGTACATTTTATTAATGAAAAGCTTCTACAGGGTGTGTTTGCCAAAGGAGATCATTAGCAGGAACAGGAGCTGGCCAAGGAGTTGTGGTCTTGGGTAATCTTTCCTGACTCTGCTGTTGCCTTGATGGGTTGTCTTGGGCACGTCATATCAGCCCTGAAAGGTGTTATTTCCCTGTCCTGGTAGGGGATTGGTGATCGAGTTCCATTACAAGAAGTTTTACAAAGTGGGGTTTATATTAGCTTTCTATAACTATCCAGGTCTGGGAAACACACTCAGAGTAGAAGTACAAAGATGAGGAACAGAGGTCTTTGAAAGTATGACCTGGGAAAAAGTTGAAGCACTTGAACTGATTCATTTCTACAGAAGGGAAACAGGATGAGACATGACAACAGTCTTCAAATATGTATTAGGCAGAAAGAACTCTCTGCATGTGTACTGGGCAGAAACAATTCTCTGAATCCTTTGCAGATAGAACAAGAGAAGCAAGTATAAACTCCTGTGAGAGAAATATGGGTTAGATATCATGAATTACCTTCAAAAGTAAAAAAGAAATAAAACTACTTTGGTAAGTTCCATCTTTTGAATATGTTACAAAAAAATGTAAAGAAAAAGCCTCCTCAAATCATGTAAGAATAGCTTATCATGCTTCAGGACATGGACATCTCACCATGCTGCCCTGTTTTCAATGATCCTATATCTGATCTCCCTAAAAAAGCTTTGTGAAATACTTCTTATAATTTCTTAATTGGAAAGCTATCTTTTCAAATATGGTCCTGCCTGGTTGCATTCTGACTATTTAGACTGACTTGAGCACCAGAATGTAATACATATTAGGATTGTATTTCTTGTTCCATGTTTTGCAGTCCATAGGGTAGCACTTCTAATGTCTAACTTCCCTCTTTGTTATTCTTTGATTAGATTGTTCTAATTTCCCTACAATCCCCATGACACATTTCTCTCTTTTCCATACCCAGTGTTAACAGGGAGGCAGCTCAGCTGCTGGTTTTGTAAAAAAGTCACCCATGGGATTAACTGAGCTCCAAGAAACTGCTTCATAAATTTGAATACTTTGATATGATAAACTCCAAAGCCAAATTCACAGAGATGAAGGACTGCATGTATTTCACTGCTGAGGCACTTCCATGCAAGTTTTCCCTCAGCTCAGGAAGTCTGGAGGGGACATGGTGTCCTGGTTTGAGACAGGACAGAACCAATTTTCTTCTTAGTAATTTTATTTTAAGTCTCTTCTAAGTTACTGTACTTTCTCAAATTAATAGCATGTTTTTCAGACAGTGTCTGCTTCTAGGACTGATAATTCTCAAAGTTTGTAGTTATGAGATGCAGAAATGGTATGCAGAAAGGCTCCTTATTCTTATAGAAACCAAGGCCACTGCTTGGTTCTGATAAATTTCTTGTGCACCAGAAACAAAAGGCAGGAAAAGGCATCGTACCTGTGACCCTTCTGCAAGGAAGAGCAGACTGAACAGGTGATCCAAAATTGACCAAACACATGATTCCATCCCATACACTTCACACTTTCTACAAAGCTGAGGGATTACAAGTGCCAAGCTCTCTTTGTCCCTGGCAGGTGTCCTGGGAAGACTCTCTCTATTCTTTTGCTTTTGATCCCAATCTGTGCATTCCTGAATCCTGTTTCCTTGTGCTGCTGCAGACCAGAACTGTAGTCTGGGACTTTCCCAGGGCCTGTCCTGGAGTCTCAGTGGTGACATCAGTGTTATCGGGTGGGGAGGGTTCAGTATTGGTTTTATATATATTTGTCTGTATTTGTATATATTTCATTATTTTATTTTTCAGCATTATTGTTTCATTAATGCTGTATAGTTTAGTTTTCTAACCCGTAAGTCTCTCTCTCTCTTATTCTCTCTCCTTTCCCCTTCCGGGAAGGGATTAATAGAGAGCATCTGCCATTTGTTCAATTGCTGGCCCAGCTTTAATTCTTGATATATGGTTGTGTCACATAAAGGCAAAAAATGTTCCTAAAACTTTCCCCAAGGAGGAAGACCTTTGTTCCACTGGAGACTAGAACAAGTGGCTAAATGTGACATTTGTGTCAAAACACTTCACAGTCCTGAAGCATTATTATGCTGCACCTAACATGGTTTAGGGAAAATATCTCTTCCAGAACATCGTTCCCACAGCTGCTGATCATCTTCTTTGTTGTGCTCCCAGGAAGCTCATCTCTGGGTCTCTCAGACTGATCATCCTGGAACAGAGCAGGTACAGAGTGCTGGAGGCAATGGGGCTCCAACTGGGCTCCAAATATGCCACGTAGACCTTCTTCCAGTATGCTCTGAGATGGTTCATGTGAGAAATGTGGCACTTTCACACATTCCTCACTTCCATTTTGCATAAGGCGGTGATAGCAACAATTGCCTTCCACTCAACAGTTTTCTGGAAGAAAACCAACTGATGCACACAACATCTTTCAATGGAATCTTCTTTAGAAGTATCAATATTTTAACCTACACTTAGAGCCAATAAATCAACTGGACAGGTTTGTCCACTGAAAAGAAAGGTTTCTGTGTTTAGCCACATCATGTAACACAGCAGGAATGAGATCTGTCACCACACTCCAGCACTTCAGCCGGGAATAAAGTGCAAGGCCATTTCCACAGAATCAGTGGAGCTGGCACGGACACCATGCAGAGAATCTCTCCGTACTTCAGATAACCAGAGTTCTCCATGCAGCTGTAAGGAAGGCTGCCCCTCAAGTGGTTACTAATCTATTGTGGTGTGTTTTGGTTTCTTTTTTAACAACAGTGAGATATTTTCAAATGTATGCTGTTTATTACATATTATTGCTGGAATTCCCACTTGCAGTCACACCTTGTTCCCAATCCCCCTGAATGATACAGATTCTCTGCTGGAGACCTCTCCTTCTAAGGTACATGGCACTGAGTAGTCCCCGTGAAGCCAATTAAGAAATTATTCATGTTAAAGTAAGCACAAGCAATTCTTGAGCATTTAATTACTCCTTGTGTTTTTACTGTTTATTTCCATGCACCACTCTGAGATCGTAGAGACTTCGCCTTGAAACCCTGTGCAGCAACCACCCTGTCTCAAGAACATCTTAGGAATCCTGATGGCTCAGCTAAATCATCCCTTCTCATCTTTCAGTGCTTGCAGATTGTGCTGAAACTTTGTATGCTCTTGTACCCATTTCCTCTGAATCACTACCAGAAAAATTGCTTCGTCTCCAGCACAATACTGCAAAGATAGAAGAAATGTGTAAAGCCCCCCCAAGCCCTTACCAGATGAAAAGCAATTTACATAACGTGATTTGCTACCATATCTTTGCTAAAATGTTGCCAGACTTGAATTATTTGAAATCTGCTAAACAGAATTTCAATTGCTGAGCAACATTGCTGTCCAATGTCAACTGTGGCTTATCTCCAGGCCTGCAAGATAGTGCTAAAGAGAAATTCAATTTAAATAAATTTATTCCAAGCATAACCAAAATGCTGTAAATAACACAGCACTTGATGGGCAGGGATATACAGTAAATACTACAGGGCATAAAACACACTAAGTGCTGTACCAGCCTACCATTCAGGCATTTATTTTACTGCACTGTACTTCTACATCTCAGCTCTCACTTTCAGGGCACATTTGTATTAATAGCATCAGATCCAATACCAGGCCAAGGACAGGGACTGAAAAAGTTGAGAGTGCTTGGTTCACAGCTGATTTACTCCTTGCAGCACGACCCCCAAGTCCAGAGCCCTGGCGCTGCAAAAGGTGAAACATTGCGTGGCCAACAGGTCCAGGGAAGGGATCCTTCCCCTGTACTCAGCCCTGGTGAGGCCACAGCTTGAGTCCTGTGTCCAGTTCTGGGCCCCTCAGTTCAGGAAGGAGATTGAGGTCCTGGAGCAGGTCCAAAGGAGGGCAACCAGGCTGGTGAAGGGACTCCAGCACAAGTCCTGTGAGGTGAGGCTGAGGGAGCTGGGGCTGTTCAGCCTGGAGAAGAGGAGGCTCAGGGGAGACCTCATCACTCTCTACAGCTCCCTGAAAGGAGGGTGTAGCCAGGAGGGAGCTGGTCTCTTCTCCCAGGCAACTCTCAACAAGACAAGAGGGCACGGTCTTAAGTTGTGCCAGGGGAGGTTTAGGTTGGACATTAGAAAGAATTTCTTTATGGAGAGGGTGATCAAACACTGGAATGGGCTGCCCAGGGAAGTAGTGGATTCTCCCTCCCTGGAGATATTTAAAAAGAGACTGGATGTGACACTCAGTGCTATGGTCTGGTAACTGCAGTGGTAGTGGATCAAGGGTTGGACTTGATGATCTCTGAGGTCCCTTCCAACACAGACAATTCTATGATTCTGTGATCAGACGATATCCACAGCCCGAGAGCCCAGCTCTTCCCGCCCCCCCCCCCCCCCAGCATAGGCAGAGGAAGAGCCTGGGTGGCATTGGTGGCTTTTTAGCTATGGGAAGGATATGTGCATGCTTGGAGACTGCAGGGCTAATCTTACTGAGCTAGTTACCCACCACAATTGATTCATTCAGCTCAATCTGCCAAAGTGAGATGCCATCAAACGTAGCCTAGCTCCAAAGTGACCCAGAGCATTATTTCAAGCAGGAGGAGGACTTTGTGATGGAGACAGAAACTGCAAAAAGGTCAGAAGGCTGAGTACAGAGAAAACCTTGACATCTTTACAGCCCACCCAGCAAAACACATTGAAAAACTCCAGTGGAGCTTATGTCCTCAAAAAGCTTTCCTAAAAAATACCTTAAGGATGAGGTAAAGTTTTAAGCAGGCACGCAGTAATTTCCCAGAAACAATACTGAAGCTAATTCTGTATACACTTCATTACTTAGTTACAAACTAGAAATGAGCAGGGCAAAGCTTTATGGTGCAGTGGAGGCAAATGCTATCACAGTTCTTATTTAGTGTCAATCTTCCAAATGACATCCATGGCTGGGAGCATGCCTGGTGCCATGTGAGTGGTGGGCAGCACCAGTAATTCAGGAAGCCCCTTGTCTGAAATCATGAGAGAAAACAAGCAAACCAGACCTACTGCATGGGCTTTTTGAAATGAAACACAAATCAAATGACCACATTTTAAAAATTGTTAAAGTAAGGAACATAGCATATTTCAGCAGGATGATTACTCTAAATAAAAGGCTGTATGGGGAGGGGAGAAGTCATGAATGGATGACTGCAGAAATCAGAGGATTACTGCTGATGTTCACAGAGGAAAAGGGGACAAAGGACAGGTATCAGGATATGAGAAGCATCAAGAAGTGAAGCTATTACCTAATCATTTTTCTGATATATTTCTCGTATGGAAACAACAACAGTAGTGAGGAAAGCAGTACTTCCAGCAATAGTGATAAAATCTCTATTGCCTAAATCAGAAGTGTGTAAATAGAAACAAGAGCCATTCGTCCTCTGCCATGTCAAGTTATTAGAGGAAACTGCCCTCCCAGGGTCTGAGACCCTGCCATGTTTCGCCCTCACCCCCACACAAGGGCTGGGCATGACCTTGCTTCTTTGCTTCACCTCTCCCTAGACCTTGGTGGAGGAGCTCTTCCCACCACCCTCACCTATGGCCAGAAACCAGCTTATGACAGCTGGTGAGGCACCAGTTAGGGAAAGGTTTGCCACCTATCCAAAACAAATAATTTTTTTTCTTTTTCTTTTTCTTTTTTTTTTTTTTTTTTTTTAAACTACATGGTTATGAAACTGTGGACTCTGTGAAAAATCCAGCCTGTTTAAAAATGTGCCAATCTTTGATGTTTTAGACTAGTTTTATTTTTTTTAATTCCTTTTCTTAACAGGATAGCTGGCATCCACTGAATGCCCTAAAGTGGTGAATACCAAATTAATCCAACTGCAATTTTTTCAGCCTGACAGTCCATAGTTAAATCACCCAAGTATGACTGATAGGAAGCTTACATCACCTAGCCCACTGCTCAGGGCCTTTGTTCAATAAATCTGAATTTTTTATCTGCAGATAATTTTCATTCACAGAGCAGGTAGATGGCAGTTCAGGAGTGCACATGTGCCCCAAAGCTTCCCTCTGCCACAGCTGAGCTCCAGCATCCGTCCAGTGCAGGATTGCTGGAAGCCATGCATAATTCAATACATTTCTTAGAGCTACTATCATTTTTCCAAGGAATGGAACTCACTGGTGTGCATAAAAGAGAGTTTCTTAGCATCAGCTTTTTTCTTTTACATTTTCTTGTATCTTACTTTCAGGTTTAAGCATTTTTAAACTACGTATTAGACATTTTTAGAACATACTAACTATTAACATGCTTGGAAGACATACACAGACCATGACGCTACCTCTTATTCTTGTTACTTTCCCACAGAGTTTGACAGTGTACAGGCCTGTTCTATATCTAAATTTACAAGCTGTGACAAGTGATAAATATCCTTATTCCAAAAGGCTATTGTGTACCTCTGAGACAATTAAAATTCCTTAGATACTTACATGCAGTACAGAATACATTTAGTCAACATTAGAACATGTCAGATGAGGAATGTTTTATCCCAGGATACATCCAAGCATCTAAAAATAGGCCTTCAGTTTAAATAAAAGTATCATAATAATGCTCATTGGGAAATCCCCTTTCTTCACATTGCAGAAGTAATATTAATTCCTAGATTATGTCATGGTGTTTAGTAAGAATGGAGCACAAGAGTTTATAAACGTGTCAAATACACTATATTTAATTCTTTAAAAGAAAATACTGGTTAAAAATTATGCCTTTTAAATTCTTTTATCTAATCCAAGTAAGTCATACCACACACTTCAGGGCAGAGACTGAGCTCTGGTCCACCCTAGTCCATTAATCAGAGGAAGAGAATACAAGAGTTTCCCTGGCTTGGTCATTAGAAGTTTTGATCAAGATACATCATTTTATTCAGAACACATCATTCCTCACTCAGTTTTGTTTAGTTTTCTCTGGAGTTTTCACATGCCTTTCCAGAAATGGCTGGCAGGAAGGCAGTATAACAGTAATGTGTGATAGAAAGGAAATTAAACACTGAGTAAATACAAATAGTACCCTATCACAGCACCTGAAATGTACACTGCTTTTCAGACACAAAGCAGTGGTAGTAAACAACTCATTCTTTTAATTACTTTTACGTGTTTTTGTAAAAGGGTGATTTCCAACTATTCTTTATCAATTAGAAGCTACTTTCTTCTTTGTGGTTGTTTAACTAAGGTATATAAGGGAAGTTCTCTTATTTGAAAAGGCTGATTTAGAAAAAGGGGGGGAAAAGAGAAGACCAGCATCATGATCAGCTGGAGAAACGTTCATGACATGCAAGAACTGACTGATCTGGGCTCATTTGGTGACAGCAAGGTCCATCATGAAGTGCTGGAGCCACTGGGGGTTGTTGCTGGCACCTGTCCACCAGTCAGCTGCTTAGGCATCATCTTCATTGCATCCTGGACAGCAAGACCTGCCTTTTGACATAGTAACACACACACACCAGGCAGTGTCTAAGAGCCCAGTTCAAACAGTGTGTGCTAGCATAACACAGCAGCCTTGAGACCCCTGGGTGAATCTGCACACAGAAGAGCTGTTCCCTGCTCTGAGTCAGACCTCACCAGAGCAGGATCGGACGCTGAGGTTTGCATGGGGGAGCTGATGGCTACGGGGTCAGGGTCCAGTTTCCATCTGTGAATCAGAACACTTTCTTCTCTCCTCCTAAATGCTCATATTTCTGCGAAAGTGTTTCTGACCGTGTAGTCTTCTATGGGCACAGCAATAGTAACTTAAAGTGCAGGAAGCTATACCAGCAATCCAGGTAGCTTGGAACAGCATACAAGGACACTGTGTAGCCTACTTTAATTGACCATTCGACACAAGGAACAGAGAGTCAGGGCTTGTTTGCAAATCACAAACAGCTGTAGATTTCTCCTCCAACCACACCAACACCAGGGGTGCACCCTCAAGGCTGCCACATGGGAAGCACATCACCATTTCTCAGGCTCACGTCCAAGGGACTGAATGTTTGCTCGTTGCTGATGGCATTGCTGATGCCTAGTATGTCAATAGCCTACAGTCTGTGATAACTCCCACTTGAGAGGAAAATGCCATGCAATTGTTTACATTTTATTCAGCTTAGTGTTCCTGGTTGGAGGGTCTCAGCTTGTCTTCTGCCAGCATTGATTTTACTTATTTCAGACCTCCTTCAGTTTTCTTCTAGCATTTAAACTGACTTTGGAAATCCCAGGTTGGGAACTTGTGGTCTCACACCTGTCACAAGACAAAGAACCACAACATGTCTGAGCTGTTTACAGCCTCATGTAATCTCACCCAAGCCTCTGGAGACTGTCAAACAGCAAGCTGGAAGGAAAGGCTGTTTGAGCTGCAATTTTTAAGTTCTCGGATCACTTCTCACAGACTGAAAGCTGCAAAAGATGCTATTTTTTCTTTTTATTGAAGATATTCTCAAGAGCACCTGGAAGGCTTACATAAATGACCTCAATTTTAACCTGTTTGGACTAGATTAGTATGAAGAAAAAAAAGCCATGAAAGCCATGGGTGAGATTCCAGCTCAACCTCCACACTGGAGAAGACTTTTCTCTCTCTACAGACAAACACTCGTTTGGCTGTAACACTGCACTCACTACTAAATTGGAATTTACATGTCTTCTTCAGGAGTCATAATGGGATCAAAGATTAGAAACTTCTTTGAAGTTTTTCTCCCTCTGCTCCACTTTTAATATGTACCTGCACGGATCCATCAAAGTTCTCCTAAACTCATCAGTAACTCTCCCTTCCCAAAAGGGGCAAGCACTCAGGCTCTTTTATAATCCCTATTTGTTTGTGTTCATTATCCACACTTCATTTTGCACGAGCCTTAAATTTAGTTAATTGATTTTTCATGTGCTTTATATAGGACAACTTTGTTTTCTGAAGCCTTTTGGTCTAAATGAGATTTGCTGGTAATATTTACAGTACTTATAACTTCAGTCCTGTTTATTGCTAGGAAGGCACACAGTGGATTGAACTGTGTGCATAACAAATTCATTGTGTTCCACCTTTGACAACAGCTATTAATAATAGGATTGCAATGAGATCATCTCAGACTCACTTACTTAACTTGGTCCCTCTAGAAAAGAGATCAAAGAAACACAGAACCTCAAGGTTATTTGTCTCTTGTTGGGGAAAACAAGATAACAGACTCATGGACCCTAAGCAGAAATTACACAGGGGAAAAAACAATTTCAAAAATCCTAGAAAAATTTCCATCATTCAAAACTGTGACCCAGGTATTTGTTTGTCTCGCTGTGACTCAGAATTGGCTCATAACTACCACATCAAACTCCTTGTATCTTTAAATCAAAGCTTATTTAAAAAAAAAAAAATAAATCTGTATTTGGAAAAAAGCCTATTATCAAAGAGTTTGTGATGTTTTTTCTCATTGAGAGCAATTGGTTCAGCTCCTAGATTTTAAAGCTGGAGTCCCTCACTGGCTCTGAACTCATGGACAAGAGAAAATGCAGATTTGAACCAGACACAGTGTGCAGTGCTTTTTGGAGATAAGTGATAAGTCCCACAGTTAAACATCCAGAATTAGCCATTTCTAAATATTGACTTATAAACTATAATGAAATGCATGAGAGGAACATGCTGAAGAGGAAAGGGTTTTAGCAGTCCTGTAGGGCTGTACTTTATTAGTGGGAAATATGAAGATGTTAGCAATGATTCCATTTGGCAGATTAGTTCAGAATAGAGGGGAAAAAAAAAGAAGAAGAAAGAAAAGAAAGAAAAAAATATTTTAGGAAAAAAAAAACCAAGAAAGAAAAAAAAAAGAGAGAAATGGAAAAGCTCTCACTTCTTCAAAGCTTTATTTCTTAATTTTTCTTAAGGCTAAATTAAGAGATTAATCCATTCCAATGAATCCCCACAGCGTTCATTTCTAAACGAGTATTTCCTCCCTCATCAGATAGAATAGGAAGATTAGAGTATGAAAAGGAGACAATTTATAGCCAGTTTTCTGGTCGCCAGAGGACTTTCAATTTGGTTGTGACAGATATGTTCCATCTGCTTCTTGCCTTCTTATTTTTTTCATTTTAAGTGCTACTGTTCCAAGTTCTGTGTGTCCCTAAAAAGATGTGTGCTGTGCTGGTCCACATTACAGGCACTGTAATTTCCCTTTGAAATTCACATTCCTTTAGCAGCTCTCTTCTAAACCTGGCTGTGGAGGGGCCATCCCTCTGTCCCCCTCACATCCCTATAGGAAGGGATTCCCTTAACAGTGAGAAGAATAAATTAATAAATCACAGAATTGCTTTATGAATCACAGAATGCTTTAGAAAATCTCATTTAAAGATTGAAAAAAGTAGTTATTTTAGAATTATTATTTAGAATTATTATTTAGAAATGGCTTCATTGTTTTCTTTGTATCCCAATAAGGAATGAATGAAGTATAAATAAAAAAAAAAGTAGTCACAATCTCCTATTGAGCAGGGCAGAACAAGAACAGCCATGGGACATCTTTAAAGTATAGAGGGGGCTGATGAAACAGCTCCATATAGGGGTACCTAAGCAAGCTGCCACAGTAGGTACATTCACAAGATTGATCATTGAATCAATATCTCCCCACAGAGTCAAATAGTTTAGGTGTCTATAAAGGGAATAACCTGACCATGGAGCAGTGCACTCACTACCTTCTCCAGTAGAACTGGTGTCTGGCAGCCTAGTTCTGTGAGTGGTTTTTAACTGCTTCTTATGCTCTGCAGATTAAACATGAAGAGTCACAGTGAGGAAATTAGGCATTCGTAATAAATCAAATAATCCTGTGTGAAAATGGGCCAGGAAAGGGGATTTGTCACCATCCATTTCTTCTCTGTCGCCTCATTACCCAGTACCTGCACCAACATTTGTACTCTCCCACCCCATTCTACGGACAGGAAAGTGAGGTGGATAATTTAAGTCACTTTTAAAAAGCCAGACAGAAATCAATGCCAAAAACTGGAACTGGAGCTGCCAGGTCTGAGCCAGGACAATTTTAGCACACAGGCACAGAATCTCCTAGAACATTTTTTTTTTTTTTTAACAACTAAAATGCAGATTTTATATGGCATTTTACAACAATAACAAACAGGGTGATGAAGCATTCTGTTGAAGTTGAGCTGGCACAAGAATGTGGCAAAATTCTTTCAAGTGTCCTTCACTCACAAAAAGCAGACTTTGCAGAGTTGAGAGTTTTGTGGATGTTTTCAGGTTTGACCAACTTCAGCTCAGTAACTTTGCCACCCCTCCAAATTTTTCAGGTTGCTATTGTCATATAGAAGTAGTTCTGCATTTCCAAACCAGCTTGATCTCCCTGACTCTCCTTATTCATTGCAGGGAGTGATAGAGACTGTCCCAGGGTGGTTATGCCTCTTCTGTGTGCTCCAGTGAGCAGGGGAAGAGGTAGCAGTGTAGACAGCAAAAACATTATCTAAGCTATAAAAATATTATCACAATATTATCACATTTAGAATACTATCACAAACACCATAACTAAACCCCACTGAAATTAATGGGCAATTTGTACTTCCAGTCTCTCCAAATAGAGAAATGGCTGTGCCTACACCTCCAGATCATTCTTTGAAGAGTTTTTTTTTCCCCCAGCTGTAACAACTAGAGTATGAAAAGCAAATTCCAAGAGTCTGAAAGGCAGCTAAAATGTCTTTTCAGTCCTTGCTCTTCCTGGCTGACATACTGCACTTTTCCAGATGCTTTGTCCCACAAAGCTGAAAATTCTAACACGATGCTCCTCTTCTAGTTGTACTCAGAGTGAAGAGATGGCACAAAGTGATAATTTTATCCAAATATTGTTATCAGAACAAGAACTGAAGGGGGAAAAATGAATTTGTCATGTAGAAAAATAACCAGAAAATCAGTCATTAGAAATATGATTGGAATGTATTTTCATATAAGAGAATATTTTTGTATTTACTTATGTATTTGAGAACAACTGGTAGAACTGTCCACAGTGCCACAGTTTTGAATGTTCTACCTTTTTTGGAGGCAATTAGTCACCTCTTCAAGACTTTTGTGCCCACTTCTCCATCCACCAGAATCTGACACTTTGATATTCTTGCTTATTAGAATGGAAATTCAACATTTAGAAAGGCCAAGTAACAGGAGGTCAAAAATCAGCACGAAACCTATACTCTAAAGAAGGGATCACAGAAATTTACATGAAACAGGCAGTTTGATATTTCTATAATTTTAAACAAAACAGTAGCTGTCATGAGATAATAATGGGAAATTTGAAATATTCATCACCATTTTCTTGCTCAGTCTGAAAAGAAATTGCTTCAGCACTCTGAGCTGTGGGTAGATATTGAATAGCATTATGTCTTCTAGTCTAGTGCCTCACCAGCAAAGAATTGCCTCTAAACCATGCTATTATTCTATTTTAAGCATCTTAAGCAACAGGGATTTCATCACTTGAATTGGAAAAATATTTAACAGACTAGTAGATCTTATGACAACAAAGTATTTCCTGATATTATATCAATATTCTTAAATTTCCTAAACTCATTGTAGCTACCATACCTTAATTCATTCTGAACAACCCATCTTTCTTCCAGTCCTCCACACATCAAACTGTTTTGTGGTACCTAATGAACTGTTTCCCATGTGGTACTTACAGCACTTTAAGTCTATTTTGAAGTACATAAAACTAATTATGTGAGCAGGATACTCAGGTAATCATTAGAAATGCAGATACAAGCAAGTGACAGAAGTTTAAGCCCCTTAAAACAGTGAAACAGAAACCATAGCCTGGACATCATGTTACTGTCCTGCAAAATCACAAGGTAATACTGGGAACCCCATCCAACAGCTGTGGGTCTTTGGTGTACCACATGAAAATGAAAATTTAATTGGGGCAGACACAGGAGAAACCTGAATATAATGTATTTAGAATTCCAAGGGAATAAACACCAATTTAGTTATTTTTCTTTAAGTTAGCTATTTAGGTTTTTTTTATTTTTGGTGACATAGTTGTCTCACTCCACTTCAAATCATACTTGTTTCAACCTTAATGTGACTTTGCTAGTCAAGGATTTTTTCTCATATTTATGAGAGAACACTCATGCCCCTCTTAGACACACTGAAGTATCTGAATGTTTCAATTCTAGCCAATTTGGAGTGTAAACAAACTCGACAAGGTTCTTGACATACAAAAAACCTCTGCCTAACTAACGAAAAAAAAAAGCTTAGAAGATTATGGATTTTTGAACCTCAGAAGCGGTGGTCCAGAACTGAGAATAAACATAAACTTTTCAGGTGATCTTGAAGAGAAATGTAATTGGAAAACCTGTATCTGCAGCACTCAACGAATTTAGGAGGGAGCTGATAGAAGGACCTGGAGCTGAGCCTCAGCCCAGGGTTTCCCAGCTGTCCCACATATTGTGGATTCAGGCCACATGGCTTTGCTCCAGCAGACCTCACCTGTGCCTTTCTGCAGCTTGGTAGAGAGCTCACCTTGTGGAAAGCCATGGGATGAGAGCTGTGAAAGTGGTGGGAAGTCAGAGCTGCAAACTCCACACCGAGCAGAGAGGAACAGTGGCAGCAACGAAGGATTAACTGCACCCATCAGTATGGTGGCTTCTCACTGCCTCTCCTTCTCTGAATTCTTTTGTTCAAACACAACTGCCCTTGCTCACCATTTGGAATAAAGAACTCACCCTGAAGTACTTTAACCATTTTGGTTTGAACATGGCAGGACAGAGAGTGGTGAGCTGTGGAGAGCTCCCCTGACCCACCCTACCACCCATCTTTGAAATGGAGTAGAATTGGGTTTCTGTAGTTGCATCCCTCAGCAAGGAGAGAAGCTGCTGGGTGCCACCATCATCCCAAATGAGCTTCATGGAGCCTAGATCCTCTGTGTTCAAAGCACAAGTTCCATGTAAGCATCAGAAAGTGGATTTTAATTGGTGAAAATGGCCCAGTGACCTCCACTCGCAGGTCAGCTCCCTGGCCCAGAAGCTGGTGAGATGAGATGGTGGGGTGACTTGGCTTCCAAGCTGTCCCTGCAGCCCCAGAACACAATTGGGAAGGATTCCACTGATCCTGATTAGCAGCTGATGGCACAGCTGCCAAAGCTGGAGTGCTATCAACCAACAGCAGCCTGGCTTATGCCCACACCCCAGGGATTCCAGCAAAGACCAGAGGACAAGCAGGGGAGTGCTGCACAATCTGCCACATTCCTACCATGGGAAAACAGTGCTGTCTCACCCCTGCAAATCCATTTAATTGAGTCAATCAGTAGATGTGAGCTGTTGCCAGAAGTCAGGCAAGGAGCACAGAACAGGCTCTGTTTACATCCAGGTTTGCTGAAATCACAGAGGTCAAGGGAGGGGGAGAAATCTGGTGAAGAACAAAGCTGCTGCATCACAGCTTTAGGAACAAACCTCCTTGCAAGACAAACACCGTGGCTCCTTATTCTAAACAGCTCAAGGTTTACTCTCTAGTCAGCACGTAATCAGTATTGCTGCGCCACAATGAGACACTAGTTGTGGGTCCTGAGAAGACATGTAACCACAGATCACAGAGTCAGCACCCTAAGACAACCCGAAGAGAAAAGCAAGGACAGGATCACACTAGGACCCCTACAAGAATAATAATTTCCCCTAAAATACCCTGCCTCTAAAATAAATCTGTTTTCCTCTCATGCAGCCATATCCATCTGCTTTTAAGCAACTCAGAATACACTGATTTTTTTTTTTTTTTTTTAAGGCAGATATAAGCTCTTCAGGTGACCTCTGCCACGTACAACGGTAGCAGCCCCTCTATTTATAATGTATGCACACTTGTAAGATGTTTTCAATTACTTCTGTCTCCCTGACATGCAGAGATGATGCTCAGATAGGAAATTGTGCTATCATATACCTTTGAAGATTTCTGAAGCTAGATCTTTTTGCATTTTCTACCCTACTGAGCTAGGAAATTAACAGTATAACTTTACCCTACCTTCTAGAAAGCCTGGCTTAGCCAAATATATGATCTCAGGTTGTAACTACAGAATCAGCTATTTATTTAATTTAATAAGACCATTCTTCCAGCAGACAGCAAAGGGAAGAAATAATATGTCATGCAAAGATTCCTAAGCCAATACTTCTCCCCTACATCCACTCCAGGGTTACTTTCCATGAGTTCTCAAGTGCTCTGATGATCTATGTAAAATAAACTGCAGTAGGATGAAAGGCAACAAATTGTAGTCCCCAGGTTTTGGGCAAATAATTTAACTCTTTTTATTGAATGTAGCAAGAAAAAGATGAGAAGAGTTTCACACTGTTAACATTTCTGTGAAAGTTAACCATTCAACAGTAAGGCAACAATTTTTTTCCCCCTGCTTATCTGTTGTGTGAGCAGTGATGAATGGGAGCTGTGTTGCCTTTAATCCAAAGGAAGTGAGTGGTGTTAGGTGTCTTCTCCTGTGATGACACCCCCAAGAGCTGACACCCTAAGTGTGCTAACTGCACTCCCCACCTTGGTGACAACACGATCCCTCTCACCCTGGTCCAGGAGGAAGCATGATCCATTTGGAATTAAAGACAAATAAAAGACTTCTGGGGTGGACAGATGAACATGTCACAGGAACAATGTCAGAGAGATGACCATCAGGAGGTGCTCATTCTCTTGCTCTCCCATGGAGACACAGGGAAACCAGACAACTGCACAGATGAGCTATGTAACTTGTTAGTGAGAGCATAAATGGTAAATATTAATTTTAATCAGGTGACAGGCTGAGCTTGTCTCTACTCAAATTTGAACACGCAGAACACTTCCCCTAGGTAATTTGCAGATCCATCCAGAAACATTGCAGGTTGCACAAGCTGGTCACAAAATCCTAATGCTAACATTACAAAAGGTTACCAACTTCAACCACATGGGCTAGAACAAGATGTATGAGTCAAATACTTTCACATCCTCCTGGTGACTGGAATGCAGTTTCTGTTTTTATGGGCTTAATCTAAAAATATAACATAAAATGCACCAGAATATTCAAATCAAATCAGCTTCTTTCATGACGAATGAAGAGTCATAGGTAATTTTCTGGGTCTGAGATTACTAATGCTTCTTCCACAGTTTTTGAATGAAAATCAATTGACTCAGATTCCACAGTTTGCCTTTTAGAGAATTCTCTGACATCATAAATGTTGGGTAAAAGTGCAAAGCAAAAGAGGTTGCCTATCATCAAAGTAAAGTTAGTAAAAAATAAACAGAAATAAGGAACCAGTTCAACAGCAAAAGAGGGTACAAGCATATGTGTGGGAGCACTGGAAAAGTTAGAAGTTCCTGGACTCATTATCTCTGGCATTTCCATTGCATGATATAGATAAGGCAGAAGGGTTTGGTTTGGTTTGTTTTTGTTTTTAAACTATTTTCATTTTATTTATTTTAATTCATTTCAGAATAATATAAACACCAAAAGACTTAGGAGCCAGCAGCATCTTGCCCCTTCTGGCTTTTTATATCACCTGGTCTCCCATGTCTGCACCCCTCCTGGGCTCAAAACACTTTGATATTGACACCAGCTCAATCCAGTCTTCAAAGAAAAATGGGCATGAAAATCCTTCAGTCCCCCTTTCCAGTCTGAGCCCAGGGCACACACACATTTCCCAAGGACTGCACATTGTAATGGGTATTATTTTGAACTTGATAAAATTAACAGTTGTTACAGAAAACAGGATTTGAAATGACATTTCAGCCACATGATCCTTCTGTCTGGTAGATGAGAAAATAGCTGTGATATCAGTTCTGATGCCTTTCATATCACTGGCATTATCTGATTAATTTTCTAAACTAAAGTTATTACACTGCATATTAAGAAGCAGAAGAAAAGCAGATGAGAAAGACTGTGTTGCTCACTTGAGATAATTTTTGCTCTAGACTGTTCTATAAGGCTGCAATGTACTTACCAAATACAGTATTGTATGATTATTTACTGACTTCATCTTGAAAGAAGGAATATTCTAAGTAAAAACAAAACACAGAAGTGCCTCAGGTTCACTCTTAATGGGGTTTTTGCTGCAGCAGGGAAACCAGCCCCATCTGTATGCACCTATTCATCTATTAATATTATTTTTTTAAATTACACTGGAAAATCATGATACCAAACCTGCAACTCAGCGGCATAAAAAAAATCAGTAAGTGCTGCAAATTACTTTAGTCCAAAGTCAGACAAAAACTCCAGTCTGGACAATCCTGGTATCCCCCCAGAAAGAAGGGCATTTTTGGACTTACGGTTGGTTGTCCTGCTTTGGTCACTCTGGGTGCTCTCGTTTGACTGGTTGCTGGAGACAGAGGACACACTTGAGCTCCTGACAAAACCAAACGTTGCCAGTTTGGCTGCTGGCAACCGGGAGTAGCCTGGAGGACGGAGACCAGACTGGCAGGGCTTGGGAAGGTTTGACTTCACAGCACTTGGGCATGAGCCTTTCTTAAGATCAACTGAAAGAAGGAAAAAATTAGGACATTTTTGTTAAATACACTGAACTGGGATATACTGAGCATTACCTGTACAATTCTCTCTACATGAAGACATGATAAAGACTGAATTCTTGTTTCAACATCTGCTCAAACTGGAGTAATCTCTTATTTGCTCCACTAAAAAGAAGCTCTGTGGAACCATTACAGGTCACAGCAAAGACCCATGAGGCATATATAAAACTTCAAACAAGGTAATGTAGTTAAAGTCTGCTAAAATTTTTTAAAATGTCATCTTTTTTTACACTGTATCACTTTCTAGTTTTACATTTGTTATGGGCCAGTTGAAAAAAACTCATACACAGAGAAAAACATGTTACACACATACTCCAATTTTGGAAACTATTGTAGAAAGCCAGCCATTCTCTCAAGGACATTGTTTGTGTTCTATCAAAGAAAACATTGATTTTAAGTCTTTCTTTCAAATTCTATTAAAAGAAAATGCGCTTTTCTTGCACCAAGCCTGGGAACAAGGACATGGCCTGCAAAGTTGCACTTTTTTAACATACAGCCAGCCCCTTTTCTGCCAATGGACTTCTCCTCACCATAAAACCATCAGGTTATGTGGATGACATCAGCCAAGTCTCAGAGAGCTGCCAGTAGTGGGCTTACAACAGATGAAGTTGAGCAAGAGCAGCAGTTCAGCCACCATGTCTGCCTGTGGTAACTACTAACTGGTCAGCTCTCCCTAGCTTGTGTCCTAACCCATTTTCTGCTGCTCTTGCTTTGGTGAACTTTTCTTGGCAAATCCAGAAAATAGGTCCATATCTTTCCCAAATGGCAGGATTGTATTCAGGGATCAAAGATTAGTGTTTGGTTTCATTGGAAGGTCTGGATACCAAGTGGATCTGGACCTCAACAGTACATAAAATCTGGACACAATTTTTCATTGTAGGTTTGACAGTATCATGTTCCTTGTGGAGTGCTAAGCAGTAAAAATATGTTTTTAAAAAATATTTTAAAAAATTATCAGTGCTATCCAAAAGATGACACTAGAGTGTTTAATCAGTCATCAAGACTGGTGGATCAGGAGAAAAGGCAGCATTAAGACTATCAGCAAATTCTTCCAGAAAAGACCACAAAGTCACCCTTTTCCCATTATTTAGTGAATGCTATTTGTGCATTAGCTTGACACATACTTCAAAGGAAGAAGTGAATATTCATAATATAACAGAAAAATAGAAATTAACTGCATAGTAATAATACGGTCATCATATTATTACGGTATTTAATTCTTTTGTAAACTATGTAGGTCACAGCCTTATTAATTTTAATGAAGCATTACTCTTTAAGGAGACTGCATAGAAAACAAGACTAACTCCACTGAGCAGAAATAGGTTATAGGGATTTTGAAAGATAGTTGTGTACCACATCACAATAATAATACTAAGCTTTGTTTAACAAAACTAAGCCTTTTCTTTTGAAATAGAAATTATATAACACCAAGTTAAAAAGAGTTTTGTTATTCAACTAAAACACATTCCTCTAGAAGACATCAAAAAATGTTCCTTGCTTAATGAGAGCAATAATTTATACAGTAGACTCTTAAAAATGCATTTTTTCTACCCACTTTGCACAAGTTGAAGCCTTTATTAAGACTCAAGGAGATGGATGTCTGACTGCAGCACCTTCACTGGCCCAGAGGGCACACTATGGAGAATAATCCAAATGAAAATAACAAATCCCTACAGAATATAAAAAAACCCTGTTAAAATCCCAGTTCACTTTTTTGGCACCCTAAGGAACTCAGAACTATGAAACGATGGGCTGAGAGGTAGCTGTGGGCTCCAGGTACAGGATGAAGAGCAGCACAGGCACATTAGGATGGAGGAGAGTTAAGCAGGGATGTTTGCTGCCAGTTTACTGCCAGGCTTGTGCACCATTGCTTTGACAGTGGTTCTGTTACACCTGGTTTATGATTATCTACAAAGCACCTCCAAACCAGGTGTCTACTGTCTCCACTGTTGGGGGACATTCATGTCATATCTAAATGACTCCACAGCACAAGTGCTACAGAACCTGATCTCAGTGTTTCCTTCAATGCTATCAACAGAGCTCAGAATTAATGTGAATCACATTAACTAATTTGCATGTAGGAATACAAAAAAGTATCTAGGCTTTAAGAGTCCCAGCTTCTAGAAATGACATGCTAATCATCTTTAGGACAGAATCTCTCTATTTGAGGGAACTAACATTTTCCTGCATCAGCAACTACTGTATGGTAGGACTCAGTGTAGCTTACACCAGTGTAAGGCTGCACTTTTGCTATGGAAGGATGATCCTCTGCTTTTTCTCTTCCACAATCAGACTCGCTGTGCCCCCAGCAATGCTGATATAAACACTTATTTTAGCAATATTTTAGATGGGCCAGACCATCTTGCTTACACAGCAGGCTGCAGTCACACATTTGCTACTGGCTGGGTATGGCCAAACATCAGCTTCACCAACTGATGACCCTGAAGGAGGGTTACACAATGACAACTGCTTGTGCCACACTGTCCAAATTTTTCCCTGTGTTGCCCTGGTGACAGCACCAAGCCCAGGTAGCCTCCAGATCTGAAGCAGAGGCTGCAAGAGCCAAGAACCTGCCCAGGTCAGTGGCAGCAGGGAGAAGGCATGGAACTGTCTCTTGTGGGTTTTAGGGGTTTCTGAAAAACACATCAGCAGGACTTCACTACACAAGTAAGAACTGAGATTCTTGTTTCCTAAAAACCTCTGAAACTTGAGGTAGAAGGAGAAATCTTTCCTTTTTACAGCAGAAAGCTATAAATATCACAGATTTCCTGCAGCAGTAAAGGAAAATCCACTGGGGTGGCAGGGAAAGTGGTTAGAAATGGTTTTGTTTAAAAAACATTAGAAATGTGCTTGCCCTAGGAAAGTGAGATTCACCTGGGACTCCCACGTCCTCAGCTGAACCACAGGGAATTTCCTTAAAACCAGAAGGCTTTTGGTAACAAACTGCCCAGCCATCACTGTCTTTACTTCAAAATCATTCTCCCAGTACTGGGCAGAGTATTCAGTGGATTTTCTCACATTTCTGTGCGTGTTCCAGTTTGTGACTTCAATTACATTCCCCCTGAACAAACAATGTTTTGTGTCTTGAACTCCTCATCATCCTTAAATTATTTTTCACTTCTCTTCTTTGTAATCTAACTCTTCTTTACCACAATGACCTAGGGGTAGGACAGTATCCTCATTAGGGATGCATTCAAATCCTTAAAGCTCAGTTATTTTGTGTCTTCTTTCTCATTAAAATACATGAGACAACAGCTTATTGTACATACTTTCTTTTTAAACATCATCAAGTTTCATGATGGATGTTTTTTCTTTATTTCTGTTTCTTAGAAGTATAGAAACACTCCTGCAAACAAGGTCTGGGAGTTCAAAACAAAAGTTATTTTAATGAGCAGATTTCATTTCAACAAGAATTTGCCAAAATAAGCTTAAAAAATTGGCAAAAAATCTTTCCAGCTGTCTCACTGCCTGAAGCTAATTATAGAATTAAGTATTGTTGTCTGTACAGCACACAAACGATTTTTTATGATAATTCAAGCAATTCCCTTCTAGAAACATGAAAACATTTTGAGGTAGTGACTGACTGACAAAAACCAGATGTGCTTGGGGAGACTTAAGAAAGCCCTGAGCAAGACTTCTTATGCATCCCCAGTGTATGTGAATCACATCTCCATGCACATGTATAACTAAAGAGCAACTTTCATGTGGCTTCTCTGTGAAATTTGAAATAGGCTTTTGCTGAAATTAATGAAAAATTAAGAAAGGATTTACACAGATATGTTCATATGATAAAGAGCAGTGATTCAGGGATTCTTGTCAAGCCTTGTCTTTCGCAATGGATTTTTGGTTGTTTGGAAGTTCTTGACAAGTATTCCTGTCAAAACTTTAATCATTAGCTGTCATTTTCTCTCACAAAGCTCACTTTCTTTTAGGGGATGTATTCTTATTTCATAATGGGGAATCTGGTGCAAAAAAGAAAAGTTACCTGCTTGCAAAGTCACTGATTTAGCCAGAGATAACACAAGCACAATTAACCCATCTCAAAGTTAACCAAATCATTGACATCTTTGCAGATTAAAAAAAAAAATCATGCTAGTAAAAAAGCTATTCTGTTGCCACTACCTGTTACAGACATAAAACCTTCTTGATGAACAGGAGCTGAGGAAAGGGATTTTAAATAGACTTTAAAATACTGCTGAGCCTGGGACAGTTCAATTCCAAAGGGAGAGCAGATCAGCTAGTCCACCATCAGATGTTAGGAAATGCTCATCTCCACCTGATTCAGATTTAAAAATCTCAGAAAGCTGCTCTGTGCCTTCCCAGCTCCCAGGCAACCTAAGGTGGGTTAGCACATTCTCACCACCCCAAGATGTTGCTTCATACAAACTGCAAATGTCCCCGTTTGCTCTGCAGCTGATGTGCAAAGCAGCAGCATCACACAGAAACATTAAGCACAGGAACTCTCAGTGCCTGAGCCACACTGACTGTGTTTTCCACTGAAAGTCCAGAGCAGCCAGAACACTCCTTCCTCAGCACCTCAGAGCCACATCTCACCCACCCAGCTGATGGGTGTTCAGAAGCCCCTCAGGTGCCCAGCCAGTAACAAGGTTTGGCTTTCGCCAGCCAAATACAATACATACAATACAGATACAATAATTGCTGGGAGCAGAGACGTGGCTAAATTTCAAGTATGGGTACCATGTCCTTAGCAAAACCTGGCTGAAGAAGTTTGTGTCTCCCTTTGAAGCACTTAATTTCTCTTTACAAAATGCAGATTGTTCCCCTCTCCCCCACCCCCCAAAAAAAATAAAGGAAGTGCTAATTGAAAGCACTATAATTTTTCTGCCCCTATACTCAGCGCTGGTGAGGCCACACCTCGAGTACTGTGTCCAGTTGTGGGCCCCTCAGTTCAGGAAGGATATCAAGGTCCTGGAGCAGGTCCAAAGGAGGGCAACCAGGCTGGTGAAGGGACTTGAGCACAGACCCTATGAGGAGAGGCTGAGGGAGCTGGGGGTGTTCAGCCTGGAGAAGAGGAGGCTCCAAGGAGACCTCATCACTCTCTACAACTCCCTGAAAGGAGGGTGTAGCCAGGTGGGGGTTGGTCTCTTGCCAGACAACTTTCAACAAGACAAGAGGGCATGGTCTTAAGTTGTTCCAGGGGAAGTTTAGGTTAGATATTAGAAAGAATTTCTTTACGGAGAGGGTGATCAAGCATTGGAATGGGCTGCCCAGGGAAGTAGTGGATTCTCCATCCCTGGAGATATTTAAAAAGAGACTGGATGTGGCACTCAGTGCCATGGTCTAGCAACCGCAACGGTGGTTCAAGGGTTGGACTCGATGATCTCTGAGGCCCCTTCCAACACAGACAATTCTATGATTCTATGATTACTGGAGGATAGATAACGTTTTCACCTCTGAATTCTCCCCTTGCCACCTTTTTCCTTAAATAATCAGGATGTTGGCCTACTCAAATCCAAGTACCTCAGACTGAAAACCTATAAAATAAGCACACAGCTGGAGTAGCAGTTATACATTTCAGGAAGTAAACTCAACCCCCCTTTTCTATCATCAAATCTCAGCTGCTTGTTCAAGCATTAAGTATTTCTGAGAATAAACATGAAAGCAAAGCTTTTGTACCAGGAGAGAACTGTAGATATATTGTAGCATTTATGATGAAATACATTATGCAAGCGAACACACAAATAAATGTGTATATATATGTGTGTATCTGAGTAATCAGAAACATTGCTGTCCTGATTCATATAGAAATTGTATATTTAACAAAATTTGACTTGGAAATTAGAGGACCTGCCAGACCCTCAGGACTGGCATATTTAATAGACAGAGAGGTGATGAGGAAACATTTCATTAACTCACTCTGTGAGGAAAAAAAATCATAAATGTAACTTCCTCAAAAATGAGGAATTAAGTGAAGTTAGCGAGTAGAATTAAGTAAAGTTTAATGATAAGATCTCTCTTATACTTTTCAAAATGAGACATGAATCCCATCAAAACAATCAGCTAATTAATGCAAATCCTATTAATGCTAATTAATGGTTGCTCCAAGAAGTCTTTATAACCAAGGAAAAAATATTCATAACTTGTATGTTATAGACACAGTATCCTTCAGTGCTTGATTAAGTCTAAAAGTTTCCCATTGAAAAAGCAGAGTCACTTATGTAAATTTTAAGCTTTCAGAGACACTATTGCATCTTTAACTACATAATGATTCAATGACTTCCTAGCTCACCTGCAGAACAGAACACATTTTCTTATATTCAGGCTTCTTGCCTGACCCATCACCTGACGCCAGGTGATGTAAAGCATCACCTAAGGAGCAGCACTGCTTAGTAAGGAACTCGCATGTGTCACGTCCTACAGATGAAGCAGGATCACTGCTCCAGTCACACTTTAGGCATCACACTTGGAGAACCCAGTTGTGGGATCATTCATTATTATTTCACTTTCTATTTGGTGTGCCTGAAAACTCATGAAACCTTTAATGTACGTGTAGCCCTTGCAATTCATCACAGCACTTCAGGGATCTAATCATCAATTATTTCAGAGTCAGTTTTAGGAGTATTAGTATTATACACAGGCCAAACCACTCAGCTTATCAGTGCTGCTTAAGCACACTGCTGCATTATGAAAAGCATGGCAAAGGGGAATAAAATCCTCATTATAAGGAGGCACTGCTTCTGTCCTCGATATTGTGCCATGGCAGTTTCTGTTGAGAAGCCTCAGTGGTACCTCACACTTTGTCATGGGCTGGCAACTGGCTGGATCCTCCTGCTTCCATTACCCTAGGGCAGGACTGAAATCACTAGGATTAGAAACTGGATTAAAAGCTCAGGATCGAGCTGCAAAACATGCTGATTAGCAGTCTTAAAGGCAGGACTGCTATCCTTGAGAGAAAAATGCCTCCTAGTACCCAGCTGCTTTTGCTGTAGTCAGCCAAACCTTCACACTCAAAAACACACATGAGCAAGGGGCTTACCAACACCCCTTCCAAATGCTGACCAAATGCTGATGCATTTTGACTGCTCATATTTGTAAATATGACTCTATTGAAGATTAGTTTAATCCTGTTTCTCAAATATTGCATCAAAACCAGTTTAATACCACGGCTAACTGCTAAATAAGGGAAAGGGGTTGACAGAAAGTCAAAAATGGTGTAATTTACTTCAAAATAATTGGCTAGAGAAGTGTCCGAGCTTGCTTTGAGCATTGCCAGTCTGCCTCACACCAGCTGTGACATGTCTAGGGTTGCTGTCCCACCCAGGCCCTCCCTGCTGGCAACTATGGACCCATCTCTGGTCTGAGTTTGTGCATGGGCATGGACACAGCCATAATCAGGAACCAGTTTTCTGCTGCCCTTCCACTCCTACACCAGTCTTGTCCTGTCTGCTTTACAGATAGTAAACAGGACTGATAGGTTGATACTGTTCAGATTTGGAATGTCATCTCATGTAGGGAGGCAATAAATTAACACATACAAGACAAGTTCCGAGATGGATAAATAGATGGGTAAGGAAAAGTCCTGTCTGTAGACAAGAAAGAGCCAGGGTAATGAAGATGAATGAAAAAAAAAATTAAGACAGCATCCACGATTGAGGAACAGAAAAGACAGTGGATTCAGTCCTGCCCACATATTTCTTTCATATCTATGTCCCAGACTGGCTTCCATGATGCAATAACTTCCCCTACCCACCTCCTGAAGCATGCAGCCTCTTAAGGTTTCATTTTAAATTGAAAATATAATCCAGTCTCTCTCTGCACCTGTATTAGTGCTTACTGAACTGAACTTGCAGAGCTGATATGGTATTTACTGGCCAGCATACAAGCTTGGAGTGTCTCAAAAGTCTCACACTGGTGTGACTGGTCACGTTCTGATAAAGGCATCAACATCATTTGACCCAGACATGGGGTCAAATAGTAAATGATAGTGGTAAGAGGCACTGTGCTACAGATAAACTTCATTTCCCCATAAGCCACAAATCCTGCAATCCTATATTTCTGACTAGTGCTATTCTCTTAGGGTAAGAAAACATTCTGACCCATTTCCATTCCACCTCTAAATTTCTTGTGCAGCTCTGTATTGAGAAATGGATACCGGGGAGAAAGAACAATACTTTTCAAATAACCAAAAAAGAGGAGAAGACCCCACATCTGCTCCAGATAAAAAATGAAGTAAATTGCCACAAAAAGGATTAGGCAAAACCTTAGGGAAAACTTTTAACTTGAAAGCAGGCACCACGTTGGAGCAGCCTGCTTTCAGAGGCTGCAGAATCTCATAATGTAAGTTATCATATATAGTTTTTCATGAACAGGTTAAATAAACATCTATACAAAGGAATCCCATTCTGAGGCAAGAGAAGGGACCATAAGACTCCAAGTCATTGCTTAACTTTATCCTTTCTGACAATGTTTAAAAACCTGTGCAAACTTGTAAGCTGCTAAACAGATGCTATACTTCATGCTGCCAGTGACTGATATTCAATTGTCTCTGAAATTGCTGCTGCTTAAATGTGTGTTGTTAAAACTTCCAAGCTTTTCTAGGCTACAAGGGAGTATCCTATAGATGTAATTATTTTTTTTTTTTCTTTTGGCATCACACACTTCTGATGCTTCTCTTGCTTTTTCCTCCCTTCTAGTTCTACCCAGGGTCATGCTGAACTAGGCAGTAGCTAGGAAGGCGAGAATATTGTAAATTGTCTCCAAAGAGGCATATACCAGGGTTTTGGAGAACTGATGTCTCTGTTAGCACATCTGTTCAGGCTTTCAGAGCACTAAATAGTCAAAAAAAAAAAAAAAAAGTCAAATTTAGATTGAACAACTTGGTCTTCCTGATGGAAGAAAATATCCCATTATCTTCTGCAGGACAAAAGCAAGGATTTTTCAGGCATGTACAAGGAGGAGGAAGATAAAGAGCACAATGAGAATTATTACTGAAATTGGTTGTCCTGCTTTGGCAAGGACCTGTTAAACAATCTTTGTGCAAGTCTCAGACTCTCTAGTCAGCCTTGCCTCAGGATAGAAAGATACACCTCAAAGAGTGCTGCTGGAGCTTTGTAGAATCAGGTCAAGATGCTGCTCATTTTGTGATATTTCTGTCTGAAAAAAAAAATCTTATTGGTGATTACACTCAAAGGAAAGGAAAGTAAGTTCATACTTTACCTGAAGCATCAGGATGATAGAGGCTGGGAGCACTTGTTATTTCTCCTTGCTGATGGAGACAGCTACCTGAGGATCTTTGACTTGCAATGAGAATCCTGCTTTTTGCAGATGGCAACCTGGACACTGCACCCAGTCCTAGCTGTGGCTTGAGGATCATGGCAGATCGATAAAAACTTGGTGGGACCTCGTAGTGAGTATATGGTGGAGGGCAAAATTCATCTTTTGCAGGCCTTTCCCCAGCCTACAGAAAAATCATTAACAGAGATATCATGTAATAAATCAACAAATCCAGGTAACATGGAGCTCCAAATTGTTTAGAAAGGATAATTTTCCCTCCCTGTGAATCTGGGCTTCAGAGCACTGGAGATTTATTACCACCTTTGAAACGTGATCATCTTACCATAGGAACAGCTTTAGAAAAATACACTTTATAGTCTTACTACCCAACCAAACCCAAATAAAGAACTATCTCTTCCCCAGAAGAATTTGCAGTAGGGGAGTGACACAGTTCCCCAGTTCCATTCCATTTTTCTACACTCAAGCTGGGTCTCTGACTCTCACATCCTCCACATGGTGCTTTTTTGACTCAGGATAGGAGCACAGAGCAATGTCAGCAGCTTTTGCCTCTCTCATTTGTAACAATCTGTTTGTTCTTTGAGGCAGAGTCCAACTTCTTTCCTTTTCTTTATTGTCTTATAAAATGTAAAATCATCACAATCTAGGAAGGACTCTAATAATTTTTCAGTGCATCCCATTTGGGCCAGAGGAAATAAAGAAACATCTTAGGAAATTAAAAAATCTACATTTGTTTAAAAATTAATCAAAAAAGTGCCACAGGCTACCTAGGAAGAAATGTAACTGCCGATTAATGAACTCCACTCTAAGTTATGATGCATATAATATGCCAAATCAATTTCTTTTTAGCAATTATAAGCACTTAGAATATGCACTTCAATATTGGCTACAAAACCTTTGATCCTAGCTACATCAAGAGCTTTAATCCTAATTTAGTGAGTCTTTACTGGGCTAAAAGAGAAAAGATTGGACTTAAACTATTAAAAGTAGGATTTTTGAGGCCTTTGCATAGGAAGTAGCAGGGCAGATGTAACAAACACCAAGCATAATATTTTTTACTCTGTATATTTCCTTTGTTTGCTCTGCTATTTCCCGCTATTAGATCCTTCTTTTTTTTTTTTTTTTTTTTTTTTTTTATTATACTCCTGTGACCTATTTATACAAGTTAGGATGCAGGTTTTTATGGTATATTCCTTAGGCTTGGTCTGCAGGAGAGGGTTAGCTTCTTACTTTCAGCTTCTGGATATGAGCTTATTTTCCTAGGTAAGTTTCAATTATCTTTTCTCCCTCTGATGAATTTATTTCAATTTAATTTCACTATGCACTTCCTATAATTTCATATCTGACTGGCAATGAACATATTAATGCCAAGTACTTCAGTATAAGGAACAGAGAAAATCTTTGAATATCTCAGACATGCATTTTTCATAAAATTGGGTCAACTTCACCAAACCTTCAGTCACCTTGATTTCTTGTTTATTGGCACTATGCTATGACACAAAAGAGGAGCAAACATGCACACATAAAAATAATCATATGCATAAAACTTCTCAAGCTGAGAAGTGAGAAGGATTTTGGGGGACATACACTTGTTATGAAGCCACACTTGTTTTTCTTTTCTATTTGACTATGAACTGACAGAGTTCAACTCATCTCAAGAGAACTATGTGCAATTATAGATTATAAGGCCACTTTAAAGATCTTAAAAAAAAAAAAAAAAGGGGAGGGGGTAGTGAGACCTGTTAGCATTCTCTACTAGATTTTTGTAGGAGGGACTTTTAAATAAAATATCTTTTGCAGCCTGTCAACTAAAAAGAAGCTCAGCTCAGAGTTTTATTGTGAGTAGCTGTCTGCCCATTCCCCACTCAACCCATTTAATGAATTTGATAGAAAGAGCTGTGAAGTCTGCAGCATATACTTGGAGTGCACAGGAATTTCCACAGGCTGGGTAATCCCAAACAGAGCTGGCAGCATGGCCAGCAGGTAAGGACACCCAACACTTTGTGTTATAACATTATTAAATATTAATGCCTCAAGCAAGAATTTTCTTGTTAAGTGCCTGCTTCAGGCAACTGTTTGGGAAAAGAGTTGGTGACATCAGCTCAGGCAGTTCAGATAATGAGATAAGGGGGAAGAATTGCTGGTGTTATGTATAAAACAACTTCCCCTACACCATTTTTCCCTAAAGGCTTTCAGTTTCAACAGGCTTTAGTCCATGTTCTTTGCATTAGGAGGATGTCTGTGAAATGGACCCAAAGGAGGTGGTTGAACAGGGCAGATGCAGCCTTAGGGAGGGTGGCAGGAGAGTTGGTGATCAGCAGACCTCCTTACAGAACCCCACCAGAACCAGGGCTTTTGTTGGCAGCCATAAAGTTGTGAATAAAGTGAGCTAAGGACCACTCTCTGGCAAAGCATGAACCACATCCATACAAGTTTTCTCTTACCCTGAGGACTAGGCTGGTGTCATCCATGCTGGTGCTTGGGAAAGCCCTCTGGGTTAGCACATGCTAGGAAAGGTCAGCACTGAGCTGAGAATCATGATTTCCAATCCAGCAGTATGGAAAACCTTGCATGAACCTTGGAGCCTGTGCCCTCCCACTATTCAATTCACTAGCGTGGCTGCAGCCTTTGGGTCCCATAGTTTGCTGTAGCTACCCACAGAGGTTACTGGGAACACAAAGTGGCCACAAATTCCCACTGACTGGATGGTGCTGACTAGAAGAGGCTTTGGTCCACAGTGAGATGAGGAGTCCATGTTGTGAGGAAGGATATGGACAGCAGTGATCTGCCTTAGACCATGACTTTTTTTAAGCATTTTACTTCAAAGGGTTTTCTATCTTTCTTTCTTTTTGGATCAAGACTGGTATGAAAGATATTTCTCCACACCATGTTGAGGCTCCAAAGAAAAGCACACAAGAAGCTGCCAATGCCACAGGCAAGGCTGCCCATTTCCCCTTAGCTGAACTCCATTCTGGACACAGTCTCTAAGCACAGCTGGCCTGCCTAAATGTCTGAGCTGGGATTCTTGCCTGAACAGCCCTGTGTAGGCTTTACCCCAGGCAGCTCCAGCAGTTCCGTAGACTGCCCACTGCATGAATGTAACCTTCAAGTCTTCTTCAGACAGTCTGCCAGGTCTTGCCTTGCAGACTCCTGTCTGAGACAACACCTTCCTATTTTTCCTAGCTTATAGCACCCAGAGGGGTATTTAATTGTTCCTACCATTTAGGTAGCTGAAGGGTGCCTAAAGATTACAAGTCTGATTGATAGCAGCTATTAACACTCCCTATCATAGCCATGTAGATAGCTATAAAATGCTAATCAAAGCTCTCCAAAGGCCAAACTGGATGATTGGAATAGGGCAATCTGGGATTCTTTTTCTTTCATAAAGCTGTAACCACGCTGCCCTTGTGTCCAGAAATCTCTAAGTCTTCAACACTGTCCCTTCACTACAGTGATTCTGGTCTATCTCAAGCCATCCTAATTCGTTTCTTTCAGATTACACATCAGTCATCTGATGTGAACCCATAGTGTGCACAGCTGCTCCTCTAAAGCATCTGTTCACTTCCATGGATCAATCATTTTCCTTTCTCTTCTTGATTCACACTGGAGCCAAATCAATCTCCTTTGCATTCCTCTAACTAGAAGGAGAGTAAGGTACTCACTTTTAGGGTGGCAGCCTAAGAGAGCAAATACCACCCTCTGCTATCAGCTTCTGACTCCTGGGTTAATGCAAATTCCTAACACAAACTGCAGTTTGATTGACTTTTCCTTCCCAGCCTCAACTCCAGGCAATCCAGCTTCTCTGATGAAACAGCTTGCTTGAGTTCAAATTTCCCCTTGTTGAAATACCCACACAAAGTAATATTTCTTGAAGGAGTAGCAGAAGATGCTTTAGATCTTCTCCAGCACATAAGTGGCCTTTTTCTAATCCTAGTCAGGAGTAAATCATGCTGCAGACTTGCCACAGCCTGTCATGTTAAGAACAGTTCTCAGAGGTTCACAGAAATTAATCCTTTGCTCCTAGATGTGTCTGAACCTCCCTGATTATCTGAACCCATGCTGTATGGACCACAGGCACCTATGGTTTTCAGAGAGTCATGTCACTCTACAAGCAGCCAAATAGCTGCAGAGTCCAGGCTTTAATGTCCATATCCATACATAAAGCAGCAATAACTAGCTCCATCTTCCTTGTCCTTTCTCCACCTTCCAAGCAAGGCCAACCTTCCTCCACTGTGCTAATCTCCCAGCATGGATTTCAGGGAACAAAGGCTCCTGTCTAACTTACTGAGGTGGAAATACACTGAGAAATCAGGAGCCAATATTGGCCAGAGGGACTTTCATCACCTTTTGGTGATGTTTTATTTGAGGTTCGGGTCAATATAATACAAGACATTAAAATGAGTCAAAAGTAAATCTTTTCTGGGATGATACATAATATCTAACAAGAGATCTGATAGTCCCTGGGTTTCAGTATAGGTGAACAGAAGGGAATCAGTTTATACCTCTAATGTTCTGTCTGCAAAAACCTGCCAGCTTTTCCACTAAGGAGAAAAAGTCTCTGTGGGTAAATTACAAGAATTTCCCAAAGCTACTCTTTCGGATAAAAGAAATTCCATTTATGAATAAACTCAAATAGCATGTCTTCTCCTTTCTAAACATCCTTATTTATAGTACTAGGAGGTGATTGGTTTGCTGGGAAACACTGGACAGCTTCAGAAAAAAAAAACAGTGACAGCTTCAAGTCACAGATCTGACATTGCATCAAGGTCAGTGCCAGAAACAGTTACCTTTATCTCTAATGATCACACATGGCCTTGATTTAGAATTTACTTCTTATCTGAGGTTTGAGAACTAACTTCTGGAAGCAACAGCTATGCAAATAATCACAACCTAGCATACAAATGAAACTCATACATGCCTCCTTACCTCCTGAAGAAACTTCTCACTCATTGGACCAAAAGGATGGCCTGGAGGCCTAATTCCTGACACCACCAGTCCAGAACTGAAGAGCCTTGGCTTCTGGAGTTCAGGTTTAAACTTGTCATACAGGATATTGGGAGGCTTCACCTCTCCTCCATTGCATGCCTTCTGCTCTGTAGAGATGGCCATGCCACATGTGGGGGTACCGAAGGGAAGCCCTGGCGGTGCAAAAGAAGGGTCAAGCTGCTCCATTGAACGAGGGTTTCTTCTAATGTATGTGATGATTTTAGGTCTCACAGGTTTGGGCCTGGGTATGGCAGGTTTCACCTCAATGTTTTCTTCCAGTTTTTCACTGCAGTCACTGTCCACATCTGCCTTCTCTGCAAGGGAGCCCTTGGAGTGGACCAGGATAGGTTTTGGGATGGCACTGCTGCAAGCAGTCTTGATAGGCACTTTAGGGGATATGTTTAACAACTGTGTACTGTCAGTGGGAGGTAGGACTGAGGAGGGTGACAGTTTGTCAGCATGAAGTGCATAAAGGTCCTTCAAATTACTGTTTGACAGTGAGGGCTGACTATTAACATCCTGCGTTGCCATCGGGTGCATGAGAGTTGGGACACATAAAAAGCCATCAGCCTTTGCTGAAAACTTACAGATCCCTGGAGCTTCATCTGGAAGCTGTTTCTGTAAATTAGCTGTCTTTTTACTAGGGACTGAAAAGCTCAAGGATTCCACATCACTATCATGGTTATCAGGTTGTTGGTTTGACACTGTCTCTGCTCCATGCTGAGCTGAGAGATCAGAAGAAGGCAAAGCATCATCCTCAGTGGTTCCTTTGACTAGCATCAGTTTATTCTCATTAACTTTCAAGGGTTTGCTGCTAGGTAGATTAATGTTATGTATAAGAGAGAGCTGTTCACCAACTGTTTCAACACAACCTGTGTCAACTTTGTGTAAATTTTCATTTTCATGAGGTGTCACTTTTCCGCTGGATATACTGCCACAGGTGAATGGGAATATTGTTTCCACTTCTTTTTCAGTAAAATATTCTTCACCAGCCTGGCTAGTTGCTGTGTTGTCACTGTCACTGCTTCCTCTCCCCTCCCCAACAACGGTGACGTTATCACATAACAATTTATCATCAGGATGGGTTACCACCTGACTTGACAATGAATCCTCTACTTTATTGTCTTGAAAATGAGATGCTTGAAATTTTGATGCATCAGACACAGAGCCTTTCTGTTCCTGCATTGCTGTATTTTCATCTTTTTGGGATCCCATGAACTCTGCTGGCATAATTTTCTCAGCCTTTTGTTGACATGTATTTTTGGATTGGAGAGATGGTGCAGTCTTAAGCTCCAGCTTTTTACTTTTACCACCCTGACCTAATTGTGCTTCTGATTTACTAGCAATCTCATTGGGCTTAACGATTGAATGTTGAGAATGAGAAGTATGCAGTGTGCTTTCAGTGTTAACATTTGGTACATTTTCTGGTTTGCTTATTTTCTTGTTCCCTGAGGTAGATGGTTTGGAATAAAAAACAATGTTTTCCTCTGAGGTATTGTCAAGCGGATGAAAGACCATCCCAAGAAAGTGATCGTTGGGTGTTTTCTGTGATTTTTCTGTGTTTCCTATCAAATGGTGTGACCTGTCGATGGAGTCCAGTGATGCAGAAAGCAGACGCTTACACGACACGCGGCCGACGCAGTCTTTTGCAAACGTTTCAGATTGAGGAGAGAACTTACTTGGTCTTCCCAAAGAAAGCCTTTTTATTCTCTCCATCTCCACAGTCCTGGACACTTTCCCCTTAGGAAAGTTTGGGGTGAAGTCAACATCACCTTTGGGAAAAACCTCCAGGTTGGCATCATTTGTGCTACTTCTTAAATTGGACAAACTTTGTCCTCGGCTAATCCTGATCTGCCTTGATATATCCTTAGCTTCACCAGTCCTACAATCTTTCCTTATTTCCCTGCTTGTGGTGGAGGGCAGCTTACTTTCTTGTGCACTGGTGTGACAGCTCCGAGAGTCTCTGAAGGTCAGAAGTTTATTCTGCTCTGTATTCAGATGAGTAATTTTCTCTGATCCTCCAGAGTGTGTATTTCCACTCTCATCAGTCAAATTGCATTTCTTAACATCTTCAGTGCTTCTAATTTTTGTCACAATTTGGTTGGCATTGGTATCCCCCACACTTACTATGCTTTCATTATTATTTTTTATCTCACTGAGGTTGTCCTGAAGCTGAGCATAACAGGATTTGTTTGGGATTAATGGAGCACTCATTTTGAATCTTCAGGTGACTGCTTTTGGGGCAGTCTTAATCAATAAGAAAGCTTTTCTTTCCCTGTAAGGTTAACTATTATGCATGCTTCGGTCATACATTTAAAGTCTAAACTGACCAGTGGGAAATTCTTCATCAGAAACTGGAGTCTCTTGTCAGAGTCACATTTTTGTGCTGCTCAATTGTCTTCATGCAGCCTCTAAACCTAGGAAAGCTTTATGACAAGCAGTAGAGAGGCTCAGCGAAAGCAAAATAGATCTGCCAAGTTCCCTCTGAATGAGAGCCAGTTAATCCAGATAACCTATGAGAAAAACAAACAAACAAACAGAACAGAAAACATTACACTGATGTCAGGAATCATGCTAACCAAACCAAAGTTAAAATCAACAGCATCCCCAGGTATAGAGCAATTTCAAACACTTCAGATACTGTTTCAGTCATAGCTTTGCTTCCACAAAGATTCTTAGCGTAGCACAAGAATCTCACTTGAGAAGTTCCACAGTTACAACTGTCTTGGTAAGAAAAATGTTTGCTACTGTTTTGAAGCCACATAGATTTACAACTGAAAATAGGCATAAATAGCTAAGTGAGGATGGGAACCCTCTTTGAGGGTCTAAGAGAACTTTCCTATTGCTATAACAATGTCATTATTACACCTCAGATGGCTACTAATGCATTTAAAGCACCACTCTATAGACAATCAGTAATAAAATTCCAGCTCCATTAGGGAGTATTTGTGAGTGTCTTTCCTGGCCCTGCACAAAGCATTGCTGTATTTGTGCTGACAGCTCATCCCCTTTGACATTTCTTAGCCAGATCTACAAATACCAAGAAAGCAAAAACTATGGCTGGAGATCTGCAAATAAAAACTGTGGTTTTCTGAGACAACTGCATATGTGAATGCTCAAATATAGAGGATTATACTCCAGTCACAATACACTGCATCTGTAAATACTTTTGGCACCTTCCCACCTGTGCCTTTGGGAGCTGAGATTTCCTCCTCCAGCACTTCCAGCAAGATGAAGTGGATATCTCTGCCTGTGCCATGTCTAAATTCACTTTCTGAGATACTTCTTGTACTCTGCACATTCATACCCTTTATCAGAAAGGAATACAGACACTGGAAATAGGAACATGCTCCACAGTTCTCAGAGGGTAGAATTCAAAGCACCTGAAATGCTCCCAGCAGCACTAAATAGAATCATAGAATTGGCTGGGTTGGAAGGGACCTCAGAGATCATCAAGTCCAACCCTTGAACCACCGTTGTCGTTGCTAGACCATGGCACTGAGTGCCACATCCAGTCTCTTTTGAAATATCTCCAGGGACGGAGAATCCACTACTTCCCTGGGCAGCCCATTCCAATGCCTGATCACCCTCTCCATAAAGAAATTCTTTCTAATATCTAACCTAAACTTCCTCTGGCACAACTTAAGACCATGCCCTCTTGTCTTGTTGAGAGTTGCCTGGGAAAAGAGACCAACCCCCACCTGGCTACACCCTCCTTTCAGGGAGTTGGAGAGAGTGATGAGGTCTCCTTGGAGCCTCCTCTTCTCCAGGCTGAACAGCCCCAGCTCCCTCAGCCTCTCCTCACAGGGTCTGTGCTCAAGTCCCTTCATCGGCCTGGTTGCCCTCCTTTGGACCTGCTCCAGGACCTCGATATCCTTCCTAAACTGAGGGGCCCAGAACTGGACACAGTACTCGAGGTGTGGCCTCACCAGCGCAAAGTTGTGATGAAGGTCACCGCTCTGTAGCAAGATGAACCTTCCTTAGGGATCGGCACTTCAAGGTCTAACCAGGTGTCGTAATAGAGACTTGCAAGCAGTGCTCTAAGTCTACAGCTCACAGAGTGGAACTAGCCTAGATCGGTCCTGTGGCTCAAAGAGCTACCAACCTCTCTGTTGCCTAGCCCAAGAGTGAGCTGCCCTGTGGGTGTGAGCCTCACCTTTTATTGGCCCCCTGGTCCTGCTCATGCTCAGTAGGGGGCCTGCCCTAACCAGGCACAGGTGGACTTGATACAAGCTCACACCCACTCCTTGGCAATTAGCGGCACCTGCTTGCCTTGTTACTCTACACTGCTCTGCCTACAACACTTGGGTGCAAGTCTGGGCTTGTGTTTCTGACACTGACTATGAGCAGGTCCTCCCAGCCTGTGCTCTGCTCACAACATCTGGCTCTGAGCTCAATCCAGTTTCTTCACAGGATGCAGACATGCTGGTTGATTTTGGATTCAGGCTTCTGGCATAGTTCCAGCTCATCAGCAAACAATAATTAAATTAATTAATGAAACAGAACACAATATTGAGAATTTCACTTCAGCACCACAGAATTGTGGTGTTATAGTTCTCATTTGCAAAGCATTGTAATTTGTTTATTTTGTGATTACCCTCAGAGGCTATTCTGGTGATGAGCTCCAACTTCCCAAACAGCTGCAGCATCCAGGAAAAGGGCTGAGAAAAGCTCCAGCTCTGCTGCCCTTCACACAAGCAGCACAGGTTGCAACAGGATGAGCATCTCTGCCTGCATTACAGCACCCACAGATAAACTCCTGTGGAAATGGTCCCCAAGAAAGAAATCTTGGCTCACAGAGAAGATGCTCCCATTCTCTGACCAATGCAGTGATGAAGGAGATGATGAGGAATGTATTTGTATGAGGCAGGAAACAGATGCAGTTCTTACAGTTACTAGAGATAACTGGCAAGAACAGCAGCCTCCTGATAGGCACAGCTGTCCTGAGAAATGCCACAAGGAAGGACTGGCAAGCAAGCAACCATTTGGCTAAGGACTTCCCTGGAAAAAGAGATGTCAGGGATGCACACTACCAAGAAACAAGCCCCACTGATGAAAAAAACGCAGTGCTGGAAGGGAAGAAGGAAGGAATATTTTCTTAAGAAGCCCAAATCACTAGAAAGAACTTCTTCCAGCAGTGATGGAAGTTGAATGCTGATACCAGGATGATAAAAAAAAAAAAGAAGTCAATAAACCTCTTGGTCTGGGTAATATACAATCAGAATTAATTAACAGTGGTAGAGAAGCACTCAGCCAGGCATGTGATAATTTCATTAATGTGATTTGGAAAGCTGAGAACTAAGACTTGGATCCAGTCTGTGAAGATTTCTATTCATAACAAAGCAGCCCCAGCTGTTTGGGGAAATTACAGCATAATCTCATTGCTGGCAGATCTTATGGAAATGTTGATGCAGATCATGAAAAGGAAAGTTCTTTAGATAGGCAACTTTCTGCCTGATGAGCAATTAAGGCAGAGGAAGAGAATGGTGCAGAAAATGTTAATTTTTTACAGACTGGAAAATGATAGGAAGGCAGTTCTTATTCACTTGTAAAACTGAAATGATCTCAAAATATCAGAGGCTTTTGAAGACAGTGGTTCCACAGCATTTCCAGAATTTCTGTGTTTTAGTGGTTTTAATGCCTTTACGGTAAAGAATTTTTAATATCTTCATTATTTACATTACTGATTTTATACCTATATAAATAAAGATATAACTAGATATAAAATAGCTGATGTCAAGGAATAAGAGGTTTCATATACCAAAGCAAAAATTTTCAGTTATGTTTTTTACCCACCAGTAAAACAGATTTTAGCTAATACAAATTTAATGAAATTAGCTGTTTTATCAAATTAATTTTCTCAAAATTATTATAAACCAAACAGATTTTAAATATCGCCCATGTCCAGCTTCAAAACTTTCTAATTTAAATTTCCTCACTTTGCAGTTCCAAACAACATTTCAAGATCAGATCTGCTTCATATTTGCATGTTCAAAAGTTTTTTAAATGGCAAGTCAAGTGACACAGGAAGGTTTTTGCCTCTATGGAAATTAAAATCCTGTTTCTTGAATAATGAGGAGATAACAAGGCCAGTGGAGGACTCTGGTTCACTATGCCTGTGAGGAGATGTTTCTTTTTCTCTTTTTTCCTTGGGTTAGCAATTCCCCTTTACTTCCAGTTGTCATGTAACATGAAGGATACCACACACACCAGACATGCCAGGTATGGTCACATCTGTGCCTGGCCTCTTGACTAGCTCCTGAGCTCCTGAAAACCGAGCTTGTGACCAAGGAGATGGTGACACAGCTGGAGGAAGGCTGCTGAGATAGATTCAGCCCAAGGCCTGCCCACCACCCAAATCAGAGTTTAGCCTCATATTCTAGGTCCTGTGTGCTTCTGTCCTTACTCTCCTTTTCCGGTGATTTTGGGGCCAAATCTGCAGTAATATTATTTCTTTCTTGGAGAGCCCCAAGAGATCCCTGGGAAGCAGCACAGATACCTGGTGGCTGGAAATTGTGGCCATGTGCATCACTACCAAAAGCACAGCCAAAGGTCAAGGTTCTAAAGCAAGGTTGTTTCACCTTTTTCCCAAGGGAGAAGATGTGGCACCATGTCTCTTCATGACCTGAAGCAATTAGACTGAAAAATCAGGTGCCAGCATGAAGACCCAGCCCTGGAAATTGCTGAGCTCATGGCAGTATCACAGTATATAACTGGCTTGCAGGTGCAACTTGCCTTTCAAAGTAAAATGAAAAATGGAGAAGATGCTCCACATTAGAAGTATTTAGAAATATACTTAACTGCCTATGTATGGCAGAACTGGAGGACATGAGCCCAGCAGGGAGAACAAAGAGAGTACACTGGTTTTCCTTTTGCTGAATACCTCTTTTCAGCACTGGAGTGTTTTATGTCATGGGCCCTGCTATGGATAGCGAACAGCCCTGACTACATGCAACAAGAGGTAATGGGTTCAAGTTGCCCCAGGGGAGGCTTAGATTAGATATTAGGAAAATTTTCTTCACTGAAAGAGTGGTGAAGCATTGGAACAGGTTGCCCAGGGAGCTGGTGGAGTCACCATCCCACAAGGTATTAAAAAAAGTCCAGATGTGGTGCTCCAGGAGATGATTTAGTGGTTAACCTGGTGCAGAACTAACGATTAGACTCGATGATCTTGAAGGTCCTTTCCAACCATGATGATTCTATGATTCTGTGAACTGCTGTTGGCCAAAGCCACCTGTGGTTGCTTGGTGGGACACAGACCCACAAGTTTTCCTGCCGTGGTGGTGATGCAAAGAGCAGATATCTTTGTACAGCTCCTTAATTTACTCCAGTTACACTGTGAGGATCTGTATGTCTTAAACACAAACAGAAGAAAAACCTTCCCAGATAATGCACACAAATTATTTTCTTATATACACACAAAAGAAACTTTTAAATGTGTGGAGTTTGGGGTTCTTTTTGGTAAAAAACTGCAGCTTGTACTACAAATCTAAAAAGCTACCCTAATAGTTTATTACCTGTGAGGGCTAAATTGGGAAAGTCATTGTATGGAAAGGATCCTGCTTAGTGCTTTTTCAAAGAAATATGGGGTTTGGGATTCTCATTCTCAAAAATGACAATTTTTTAAAATTATTAACATCAATTAAGACACCAGAAGGCATAACCCTTTTCAAGAATTCATTTTTAACATTTCCACTTGCTCACAGATGTTCACTATTGGATAAGACAACATACTCTGATATAAGCAATCCTATTACCTGGCTCCTGTCTCAAAAGGCAGAAGTCTCTGATCATCTTAACAACAGCAATCAGGAAGCTGATTTGATAACCACAGCAACTTATCTTGAACAAATGTCTGGTTGTATTTTAATTTAATTCAAGATAAGTACACCTGGTTAAAGGAGTAGGAACAGCTCACACTTTCTGAAGCACAATATTATTCAATTCAGGACTTCAAAGAAAAACAAAGAGCAGAACCTCAGGGAAAGCCACTGTGAAGAAAGACAGGATTAGATGACAGGATCCTGGCTGATCAAGCAGTAAGAGCTGGTAAATCAAGCAGGGCAAGACCTCAGCCTAGGGCTCCAGTCAACATAGGATCTATAATGCCACAGGCCATGAACAAAGCACAGGCAGTACAAGAAAATCTTGAACCAAAGGGCCAAAGGAGAGAAGTTTATCACTGATCACAGAAGTCAGATGCAAGTACAGTCAAGGCAAAACCTGATTCCTCCCAAACAAGTGGAAAAAAATAGAAGAAAAATGACACATCAAACCAAGTCCATGCTGCCACAGCTCAGCCCCTGTTATGTATGGATGTTACCTTGGGTCTGAACCCTACCACAGGCATGGGGACAGCCCCCTGCACTCTTCCTAGATGCTATCAGGGCCACCATGCATGCACCACTTGGAAATGTTGGGCAGAGCATCATAAAGGTAAACAGGAGACAGTAGTGAAGGTGAGACATATCCTCAGCTCCTGTTGTCATCCTCTGCCAGAAGGGAAGGAGCAGCAAAGGGATGCTGGGCACCCTTTCTAAGCACTTTCCCCATGCAGAGCCCAGCCAGCAACTTCCTATGCCCCTCTCTATCCAGTGACATGCACAGCAGTTTATCATAAAATCTGCAACAGCTGCATGGTTGACAAACTGGGCCCCAATACACTGCTGAATTTATTTCTGTACAGCATGTTGTCTTGACACAGAAAGAGGATTGTGAAATGTTTCCAAAATGATCATTGTTTTTTTTGCTAAGACTGCTAAATCTTCCCTGACTTCCAAAAACCATCTGGGAGATAGAGAAAAGTATATTTAGTTATAACACTCAAACATGAAAAAAGTTCACAAATTTGCTTCCTATTGAGCAAAAAACAGAAACTCAGAAGCTTTGTCTACTCCAGCAAATTTACCCACTGCTGATAAAGCAGATACAACTGATGATGAACTCAGTTTAACTTCAAGTGTAGCCAAGGGTAAACTGTCTTCCCATATTCTTTTCTGAATTCTGCTGTATATAAAAACAGGTAAATGTGTCAGTTCTTAAATGAATGTCTGAGTGTGAATTTAGGACTCTAATTTTAGATTGCCAGGTTTACACATTTCTGTTTGAACCACCACGACTTCTGCAATGCTGTCAAACATTACTGCAGTCAAACTTTCAGAAACATTACTGCAGATAAACAGAGGCAACAACCCTTCAGTAAAATCCAAAGGGAATGTAAAGCATTAGCAGAAATTCTACTCATTTGCTTCAGATCCAGTAAAAAACAGCTTCCATAGTTTGATCTACAATACCAAAATATTTTTCCTTGTGACTTGGGACCTAAGGAGGAAAAAACCACTGTCAATTTGTTTTAAATAAACAATGTCAAGATGAAAACTGCAGTAAAATCCAGACTGGACTCTGGACTAGGGGACCCCGGTTCCATCAGTTACAACAACGTAGTGAAGGACATAAAGCTCAGTTTTATTCACAGTCATACTTTCCTACCAGGCTCTGTGAATCACATGAAGTAGGTTTCAAGGTGTAATTGCAGCTGTAAGGAAGGCAGAGGAACATATACAATGATTCACACTCACTCTCTCCAACTCCCTGAAAGGAGGTTGGAGCCGGGGGGGGGGGTTGGTCTCTTCCCAGGCAACTCTCAGCAAGACAAGAGGGCATGGTCTTAAGTTGTGCCAGGGGAGGTTTAGGTTGGACATTAGAAAGAATTTCTTTACCGAAAGAGTGATCAGGCATTGGAATGGGCTGCCCAGGGAAGTAGTGGATTCTCCATCCCTGGAGATATTTAAAAAGAGACTGGATGTGGCACTCAGTGCCATGGTCTGGTAACTGCAACGGTGGTTCAAGGGTTGGACTTGATGATCTCTGAGGTCCCTTCCAACCCAGTCGATTCTATGATTCTATGATTCTACTTGAGCCAGACTGACTGCCCTAGGAGCTGAGCAGTGGCAATGCCATGGTGCCTGCTGTGCCACACGCGGCTCTGGTGGTTAGAGGCTCACCAAGGGCCCCCTCACAAGGAAGCTCTTCACAGAGGAGACCAGAAGACAGAACACAAAATTCTATTATTTGGAAATGTCAAGAACAACTAATTAATTACCTGCCTGCTCCTACTACAAGTATTTTACAGTGATCACTGCTCTGCAAATAATGACATGTTCTGTTTAGAAAAATGTGTATATAATCCTGAAAACCAACCTGAGTTGGTCAGAAAGTGGAATCCCCACTTTCACAAATTAATAGGAATTTGATGCAGCTTTAGCACTATATTGCATTTCTGTTTACCACACATGCCAGCACCATGCACTCCTTACATGTATAAACAAGAAATACTTTAATTGTGAGCTTTAGCAGTTTTTTTCCCAACTGTAACTTTCAACAGCAAATTTATATACAATCAAATGACAGGATTTAAGAGCTTAACACTCATAATTTTTTGTGTGTTGTTGATTAGCTCTCACACTTGTGCATTAGACATCTTTTGTATGTATGACACACAGATCAACTGAATGAAAATTAGCAAGAACTCACCCCTCAGCTCAAGAAGTTTCTTCTGAGTATCATGCCTCAGCTTACAACAGTCCTACCCTTTATTTACCCAACCATACAATTGTCTTCCCTCCTTCTGAAGCTGGGAAGAGGTTCAATCTTTGTGGCATGTGCTGAAGACCAGTTGGACTTTTGGGCAAAACACAGAATTTGGCTCCAAAGAGAGATGCATTGTGAAGAAGAACCTGCAAGTTCCAGTCTGTTTTTCTCCAGTTTCACTGTGCCTTCTAACTGAAGGGAGAAGGATGTAGCCTCCCAAGGGACTGCTCAAGACTTTCCAGCTTTGCTGGTGGAGCTAGTTAGAGGACAAGTTGAACATGAGTCAGCCCTGTGTCCTTGCAGCATGAAGGGCAACCATGTACTGTGCTGCATTAGCAGGAGAGTTGCCAGCAGGACAAGGGAAAAATCCTTCCCTCTGCCTGGCAGGCATGAAACATTTGGAGCACTGTGTCCAGGAATGGGGCCTTGGTGTGCTGTTACTGGAGAGGATCCAGAAAAGGGCCAGCAACATGGTTACAGCTCTGGAGCACATGATGTGCAGAGAGGCTGAGGGATCTGGCTTGGTTCAGCCTGCAAGACAGGAGTGGGAGGTGAACCTAAGAGCTGTTCTCAGGTACCTAAAATGGGGAGTAAGAGAGAAGATGGAACCAGATTCATCTCACAAGTGCCCAGCTAAAGGAAAAGAAGCAAAAAAAGCAAATTGCAATAAGGAACATTTTAACTGAACATAAGGGGAAAACATCATAGTGACAGGATATAGCACTGGTACAGGTCACCCAGAGGGCTTATAAAATCTCCATCCTTGGAGATTTTAAAAGTTTTGCTTTAAAAATGCTCTCATCAACCTGAATTAATGGGACAGTTGGTCCAGTTGTGAAAAGGGCTTGGATGTCCTCCAGAAGGACTTTTCCACCAAATTATTCCATGATTCTAATAGCAATAGCTTCACAGGAAGGAGAACAAAGGACAAATTCAGGACACACTGATGGAAACTCCACTGACCAGGATACAGTGGAGGCCTGAGAGCCTGAAATCCCTCTTTGTATCTCCAACACAGTGCATTTTGCTCACAGTGCATTTGCCTACGCACCCGACTACAGCCTGAGGCTAGGGCCAGCGGTCGGTGATAACATCCTGATTACCCCCTTGTCTCTTTTCTCTTCTTAATGACCCTTCTCTCCAAAGTAGCTAATTGTATAAATCCTAAAATAAATCCTTTTAACTTGTTTAAATCCTAAAGCCTTGTTATTTCTGTAAATTCACAGGTCATCTATAAGTAGTGGCTGAATTTTCCTCGCAATCAAAATATAAATAATAACTCGGATCATAACAGTCTCTGAGAATCAGGACAAGAAATTCCCTCCATTTTACATCTGTGACATCTCTGTAAGTACGTTACTCCTGGAAGAAAATTTTAGTTACCATTGCCTTCAATATATTAAATTAATCATTCTCCCAGTGACACATAGAGAAGAACAGACTCAGTTGCTCACACTCACCTTTGCAGATGAAGCAAAAGTTTTAGGCAAAATTCTATTTAAAATTCTTTTATTCTACATCATTCAGCAGAGTATTTCTTTAATTAAACCCTAGATTCTAATTCTATTGAAATAACAAATTCCATAATACAAGGGAAATTATATATATAAATATACGTTACTAAAATGGGAAAACAAAAGGCAGAGTCCCACAGACATCTTTAAAGTAAATTTTATACTGTCATAGTTGGGACATTCTTTGTCACAATGATCCAAAGTTGCAAGTAGTGGATTTTTTAAAATTACTTCAGCAAGTAGAATTAAAAAAAAAAAAAAAATCTACAAATAAAAAATCTACTGCCAGTTGTCTTCCTTCAGCCTCATGATGCAGAGTTCATCAGCGGTCAAGTAGTCATTAATAGTCAGGATACTGTGGATGCTTGGAAACAGTCATTTAAAAAAAGAGCATTGGAAAACAGCAGACACCAATTTACCTATGTGCTCTCAGAGAACAACAGAAGGAATGGATAAGGACTATATGATATATTGTATTAATTGTATTTTAAAACACATTTAGAGTCATTTTTTAATGGATATAAGTTGTTTGGAGTGTCAGATGTATCATAATACAAATTTTAATGGTAGAAATATTACATTAACAGGAAAACTAACGATGACTTCTGCATGACACTGGAAAGATCTGCACCTCAGGCCCAGCTCCCAGCATGCTGTTGTTTGGAAGCTCAGAATAAAGCTGGAGGACTTCAAGAAAAAGACCACAAGAGACGTACTTCATAGGATAGCAGTGTCCCACACTGAACCACTCCATGCCAGTAATGTAGTTAATCAAGCACTGTACTTAGATTTTTATAAGGCAACATGAAACCATCATTGGATGTTTTAAAGAACATTTTAGACAAGCCCCTTTGAGAAATTATGATAGATTATTCTGTCTTGAAGAAGAGGAATGGATAATGTGGCCACCCTCCCAGTATTATTTTCTAACTCATCTATGAAACTTTGAGAAAAAAACCCAGTAAAAGATACTAACACATACAACATGGATAAATAATGACTATGGGAACTTAAAGCTCCTGATCAACAAATGCTTCCATGCACACTGAACTTTATGATCTTGTCATCTTACAGATGTCAAGGGGATGACTCAAAACAGTTAAATTATGCACATGCCAAAGAGCACTACAAATGCAATAATTCTCACTCCTGTACAGCACTGAGGAAAGATGACTGTTCACACTTCTGTGCTGCCTGTGTGAGAGCTTTCAAATCAAAATAATTAATAACTGGAAAAGCTTGGCTAGTGAAGAGCTTTGCTAGTTTGTACAAAAACACTTGTAGGACTTTGGACACAGAAAAAGTGATGGGGTGGTTAATCAGGAAGCTTTGTAATGCTTTTGTACATTCACTTGTACAGAGATGAAATAATAAGGGTGATTTAGTGTCAGAAGGTCCCATTGGAGAAGTCAGGATGTCTTGACATCAAATATTTTAGGATAGTAGCACATTATTACAATGATCTTGACAGAGACTTTCATATTGTCAGTCCTGACATGAGGTGAGGCATCCTTGTTCAGTATTACAGAATACACTTCTTACATAATTAACAAACAGACAAGTCTAGGAAAGGATTTGAGGGTATAAATCAAACTGTTTACAGACTTTTGGGGGAGTCTTTTTTCCAGATGGGATCTCTGAGAGCTGTCACCTCTCTTGCCAGGGAAAGATAGCACATGCATTGACAAAGTGCCAGGGATCTTGTTGGAATGCTTCCGTAAAAGGAGCAATAAAGGCTGTTAAGTCATACCTGGTTTATTTCTACTGGACTAATATGCATAATGTCTGATAACCAGTTTAATAGCATATATGTAAGAGGATTTAATCTGAAAAAGAAACATTAAGAAGGTATTAGAAAGAGAAAAATTTGTGGCTTGCTAATTTAGTCTCATTGTTTACCTGTACAAAGCAATAAGGGAATATAAACAATCAAAAGCACAACGAAAGAAAGAAAACACCCTCTTGTTGACAGTAACAATCGAAAGAAGGAAGCCTCATGGATATTCCAACCTTTTGAAAATGAGTTACCTTTCTAGAAAATTTCCACTGGTAAATGGACAATGGTGACAGTAAATACAACACAAAACCAGCAAGACTACACTTGCAATAACCCTGCTGTTTGTCTTCTTTTGTTTGGCAAACTCTCTGAATACCATTGTGGAATTCTATTAAAGTATCTCACAAGGACCCAATCAGCTAATGTATTATTGCTAGACTGGAAAAAACATCAAGAAGATCTATTTATAAAGAGGTTCTGTGTATTCATTTTTGCATTCTTCCAAGGAAGGGAAGATGTCCAAAAACTTTTTGTAGCTTTATCTGATCTATAACGACGTGAAATCTATGCTAAAAATACATATTCAAAAACTTATTAGAAGATGAAATCTACTGTCTGTTACGTAAATATACATATACAGCTGATAAGACATGCTGAAACAGTATAGCTGCTGTGGTAGTGTATCCCCTTAATTCACTCAGTGTAAGCAACATAACTGCAGCTGACATCTTCCTAGTGAAAAATCTTGGACATCTTGCTGATAGAATCTTGGACTTGCTGATAGAAGTCACTGCACACAAGCATCACCCATGCTGCCATGTTAAAATATCTTTTTCCCCCTCTGCTTTCATTACACTCAAAAGTGCTGCCCCCTGGGTAGCATTAGAAACAGGGATTGCTTATGCAGGAATTTTAGCATGTGACTTGCTATGCACATGGTCATTCCAGAAGTAAGGAAAAGCCATGGAAAGGCCTTCTTCCCTTTCTTTGCACATAATGTTAAATTTAAATGTTTAAAATACTTTTTTAGGAATTACACACTACATGATAAATTTCAGCCTGGAGTTATTTTTAATGAATGAATAACAACCATTTACAGAAAGGTTTTTTAAAAGGCAGATGGAGACTCCTCACTGTACAGCAGAAGCAGCCATGGCCATAACACAAAAAGCAGGACAGTACAAGCTGTGAGGACACTTCTGCAGATCTTAAATCCTTGCAAAACCTACCCAAGGCCTTAACTGCTTCCTTTGTAATACCTGTATACCTAATACCATTTCAACTTTCATCTTCTCTGTTCTATTCTGTTCAAAGCACAAGGAAGCAGAAAATTCTTTTATCTTATCCCTGGGGAAAGTGTAAAGGATCAACCAGACATAACAAGGTCCCTTCAGCATCTCTCCACTTTATTACATGACAAATAGCATCTACTTCCATGTTTTGCAGGAGTGGGCAAAAATCTAGTGGTGCAAATGCATGAGGAATCAGATGGTATCTCTAATCTAACCTCTGGTACAAGACACAAAGCCCATGCCCCAGACACAGACATGAACACAAAGACTCTGCAACCAGCAACAACTGAAATGCAAACAATTTTTTCCTTGCAACAGTTTTTTGGTCAATGCTCACATTTTTAGAATGTTCCTTATGGTTAAGTAATTTAGCAAAATTTTTTTTTCTGTTAAAACACAAGGCTCTTTTAAAATCAGGTTGCAAAAAAAAAAAAAAAAAAAAAGGTCAGATTACAAGGTACCAATTTCAGAATTGACAGGTTACATGTGTTAAAGCACGTTTGATTTGGATCCTGTGAATTGATCTTAAGGATAAAGGGAATATTAGATCACAGAGTCCATAGATTTGATCATACACTTGAATTTCATCTATATGAAGACTCTATTTGTTGACACCAAGAACGTGGATAAATTAAAGAATTTCAGTCTCTGAGAAACCAGGCAGACTTGTGAGATGAAGGTATCTGAATAACAGAGGTTCATGCACAGCAGAGAGTTGTCGTGCTGCCTGCACAGGCAATACCCTTGGCTGGCAATGGTGCTCTCTGATGCAGAAAAAAAATGATGAATTCTCTGGTCTTTGCTAAAATTTCTTCCCCATCCAAAATCTGGTCATAATTCTGAAGCTGAGCATATAAACAAAAAGTCACCAACAAATAATTAAGAAATAAGATTGTTTGTACCTCTTTTCTCTGTTACTTGTGTCCCATATCACCAATTCATTCCTAATTGTTTAGAGATTTTAAAAAAACCTCACAAATTAAAGCAAGCCTTCCACCCAAAGCCCCCACCAAATCCAATCTAGAAGATATTTGGTAAATTCCATGTCAGAGGAAGAATATCTCCAGATCAATGATGTCTATTAGCAGAATAATCACATTAGGGGATTTCAAATTCTAAGTTGTTTTATTCTTGTACTTGTGTATTGCTATTTGGCAGTGATTAGACATCTTTTGGTGCTAAGAGATCACTTGGAATTATCTAATTTTATCTTATCTTTTATCTCTGACTTTAAATGGTGGAAGAAGCCATGTGTGGGCAGTATCAACTTAAACACAGCAGCCAGAAAACCTGGGTAAGTAAGACAGGGCTCATATAAAATTCAATTCTGCCTCATTCAAAATCCTGAGTACTGAAGAGAATTTAATGAGTTGTTCAGTAAGATCTCATAGACAATAATGCATCCAAACCAAGCTTTAAAATAATTTCAAGCAGCAGATGAATTCATACAAAGCAAAGCCTCTTCAGAGCTACTTTGCAGAGAAAATGCCAATATTTATTAACCAGATTACCTGATCAACATAAACTCTCCTGTAGCTGAAAGACTACACTGAGCTCCTACAGTAAACATACATGAATTCTTCTGTACAACACTTCTTATCACCAAAATTGGTATTTTTGGATGTTGTCTTGCATATTAAAAAAATCTGTGAAAATTATCCTATGTGAACTGTGTTACTTTGTGTATACAGAGTGTGTCACTTTGATTTTTTTAATAATGACTGGTATTTCAAAGTCATTATGTCACATATAGATATGACAATTATGCCTTTCAGTTGCAATTACTGCTATTTGTGGAAATATTTTCTACCCATTTGTTTTAGCTGTGTTGTTTTATAAGCTATGTTGTCAAGAAATTTTCCAAACATAAATGCCTCTTGATACCCAGCTTCTCCTAAAGTACAGTCATTTGTGTTCTCAAAGCACAGCTCTCTTGGTGAAATTATATACTTCTCATGAAAAAGAATATTAAGCCTAAAAACCTCCACCCCCCAAAAAAAACCCAGATGAAAGTGGTATGATAGCACTTCCAGCACACACACCTAGACTGACAACCCACCCCCCCCCAAAAAAAAACAAAAAACCCCAACCAACCAACAAAACAAAAACAAAAAACAAAAACAAAACAAAAAAAAACAAACAAAAAAACCCACCCAAAAAACCAAGACTAGCAATACTACAGGGCACTGGGGCCAGCTGGCCTGAAATGGCCCAGCTTATCCTACTGATTATTTCTATCTCCCAGAGGAGGGTGGATACTTGCAACAGCATCCTTGGATGTGCAAGTTTTGGAGACACTCAAAGGAAATGTCTGGGACAGTATTGACCATCATGGTCCAGCTGCCACTGTAATACTTTAACCACGTGGAGATCAAGACTGAGTGCTCAGGAGGGCTCCCCATGTAGTGTACCTGCATAGATGTGGCCAGGGGATATAGAAGAAAAATTAGCCAATAAAACTGTAAATTTATGGAATCTAGTGGAGAAGATGACTTTACTCATGTGCTCCCAACCCTAATGAGATAACCCCAAAGGCAGGAATCAGCTTGCTCCTCCTGAATTTGAAATTATTTTTCTCTGTCTTCTAGTCTCTAAACTCTGGAAAACAGTTTATGTACGAAATGCTCCAGTAAACAGATACACATGGTATTCATGGCTTCAGATTTTAAAAAAACATTTATTGTCAGTGGAATGCCCCAGAGTGCAGCTGTATGTCTTCAGCCTCACCTTTCACATGATACCAAAGCTGAATCCAAACACTGTGGGGATGGGATATAGTGCCTACAGCACCTAGCACCTTTTGGGTCAAAGTATTTTATTCTACCCAATTGCCTAGAGCACCACACAGCACAAGCTTTCCTCCTCCAGATGCACCTGAGCCTTGCATAAGTTCCTGTCAAGAAATGTTCACAGCAAAACATCTGCTCCCTTTTAGAGAATAGGTTTTCTCCCCTTTGGGGTTACTAGAGCAGGATAGCTTTTTTAGTCAAAATAATTCTGTCACCCCACTAAAATTATATACATTTTTTGTAGTTAAGTTTCTATGTCTCATTTTTTCTAAGTGGGGAAGAGAAGAACGCAGCAATGACAGTGAAATGCAAGTAGATTTTTTTTAATTAATTATGAAGAATTACTTTCAAGAATAGATTAAAAATCTAAATATCCTTTTTGAACAATTTTCACTTAAAATGGTCAATCCATTTTGACTGTGTATGTATTAGACATTTCAGGACAAAATGGTCTGAGTCAGCTGGCATGAAGCCACACCATGACCTACAAAGAAAGTGCAGAGCCAGTATTAATTAGCCTTGTCCCACAGCAAACTTGAGGACGATAGCAGAGTTCTGAAGAATATTTGTGCAGACAGTAGGAGGAAAGCTGAGGGAAAGGAAACAGACAGGAAACAGTTAATCAGTCTTAGTGGATTATGAGATCATAAAAAAAATAAATGAGAAAAAGTATTGAGAAATGAGTTCTTTGGAATGAAAGGGAAAACAAAATCATTAGGAAAAGAGAATGGAATAGGCTGAAAAACAGGAAGACAGCAGAGAAGTATAATCATAGATGAGGAGGAAAGTGCACCCCCCCAAATAACAGCTCTGGCCTTTCTCAGACAGAACTGTCACTACTTCAGATTTTGGGGAAAGCTGAAATAACTGAGAAGCACAAGGTATGCAATCAAGTCTGAAGAAGTATGTATGAAGCAAGGCTAAGCCACTCCCTATTATGTCTTGCTAAAATGTCTTGCTATGTCTTGCTAAATATTTTGCTAAAATGTATGCTCTGGATGACCATATCCCTTTCTCCTCTAAACTAGATACTCATAAATCCCCCATTTTCTTTGCTTCTTTGCAGGCTTCTCTTGCTTTAATTGTTTTCCTTGCAATGAGGCCTGGACTGTGCCCTGTGCACCTACCAGAAAACCTAAGGACAGAATTGCTCAGCTCATGGAGCTCCCCCAGCAGACTGAGGAGCCTCTGCCTGCCTGCCACATAAATAAACAACCTTGGTGGTTTGCTCCATCAGCTTCCAGCCAGCCTGACCTCACCCTGACCTCCCTGGCAGGAGGAATATCAGGGTCAGCCAACTCCTGGCTTAGCCCAAGCCCTGTTTGATCAGCGGAAGATTATGCTGAGAGGTTTCCTATCCGAGTCCAGCATGTGGGCAGGCAGGCTGGTTCTGTCTGCCTGCTGTAGTTACTTCATGATCAGCAGCAGCACACACACCTTTCACAGATACCTCCTGAGCAAAGGGTTGAAAGCTCTCCTGTCATCAGCTTTTCCCATGTCCCTGGAAAAGGGATTGCCGGGTGAGAAGCTGTGGCGTGAAGCCATTATCCCTATATACTTTGGGATATTTTTTGAGAAACACAAATGGAAGTGAAGTGATTAGCCATGGCTATGCCCTAGAGAAATAATACTGCTTCCTTCTGATAAGCAAAGTAACTGTTTTGAATGTGACTTCATCTTATTCTGTGCTGTTACACAAATCGGTGATGTTATCTTGGAGACAAGGACAGTATTAAAAATAATCTATTCCCATTACTTTCATGGTATCAATGTTATCTTGTTTAAAACCAGAAAGTTTTGAAAGTAAAGTGATGTCACACCTGGCTCTGGTGGGATCAGGCCATGTCCTGGACTGTCCTTGTTCCAGCACTTGCTTTCTGTGGCACTCAGTAAGCCTGTAACATTTCTATCTTGTCTTTACGGATTAATAACAGAATTATTGGCTAAAACCTTAATGCTTTTCCGCTGGAAATGTGCCTTCTTGAACTAACTGATCACAGAGTGATAGTGGGTTTCTAATGCGAGGCAGCCAAAATGAAGGCAAATATAATCTTATAGAGGCATTTTTAAATATAAATTCTCAAATACAAGTGTCTCTGTATCAAGTATTGATAAGAGAGCAACTGGCAAGCCACATTCAAAGTAATACATGGGTAATGGTACCTAAGGTGATCAAGGTAAATGAAAACCTTTTTTGAGAGAATAGAAAAGAGAATGAGGCTTGTTTAGTCAACTCAAACAGAAGCTAAAAAGAGTGATCTATCTCTTCATGGAAGCACAAGAGAGTTAATTGCAGAAATATACTATAAGAACGGTGCCTGAGAAAAAGGTATTTAAATCTGGGTTAACAAAGCAAGTGAGTACAATCCATCTGTCAACATAACTAGGTAAAAAGTAGAAGAGTTTCCAAGAAGACTTGGCCTTTGTAGCAAAGAGTTTTGATGCTCTGGTATTTCTGAAATGGAAGATGGGAAAACTCTGAATGTGATGCGAAGTTTGTGGCAGGTAAGGTAGGACTCATGGAGTAGAAAGTGCCCTCCAGATAATTAATAAGTGTCACAGTGCTGCTCCACTAAGAAAAAAAAAAAAAACAAACAACAAACCAAACAATTTGACCCTTCTGTCAGGGTCCTTTCCTCTCAACCTACAATATACACATGCAGCTCCTTATGTGTGCAAGGGTTTCAGGATGAATGGATCCATTTGAAAAGTAACCTTCTTGTACAGCTGGTACACGGCTCCTTTGCAGAGGCAAATAAATCTCAGACTAAATTCCCTGTCCACATACAGTCAATCTGCACCTAAGCAAACACACTGGAATGATCCATCCTCACTATCAGAAATAACTATTTCCTGCAAGAAGTCACCCCATTTTATTTTCTGTCTGGTTTAGACACTTACTTATGCACAGATTTCCCAAATAAAATCAAAGCAACGTATGTAAACAGGAAATTTGGAAACAAGTTTCTTGCTGGCGATCAAGCTTTATAAGAGGCTAGACTGAAAAGTCACATGGAGAAGCACCTTATATAGAAATGGAACTACTCAAGAAACATATATGGGTCTGTAAGCCTTTCACAATGTAATATACATGCCTATGTAACATAGATGCCTTTTAGTACAAGAGGGATGTGACTCCATAGTAGAATCAGAGTATAGAAGGACGGAATAGATTGCTTGGAAATATCCAGCATTAAAGAATGAATCTGAAGAGACCTGAGAAATCAGCTATGACACAACTCATCTGGTTCAGAAGAATGTAATGAAATACATTACAGATACGTCAGAAGTATATTCAGTGAGAAAGCATTGTTTGAAATATTGCCATACAAAGCTAGAGTTTGGGGACACAGGAAGAGATTAGCTTAATGATACTGTCCTCGTTCATTCTTGGCTCCAGCTCAGTCTTTGTTAAAAGTGGTAACTTGAAGGTGTGCTAAATAATTTCTCAGACCAGACCCTTTATTACTTTAGCAACTTTGAGATAATTGTTGAGGTCTGACTCATACAATACAGGTGTCTTTCACCTGCTTGGGTAGCACAGGCCACTGAATTCATCCAAGAGAAAGCTAACCAAAGCATAAGATCAAAAAAAAAGAATAGGTGAATACTTCACCTCTTTTGAAATCATGGCAAGTTCCCCAGAAATTATTTTCTCTCCTTTTTGTCCCTCACTTGCCCTGTATGTTTAGCTTGGATACTTTTCTTTGATCGAAGACTGTTCAACACTCACTAAAAGACTGTGGTCTTTGGCCAAGGATTGTACAAAACTCCTTGTACGCTCCTTGTACTTCACACAGTAAGGTCCTGTTCTCTGTAGGATGCTCTATGAGCTAATATAATATAAATAGCAGCTGGGAAGTTAAGACAGGGCATTCAGAGCTCACATCAAGCCTACTCCCCTTGGAGCTCAAGCACACAGAGCACCATCATGCTGTGAGGGAGCAATAGTTTTAAATCATCTGTGATTCTCGGATGTCTTTATCTTGTCTAATACTGTCGTTCAGCTCTGCAGTAGGAAGACATTTCACACTTCACAACTCAGCCTTATTTCAATTTTTCGACTCTTGCATCTTGCTGAAGCCAACCCAAGTTGCTGTGACAACAAGATGGTTGGTTCTGTATTGTAAGGAAAAAAAGCTTCAGAGAATCAGGAACAAGGAGCAATGTGAGTAAGAGCCCATGTCCTGTAATCCAGAGAAGGAAAAGCAGGCAGATGTTTGTGTGAGAAAGTGGCCTCCAGAGCACTGAGCATGAAGTGATATTATTAAAAAACCTACTGCAAACAGTGTGGATGGGGACCTTAAACAACCATTAGTACTGAAGCTCTTTCTTACTATTTCATGACCTACTTGTAATAACACATAATGACCTTTTTTATTGGTGAAAGTGACCAGAACCAAGATTAAGTATTCAATTTACTGACAATTCATCACTCATAACAAAGAGTAGCAAGAACATCTCAATTCAGATTAAAACTGAATTCCCAGTATGCAGTCTCCCAATCAGTCCAGCCTATTCCAGTGAACAAATCCAACAGAAGCTGCAATCTACTATAGTTTGCTGTTATTAGAAGCCAGCACTTGTAGAGTAAGGACTACAATGAGAGGCTGGACTCATCTAACCTTTCTGCAAGCATCTATGGCTGAACTAGTCACCTCAAGTTTGTTTTACAAACAATAGAGAACAAAGGCCTTTTCATGGCATGATCCATCTGAGTCATGCAATTTACCTAGCTCTGACTGAGAGGATTTTCTTTGCTGACCTGAATGCTGCCTGAGGGGTGGTTCAGGTGTAGATACCTACAAATGTAATCTCTTCTGGCCAAAGTCCCACCCTTGGAGGACTGAACTCCAGTCCCTGGACTCCAGTCAGTTATAGTCATGAGCAAATCACTTGATCTCTACAAAGTCGGGTTGTTTCTTTTACAAACTTTAGCTTCCTAAGAGGTATATGTTGAATTTAGGTAAGTCACAGAGGTGTTCTCCACAACCTGTTGAGAGAAAGAGGCCCTTCACAATAGAAATTCAAGTTAGACTTGTGGCCTGAATCATCCTGACTCTTTTATATGGTTGAAGTCAGATAAATCTCGGCTCCCTGCTTTGAAATAGTATTTCCTATAGTTAGAATGCTGAGCCCTGTGGGTAGGGCTCTGGAAAAGCCTTTGAAAAACAGGTTTGACTCCTCCAAGGAAAACCACCACCTAGCCTTTTGGTAGCTGAAAGTAAACTGCAATTGTATAGCCTGTTTTGTAAAAACACTTGTCTTCATGCTGTTCAGGAGTTTATCTTTTGTTGTAGAAATGACTGAGTTTCCTCTCCTTAACCTGCTCTGCAGCTAAAAACCACACAGAGGAACACAGACTCCCTGTGAAACACTGCACTGAGATAAGGACAGAGCAACTTCTCTGGGTCATTAGTAGTATCTGTGTTAATGACACTCTGGCTTTAAGCAACAGGTCCCCTCCCCTCACTGGAGTAGAAACCACCTCCTCACTTAGAGTCAGGGTTAGGCAAATGCTGCATTTAAGAGCAAACTCCTGTGTTATGTTGTGCTAGAGCTCCATGAGGTTCATAAAAAATGAAGAAACCCTGTGTCAAATGTAAAGGTAAACAAGCAGCATAGATACAGTTTTATTTGGGCATTCATATGAGTTTCTAGGTTTCTTTCCTGATAAATTCATGTACCTGCTTTGGGACTGGGGGAAATATGATACTTCTAAACACAGCTGGCAAAGCCCAGAGGTTTCTCCCAGGCAAGTTCACCTTTCTTCCTGTGGACCACATCCATGCTCCATCAACAAGGTGCTTCTTGCTACTCCACCTTAAGTCTTGCCTTTTCCATCTAACCTAAGCCCAACTGTCTGTGCACAATTCCACCACTTCCCTCTGTTTCCAATGTGACAGTGTAAACTGCCTCTTTTTTTCCCCAGTCATCTACCCCCAAAATACTTTTCTTTTATATAAACTCCTCAGTGCTCTATAGCACTTTGATTTCTTCTTTTTCTCTCTGAAGAGAAAACATGTTTTTTTCCCCCTCTCAGGTTTCGCCAGAGATTTTCTTTTTACCAGTGTATATGGGTCAGAGAATTAGACCATATGTGTTGCTCCACTGGGTGATTGTTCCATTTTACAGTAAATAAAGCAGGACATCTGTTTTAACAACAGAAAAACCTACAGGAGTTTGTCAGATCAGACTAGTTTTGTACACCTTAAGTGTTAAAAGACCTTGAAGCCAAAGAAAGTAACATGGAAGGTCAAAGAGAACATACGGACATTTTATTCTGAAATTATTCTTAATAAGAGCTCTATAGATAAATCAATGAAAAAGCAACAGTTCTTTGACTACATGTAGAATTGCATCAGATTTCTGCATTGAGAAGAAAATCATCATTAACCAGAATCCAATGAAGCTGTGAAAACAAAATCAGTTTAAACTTACTTAAAGTATTTTCAGTATTCTGAAAACAGAATATTTTTAGTATTTTTCTAACATTGCTGATGGTTATGGTTACTATGTTGATATCTATGATCAAATTATTGGTATGTCTTTGGGTGTAGCATAAATATTTCATATAGGTAGTTAATGTTGTACTTTTCATATTTACATTACAATGTCATGAAATATTATACCTAAGTTAGAAGCTATAAAATTGAAAGTATTTTTAAGATATAAACTGCCACAGTCACCATAAAAAAAAACAAACCACAAAAACAAACAAAAAAACCCACAGAGAAGTTAATCACTGCATAAGACTGTTATACTTAGATTGCAGTGCTTGAGATAAGTTAGAGTGAGAATACATGCCACTGAGCATTCTGTTACTATGCAGAACTTGACAAGTTCTGAGAGGAAAATTGGATTAAAAAATTAGACTGTTTTAATACCTTATATTAGAAATTACTTAATCCAGGCTCGTAAGCTTGAAAATGGAAAAATCTCCAGAAAGATCTGAAATAACTACTGTGGTATAGCCTGTGATATACACAGATGGTGATGTTGAGGCAGAAAGCCAGCATACAGAACCAAAGTATTCGACAAATCATGGACAAAATAATTAATGGCATTTTTAGTAGCATAACACTCTGCAAACATACACACTGCCTCATGGAGCACTTGTCAGCAATATTAATCTAGGAAATAATTAGTCTCTGTAAAGTTCTTTCACACTCTTTCACCAGATGGCCAGGGAAGATCGTCAGCTAAAATCCTGCTGTTTCAGCACTGGAGAAAATGCCAAGGAGTTCTGCTGGATACTACTACCCTGTGCAAGATTTAGGCCCACTACACTGTGCTCATGGTTTCATCCTCCCAGGTACTGCAGGCTGGCACAGCACGGTTCACAAATCACATCAGATCATTTTCCAAGCATCACCGCCAAGCGCATTTCACACCCCAACATTTGCAAGCCACTCTATAGAAAGTTTTGCCATCTGCCAAAACACGGAATTGCTCCAAATGGAATGAGCTCAGAATTCATACATTTTGAAGCAAAATGAACTCCAAACGAGACAGCATACTTGCTTAAAAAGAGAAATATCTTAATAATAGCTCCCAGTTAGAGTGGCTGTCCAGTTGTGTAGCAGCTCCAGCTTAGTGTTCACTTTACCCCACTTCATTTTGTTATCAAGCAAACATTTCAGGAAATTTCAGTTACAGGTTGACTGTTCCCACAAATATCCATACATGCTGTATGATCAGCTGCTGACTTTAATGGAAGGCTGGTAAGACAGAAGCATACAGCTGGGGTACAGTTATCCAGCAAAAGCACATACACTGGCCTATAAATAACATGAACACTGGAACATGAAAACATACCTTCTATTTTGTTTGAGTTCCCTGTATCCTAGAGCTAGCTCCAAGGCTCTGGAAGTCAGGGAAGAGTAGCCTTTTCTTAGAAACTCAAGACATGGAATGACATGCTTAAACACATGGAATACTGGATGTGGCATTTGACAAAGTCTGTAAGACTCATAAGTAGCAGCACAGGGAGTTCTGGAAAGTTAACACTCCTCCTTTGAACAAGGAGCAGTGAGCCTGATTTGGCTGACGGTGGGAAAAAGAAAACAAAATAGGGCACTGAGCAGCACTGCTGTGGCTGTAGCTGAGGCAGAATTTCCATTTCAAAGCCTGGGTTTCCATGGCCTACTTCTCCCTTATAAATACAAGCTGCAAGTTAAAACTTGGCCCAAAGACTTTACTTGTCATGTTTAGGAATGAAAGACTGAATCAAGTTGCTGAAAAAAAATAGGAAAGGAAGAAAGATACTATTGTTAGTACAAATATATTTATGAAATAAATCTGCTGTTTCTCGGGGCAGGCCATGGGGAAAGAAAAAGCCTTGTCTGCTTGGCTTTCCTCAGGTGTCAATAGTATGTCACAGCTGCAAAAGCCTGAAAAGCCAAAGACAGTTTTTTACATGTGTTTGTCTTCAGTAGAAAGTCATCTCAGGTGTGAACATAAAAAAAAAAAAAAAGCACTTAGACTTTATAGGTTTAGTGTTGACAATCATGAAGTGCTTGGTATGGAGAAAAAAATGTTTTCAGCTGTGTACCAGTCTGGTCTCAGTCAGACTGAGCCTCAGTGGCTTGGTATGTTATCAGGGTTCAGCGTGTTACCAGGGCTTAGCGTGAAGAACAGAGTCTGGGCAGTCAGTGACTGACACATCCAGCCCTGCCTGGTAATGGCCAAATGCAGGATGGTTTTCTAGGGCAGCATAAATCTTCACACAAGTTTCAGCTATGGAGCCCACAGTACAAATACAGAAGGTTTTTATTTGCCAGGATGTTATCTCAAAATCCCAATTGCTCAACGTGGTATTTTGGTCACTAAGGATCAGCCTGAACTGCAACTCTGCACCAGGAGCAGGTACCAAACTGGCTGGGATTTTCCTTGCTACTGCCTCCAGAATGTCTGCACATCAGAGATGCAGAAACCTGTAAAATCCAACACAACCATGCTACTTCTCTGTGATAACAGGGCAGAAAACAGAGAGACACATGGTGCAGGATGAAAGGTAAGTTGTTCACTCCCCTGTACAGCTCCTGATGTTGGTTTACTTGTGACAGCACACCAAGTACCTTCCAATAGTCCATTAAGTGTCTGGTTAACATCTGTTATGTACGGTTCATTCACTCTTCCATCCTGTTTGATTATGCTATCAATATGTGGCAAGTTTCCCACTTTATTTGTTACCATGATCTTAGTTGGTTTTGGCACATTGATCAGCCTGCAGCTTGCATCTTTCAGTGGTACACAGCTTTTTCTGTGGATAATGAAAACTAGAAACAAGCACTTCCCACCACCTCACAGTCTACTACTACTAGTCCACTACTAAAACATAACACATTGGTGAGCTCTGGGCAGCACTGAGATGAGGTCACAGAAGTGATCCTTTAAAGAGTCTGCACACTACAGCTGACATCTACAATAACCACTAAGGAAATCCAGGGGTTCATTTTCTCTGCAAGAGCAATGAACAATTCAGACAATAAAGCAATCAAAAAGGGAATGATTAAAGACAACTTCTTGAATAATTTATTTTTTTAAGTGAATCTTAGGGTTTGGAGTTTCTTATTTAAGGAAAATGTCAGCACTTCAATGGAAGAAGCTGTTTTCTGAAGATATAAAGATGTGAGAAACACCAAAATATTAACACGTGTATTAGAAAACAGTGATTACATCTTAGGGTTGTAAAAGTAATGGCAGCTCAGCTGTATTTTATACACAGTCTGCTGAAGACAAAAACTTGTTAGTATATTAATCTGACCTGTGCTGTTCTCTACAATATGCAAAAATATTAACAGCCTAATTATAAAATCAGAATTTATTTCCCCAGAAAGCTGCAATTCAGATTATTATTTTTCTCCTGCCATACAGCCAGCATTGCTCTCAGAAAAGTTTTAGATTATATATGACAATGGCTAAATTATCAAACAATGTCAAATTAGTGATTAGTCACTAATAAAGCAAAAGTAATACCTTACTGGTATTTTGTAGTACTGTTAACAAAGCCATACTGCACATCAGAAATGTGAACTGGGAGTCAGAGCACTAAGCTCAGATAATTATCTGTGTTGATCTAATGGTTAATAGGCCTATGATTTCCAAAGATCCTTTCAGAGCTTGCTGTGCTGCTCCAGTTCAAGCTGAAACAGAAGTGTGTGTTGCAAGGGCTTTGAGTAAAGACACAGGAAGAAGAGTTAATTACTCCCAATCCCCATTTCTCTTTTGGAAATAATTTTGATTGTAAAAATTTATTCAAATAATTCTACTAGGCTTACTGCTCATGTTAAGAGATGAGAATGACCGCAGAAATGAGATCCTGCCTGCTGAGCAGCCAAGAGACAACCTGTGGCCATGAGGCAGTGGAAGGGCACACACCAGTACGTGTGAGGGTCTGAAGCCCCCATCAAAGTGTCCCTCCTCCCAGTTCAGCTTGCAGTGGCTCTGGAGGAGCTGACTAAAGAAGGGAGACTGTAAAGTACATGAGCAGAGGGATCAATGTCACCTTTCCAAGCCTACACTACAGACACTATACCTAAACTTTTGGCTCTCGGGCATTTAAGATCAGCATTTACACTTCCTTCACAGGCTGTGGGCAGAAATCAGCACTATGGAAGTCTAAAATAAGTCTCATGAATCCCACTCTAGAAATACCAATCTTTGTGCACTGACTGAGCTGAAATCCAAGGAACTACTTCCAACATGAACCTCAGATGTGCCTGCAATTAAGCAAGATAAATGCCAGTCAGGATGTGACAATTTTTCTTAGCTTCACTAATAACATATTTAATGTCGACTAAAGCTGGAGCCTAGAAAGAAAGAAGAGTACAACATACATACATACATCACCCCACCATGGCTTGTCATCCAGTCCTGACATCTGTGCCAGTGTCAGGCCTTCCTTATCTCCTGCAGATGAGCACAGTCTGACCAAGCAATTAGCAGAACACTAAGTTGGTAATGGTGAGCAACTGATTGGAACAAAGCAGTTTAGGAGGTGGAAGCTAGGGTAAGAAATTATTACAGTAACACCAAAATAGTCTCAGCAGGCAGCACACACACAGACAAAAAAAAAAAAAAAAATTCAGGGAGAGAGGCAAAGTGAGATGGAAAGAAGTTTCAGCTCCACCAGAGAGTTTCCCTGATTACAGAAGGCCTTCCTACCCCATCCAGCTAAACAGCCTTTTGGCAACATGAACTTTAACACTCCTCATGGCACTAGGTAGGCAGAAACCCTACTTTCAGTGTAGTGAAATCAGGGACACAGAAGACTTTCAGTCCTTCATTACTCCTTGGAGCAGACAAGCAACAGAGATACAGTGCTATATACATCGGTTTTCAAAATGAGCCCCCATGGCTCTGCAGGAAAGCAAGAGCACCTTTTATAGCACAACATCTGCAGCTGTGAACTTACATTGAACAATTCTTTCAAGAACAGGGTGGGGGAAAAAAAGGCTTGTTCAAGATTATGAACAGAAGATAAATACATTTTGTCAGATGAGAAGCTGATTTTTCCTCTTTATATTCATAAACTTGCTAATAGAAAAGTGAGGGCACGGAACAATGCGTCTTTCCATCATGTTTCATTATACATCTTTAAAATGAAACTTTTGGGAGAATTACCATGTAAAGTATCATTGCTTTTCACTCTGAAAATAGGAACTTAACAATTGCAACAGACTATCAGAATGAAAATCCAATAGAAAGTGGTTATGGTAGGGTACACTCATTCCTTCAAACAAAGAGACATTTTTTTCTGGGACATGTAATAGTAGTGTCTGTATTTATTGTGGAATAATTTCAGAAATTAATGGCATAAAATGAACAGAAGAGGCTAGCCACAAAGCATTCAGTCACACAGTTTACTCATTTATACACTGTTGATCTTCTCGTACATGCCACAAGAAGTAACCATTTAAATAAGCAACTTCTTTAGCAGGTAATAAAATGTTAGAGTTTCCATACTCACAACATGTGCTACGGCTATAAATCAGACTTGTTCTAAACTTGTACTGATTTGCAACACAGTGAGGCATTTTAGAAATACCACATTTAGAAGGGAGGCACTGGATTTTTGTTTCTCTGCAGAAATCCTGAGAAAAGCCTGGGCATATGGAGATGTCCCCATGTCTTTTCAGCTACATCAGCTGTTATAATATGTGACATTACCTCTCCTGCAAACCTTGTCTAACTGTCATATTGCCCAGGCTTTTAAATTAGTATAAACCACTTTCAAATGCCAGTTGTGGTTACTGTTGATAGTATTCTGCTTTGGAAAATTACCAACCACAGTGCACTGGGAAAATCTGCCAAGAGATGATACAGAATGACTGATCAATACTGACTATCCAGACACAGAGGAACAAAGGAATGAAAGAAGCATTTCTCATTGTCCCAACAGGACATCTGAGTTCACAGCAAACCTCTATCTAAAGATAGTAGCCTAAGACTACTTTTTACTAATTTACACTGGTAGGAGCTGCTCTTCTGATGAAGATGATGGTATCTGTGAGGAAGACAGGGGTGTTTGTGCCCCTGAATGACTAAGCTGACCAGTTAGTTCCTTTTTGGCAAATCTGTCTATCTGGAGCTCATATTCTCCATCACAGTCTCTGCTATCTGTGGAATACAGAGAGTTCTGGATGCCCCGGGGAAGGGGCTTCACAGTACTTCAGAATGCATGAAACCTACACTGCATTTAAAAAGTCTCCTCCCACTGACTCCAGAATGTCTGAGAATCTTATGCAGAATCATAGAATGGGTTGGGAAGGACAGGACCTTCAAAGGTCATCTAGTCCCACTCCCATGCAATGAGCAGGGACATCTTCAACTAGATCACATCAGATAGAGACCTGTCAAATCTGACCTTGAATGTTTCCACGCATGGGGCATCCACCACCTCTCTGGACAATCTGTTCCAGCGTCACCAACTTCATTCTGAGAAATTTATTCCTTATATCTAGTCTAACTCTACCCTCTTTGAGGGTATAATAAATATATTGTATAATAAATATAAATAATAAAACTATTAACCCCTGTGCTATCACTAGAGACCCTGCCAAAAAGTTTGGCACCATCTTTCTTATAGGCCACTTTAACTACTGAAATGCCACAATAAGATCTCTCTGGAGCCTTCTCTTTTCCAGACTGAATGATCCAAACTCTCCCACCTGGTATTCATAGGAGAGGTGCTCCAGCCCTCTGATCATCTTTGTAGCCATCCTCTGGACCTGGTCCAACAGATCCATGTCTTTCTGTGCTGAGGACTGCAGAGCTGGACACAATTCTGCAGTTGGGGTCTCACCAGAGCCCCGCAGAGGGGGAGGAGGGATCACCTTGCCTGCTGGCCATGCTTCTTTTGATGCAGCTCAGGATATGGTTGGCTGGCTGGGCTGCACACATTGCTGGCTCATGTCCAGGTTTTTGTTCACCAGTATCCCCACTCCACAGGACTGCTTTCAATCCCTTCATGCCCCAGCCTGTATTGATACCACATATTGGACCAACACAGGTGCAGGACCTTGCACATACCAGCAAGTGATGCAAGCAAGGAGGAAATAGCTACAGACCAATTCAGTGCAAAGCTGGACAAAGCAGTTATGCAAAAAAAATAACTTTTCAGATCTATACCAAATGAAACCGTGGCTAACTTCCTCATATCTTTTTGTTTCTTGTATTTGAAGCAAGACACACTAATAATAGCGACACACTAGCACTATTCCTAATTTTTTCCATTCAACAAAGAAAGAAGTCTAAAGCTCTGCTTCAAAACCTTAAACAACACCTGGAACTTTCCGAAAACGTAAGATTTTCCAGTTTTAGGATGGTCTGTACAGTCAACTTTTATCCCCACTTGAAACAAATGAGAAATGCTGCTTGGAGTGCATTAATACACAGTACTAAACTTGCTGAGCACTGGGCACCTGTGCCCAGTGGCTGCTGGCTTGCAAACTCATAATACTACCAGGAGATTTGGGAAGGTATGGTTTGGAGATACCTGTGCTGAGCTGTCTCTGTGCAAGCAAATCCAATCCAGTGCACCTGGGTGACACTTTTATACTTGGCAGATATTTCTCCATCAGTGTCTCACTGTAAGACATGGAATGGAACTGCCATTGGGTAATACACTCCCTGTTCCTGAACTCAACAGGATGAACCAGCACGACAGTGCAGAGGGAAACATCCACTCTGAGTCAGTATTTGACAGAAGGATCTGACCAATAAGCTGTAGAATACTCAGTACTTGTTTCAGTTTGAGAATGAAATTAAATAAATGCTCAGAGTGATTTAGAGAGAGCAAGGTTTATCTTCCACAATTATGGGCCCTGGTCAAGCTCAGGAAAGACAGGAGGAAAGACCTCTTGATGTAAAATCAGGGTTGTTCCATGAAGGGAAACAACCAGAGATCACACAGCAAGAGTAAGAGACACAGTTTCAGAAAGAGAGGCAAACATACCAGGGAGATAACACAAGTGAGTGAGTGATGTGTCAAATGTTGGCCACACGGCTCATGCTCAGATAAACTGGTGGTGTCAGTAGAAGGCCAACAGCAAAACAATCCAACATTAGTTCTGTTAACACAGATTGATCACCCAAGACTCTCCTGTGAAGCCACCACTCTTTGGAAACCATCATCTGATGTTGGAAAGAGCAAATACAAACACTCCACAAATACGTCTCCTTGTCTTGAAGACTATGAGTACTGGTTTGGGCACCTGGCAAAGCTTTATCATTATCTGTGAGGCAGCCCCTGTCTTCTTCAATACAATTTAGATTAAAGCTTTAGTACCTAAGAAATTGCTTCTCCTTCTCAGACAAAGACTGAGCATTTTTATTGCTGTGATGCTGACACTTTTTGTTTAATTTCCATTTCATGTTACAATCCTTTACAATTGTATTATCTTCTTACTGTTTACCTATGTCATTATTGTTGTAGTAAAAAGTGGAAAAAAAAAAGAAAGAAAGTTATAGTAACTAAAATTGTACATGAAATACACATTGCACTTCCATTCCAATCCAATGTCAAAGTATGTATGAGCAGGGGATGGGAGCAGGCAGCTATTTTATCTGAAAACATTAGCCATGAACTGCAAGCTACTGAAGGCTTTCAGAGAAAAGGGAAGGCCATTTTTTCTTGCACCTTACATCCATTTCTTGTGACTGAGGTTCAGCTCCTCCAGGGACAGACTAACTTCTTTTTTTTTTTTCTTTCATTCGAAGCAGAGTCTCATTTTTCAGCCAGTCCCATTACATTTATTAATGGAGTAAATAGGCTGTTGAATGCACTGTTGGCAGGACCTGGCTCTGTACAGATAAACAAGTTGCTCCATTCAGCTAAAAATGTCACTGTCACACAAAGGAAAATCTTTCAGGTTAGATAGATGAATTATGACCAACACATCCAGAACTTCTACTCTCCTTCTGCTGATTGATTGAAGAATTATATCCATGAAATGGGATGATTTATACAATTGCATTGCCTCTTGGCTAGAATAAGCTTTTGCCAGGCAGATGCTGCTAAGAAAGGGCTGCTTGCACCATAAATCTGATGTAATTTGATGCCCAGCATGGTGCACAATCAAGATGAAATGATCCTTAGATGCTTTTTTCATGTGAAAATCATTTCAGAAAGACAATTTCAATAATGAAATTTTATTTTTTATTTAGTTCTTTGGACCATTTTTGAAGATAATGAGCAACTGGGTCTAGGAGAAGTAGCTATTGTCAATTTAATATTTTATTAATCCTTTACCTGGGGCAAATATATCATAATAAACCAGAGAAGCTAGCTGTCACTGAAATAATCAATACTGAAAGTCTTTTCCAGACTTGAAGCCCACAATGTCCCCTCATTATTATAAATGCCTATCTTCCACTTTTCACAGTCTCAGCTTGGTTATGCCACTATTTTATTTGTTTGTTTCTGCCTTTTTTTCCCCTCACTCATACCTCTACATTTTTGCATCCCTCTCAGACAACAACAAAGGGAAATCCTAGGATTGCCAAGTATGAATATAAATAGCATTGTAAAAACTGTGACTCTTTTCAGCCTCAGCCAAGGCACTGTGCCTGCTCAGCATCAGGGATAATCCCTGTCCAGGGCTGAACTGATGAGCTGCCAGTGGGATCTACTCCATCCAGAGCCACCACCACATTCAGATTCCCCAGTAGTGATCAGGATGAAACCAAGCTGAGGAAATGCTTAGTCCCAGGGTTGTCAATGTACCAGGCTTCAAAAAAGCACTGCTTTTTGCTTCAAGTCTAGACTTTTTGATGAAAGAAAGGCAAGTTGATGGCAGTGTTGCCAAGAGTAAAAGTTTCTGTAACATTTGCAAACCAGGCCCAGAACAATTTAAATCTTTTATGGCATGCTTCTCCCAAAAAGCTGTTCATGGCAGTGGGATTAGTGATTAAGAGATGTGGAGGGTGGAACACATACATCTGTGAAAACTGGAATTAATGTGATTATGCTAAGCAGAACATACTCTGGGCATCAGTGGTTTGCAAAGATTTAATGAAATGTGCCCCAAGCTTAGAATATTCCCTCTGGGAAATAAACTGTGATATTCAGAGAAGTTTGGGATAAAGGGGTATTTTACAGGCAAGAAGAGGAAAATCAGCTGTCACTTTATATGAAACACCTTCCTTCTGTTGTGCTCTTCTAATTTCTACCATGATAAACCAATTATAATAAATTTATGATCCTAGAGTACAATTAGTGCCTCTTTCCCACATGCCACATTTTCCCTCATGAGGTGAAAGAACAGAAGGAAACAAAGTAAAGAACTACACCATAAGCAGATAACAAGCTGATGAATGGGTGAGAAATATACTGGGGATGAATGATAGCAGTCACTACTCCTTGTAACACTCCACTATCAGGTCTAGTTCTGTGCAAAGATCGTGCCTTGAAGAATCTAAGAAATCCTAAAATGCTATCCAAAGCCCATGAAATGTCACTGTTTTGATTTTACATTTTGATAGCTTTCATAAACATGAACTTACCCAGGATAGTCTGTAATGCCATTAATGCTGATTGCTTTGGAAAAGGTGTGCATCCAGATCTGTGCATGAGGTTTTCCCCAGTGCAACCAATCTAATCTCTCTTACTGTATATATGACCACAAAAGAATTTTAGTTTTTACTTAAGTCTGTTGCTCATCTTGTTCTCAACCACATCATGGCCTGCAATCACACCTTACATCCTGTACTAAGTAGCAGAGTCAGTTGATCCATATTACAGCATTTCAGTGTTGCAATATGCCTGTGTGTTGTGACACATCAGCAAAGTGAAAAGCATGACAGATATGACAGATCATTTAGAAGGTAATGTGGCTTTCTAGAAACCAAACTGGTACAACTTTCTTACTCCATAGCTCCTCTAAATGCCACAGTTACCTTTCACAGCTTATGCAACCACCAAGCTGCTCCAAGGCATCTCTGCACAGTGAAAAGTACTCCAAGCACGAAGTCAATGGGCAGTGATTCAAATTGGTATTTCTTTGGGAAATAAACAAAGCTGTATCTGTTCACTTTGGTCAGAAGGAGACCAAATAAACACCTGAGTGAACTGAATCTACTGGTTTGGTTTTAAAGTCACAGCCAAAGCAACTACAAGATATCCCCAAATGACAGAGGTTTGCACCTGGGTTACTAACAGCAAATAGCTGCCTGTTGGGTATGTATGTGTGGGAGCTTATTTTTGTTGTGTTATTTCAGTATAGAATTTATATTCCCGTGTTTATCTGTCTCTGAAAAGTGCATATGCATCATTTCTGTGCACACAAAGACAATTTCTGTGCACAGCAGAACTTGCAGGGCTATTGCTCAACTATACATAAGTTCCATGGGCTGAATCACTGGCATGCAAGAGCAGAAATAACCTACACTGTCTGCACTGGCGAGATACCCGTGTCCAAGCACTTGTGCAAAAAACATAGCAGACAAGAAAACAGAATTTCTTCCAATCTATCTGTGTACTCATAGGAAAGCAAAAGCAGACTGTACATATATTTACAGGTGAAAAGATGAAAATCCTCTATTTCTGCTCTTTTCAACCTATCATGCTCCAAATATCCTTATTCAGGGACATAATGTGATCTTCTCCACTAGCTTTTGAAGTTCATAAACTGATTAACAGTATTTTTTCAAGCAGCTCGTTTAATGAGCAGATTTCAAGGTACTGAACTCAAAAACTTTAAGCTTGATTCTGCACTGTGGAAACAGCTTAGTAGGAGGTAGAAATATATCTCAACTATTTTTTTATTTATTTTATTTTTGCAAAGCTTCTGAAGAGATGCAATCTAGACTCCATTGGTTTTAGTCACATTGAAGAATAGAATCAAAGGCAAAAGTGAAACTTTATCCTCAAAAGTCAAAACTCTGAAAAATTTCCCCATATTAATATATTAAGACTAAGTAAGTAAGTAAGGAATACCCCTCTTAAGTAATGAAATCTGACAGATGTTCATAAAAATAAAAAAAAAAAAAGAAGCCTAGAATTTGCTAACTCAGTAAATACCTAAGCATTGTACTAATACCTAAGACAGTGTACTTACTAGGGACTACTTATTTACTGTTGCATATTCAACATTCTTTCTTGATCAAAAATCTCAGAATCAGCTGGGTTGGAAAGGACTTCTGAGATCATCAAGTCCAATCCTTGATCCACTTGATACCTGCCTTTCGTTTTTATACTAAGAATTATTGATGTCCACTGGATTTGTGATAAAATAGAAAACTTCAAAGATCTTCTTCATCCAGAAAGTAAAATTAGACATTTAGAGCAGACTACACTAGCTGAGTAATTTTCATAACACAATTGATTTCTTCCTTCATGGTGCCATTTAAGGGATTATAATGACTCACCAGGGTAATATCAAACTTGATTAGAAGCCAGGGGGTTTGATTGTTATCTCCTTTAAGCCAGTGAAAATCCAGACAAAATGTAATTGATACCAGCAAATCTCAATTTGCACCACTGTAACTAAAAGTAAAGTCAAGCACTGCGGTTTTGATTGGGAAGTGGCTTTTCTTTTTTGCTTGGGTAAGGAATTTCCATATCTTTGAGCGATTAATGGTGATTGTTTCAGCTCCCTTGAAGATATCAGAGACAGTCTATTTGGTCTTTTTACTGCTAAGTACACTGATATTCTATGGGTATGAGGAAGTGCCTTCACATAAAGAACAATACACACAGCAAATAAAAATAACTTCTTACGTAAACTTTTCTGGTGACAAAACCTTTAACATGCTTAGCATGCCAAGCCCTTTTCCCCTTCCATGAATAAACATCTAAAGATAATGAGCTGGATTTTTCCACAGATATTGAGGTATACAGGGGTGGAAAAAAGGTCTGGCCAGCTTCTTGGGAACTCCCAAGCTAGGTGTCAGAAAACACAATCAACAGATATTTTAGGGCTGAATTAATCTGAACTCAGACATCTACAATGCTGATAAATGTGGTCCAGGCAGTTGGCTAAACTCCTTCTTGTCCGCATTGGGGAAAAACAGTAACTTCAGTAACGGTGGGATTCATCTCATCCTAAATAAAATAGGTCTCAGATGAACGCAGCCTTCAAATTGCTTATTTCTCCTTACTGAGTAGATACATGAAGGGGCACAGTTTAGGGTACCTAGCCCTGGTATGCATATCTTTATTACACATATTTTAAATTAATGGAAATAAATCCTGTGGTTTGTACCCTCAACCCTGATTACTTCTGTTTCGCTTCCATTTTGGCTTGCTGCAGCCGTGCCTGTTCTTCACTGGTTTGCTACTGCCTGCTGTGGATGAGGGACCAGAAACTCCCAAACTTTAGTCCAAGGCATTGGTCCATGATGCTCTTTGATGCAGTCCTAAAAGTAATCCACTGGAGCTGTATCTACCTAGGGGTAAACTACATCAGTACTTATATAAATCAAACATGCATGAGTCCATTCTCTGGGGTTGAAGCCAGCTGCTCTGGAACAGCCCCTGTGCATCTTACGCTCATCAAAAAGGGAAGAGGTTGGTGTTACACAATGCCATTCATAAGTATTAGCAGTGATATCTCTGTAATAAGGTTATCTTCCTCATACACATACCAAAGTGTTGTGGTATTTACCTCTGGATACAGTTTAGCCTCAGTGATCCCCCTTTTTGCTGTGGAAAAACCCTGCTGCACCACTTGGTTGAATGTCCTGTGTGGAAACGAGGATCTGCCAAGCAGATTTGTATCTTCTGGCCACTTCAGGACAAGCATCCCATCGGCTTTATGGCATTTTCTATGTACAGAGGAGAGGAGACTTCCATCAGCGCCCCCAAATTCATATTTAAAGTTGAAAAAAGAAGGAGCCAGAATCAAACTATGGATGCTGTATAACATGCATTGAAGATGAGGCAATCTGGGGTTACTCACCTTCTCCAGGGAGCTGCAGCAAAGGATGCTTGCAGTGCAGGTGCTCCCTGCAGAAATAATGATTTGCTCAGAAAAATAGCGAGCAGCATGTCCTCACTTGTCAGCTTGCCTTCCAATTTTCTCTGCTCACCAGAAATACACCTGCCTGACTACCTTACCCATCTTCTATTCCTTTTTTTCAGTCTAGTTTATTTTTACCAACTACTGAGCATTATAAGTAATGGATAGATAGCACTTATAATCTACCTATATGAACATAACTTCATGACTTCAAACACTGACAGATACTTTAATTAGAAGAGATCTATTAGACTTTGTCTAAATATACACTCCATAAGAGAAATACAAATTATTATATGATTTTAATTATATTTGAGGCAGGGCTTTCTCTAAACAAATAATTGTGGCCCCTTAGTGTTTATAATTTGCACCTTGTAGAGATCTGATGCCACTAGAAACAGAATAACTGACTAAACAGCAGCAAAACTGATTAGACAATCTTCCTTCTCTGTGCTGACTGAGCCTTTAGAAGGAAAACCACCTGAACAAGCACACTCCAAGTTATTCAGTCCTTGCCATGGGAAGCCCTGTGACAAGTAGCTCTGCTGTGCCAAGGAGGCTAAAGCCAGCAGCATGCAAGGGCTCACCTGGTAAGTCCCAGGGCTTCCTTCGGTAGCAGGGAGGCTGGCAGGCTGGACACCCTCCCTAAGCACTGGGCAAGCCCAAGAGGCTGCACATCCCTCTGCGCAACTGAATCCAACTGCTTTAGTCCTGCCCTGAGTACAGGATTTGCCTCTTTCCTGAAGCTGAATCTCTCTGCAATAGGCAGAGATCAGGAAGATTTTTTTCTTGGAAACATTAACCAAAACAAGGGAAGCACTTTTAGGCATCTGGCTACTGAGAGACAACTGTATTACACTTTCTATTACAAGCTTTAGTGTCTTTGTCCTCTGCAGCTTACAGTTTGGCTGAGGGTAGCTTGTGTCTTGCATGTAATTGCTGTCCTTCTAGGATCAAAATACAGCTAATTTATGAGGGTCTTTAAAAAAAAAGTAAATCACAGTTCAGTCAAGACATTAGCAGCTAGGAAAAAAGCAATTATAGCAGCTGGAAACCATGAAGATTTAATCTTCTATGACCAATGCTGTCCTTCTACAACTCCTGCTGCTGATCAGACATCACAGGCACCATCTCTGCAGAGTAACAGAACTGAAATCCCTCAGGAGGAAATATTACTTCTCCTATGAGAATTCACAAAATTTTTCTCCAGAACCATGGCCCCCTGCTGGCTAATTACACCTTGCTAGCCAAATGCAACAGCAGCCCTTTTAAATTGTTTTATTAGACCTGTCCTATCTGAACTGACTGTAAACAGCGCTCCGAGAGCTGGCAGTGCTGGGAAGCAGGGAGCACAGACACTGAGGTGATGCTGGATTGAATGAGCCATCTCAGCCATACTGTCAGCATGTGCTATGACACAAAGCAAGCAATCTATCTCCATGCTGGCAAGACCAGAAGCAAAGCTACTAATGGTAGAGAGGCAGTCCAGCCTCCAGGCCAGAGGTCCAGGATAAGGGGAAATGGAGGCAATGAGTTAGGAGCTTCAAGTGGAGGTGTGGGACACTGCAAGTGAAACTTATGAAAAATGGTTCTAAAGTAATTCTGCTGCCTGTGCATTTATGCTGGGTCTCTTTATTTCTCTTCACTAAACAAGCACGTGTGACCTATTTCTCAGCAAGATTTTCTGTCTTCTGAAGAAGCAGCTTAAGTCTCCATTCTGCCAATTCTCTCGGGAATAATATCCCACTCTTTGCCTCTGCTTGTGCTTCATTATTAGCAGAGCACTTTCCTACCACTAAAGAACATTTTCTCAGTTGGTTTTCATTTCTGTTGCCACAGTGATGATTACATTTGGTACAAGCAGTAGTGTTTATGTTGTCACATGCTGCTATGGACTAGCATAGTGTCCTACAATCAATGTAAATCCAGAAAAACTACTGAACTGCACATTTCTACAAAACAGGGCGTGATTTGAACACCATCTATAACTTTAAGTGAACAATTTCAGTAATGGTTTTGTCAGTCCAACCTAGAAGGAGTCCTGATGGACAACAAACAAAAAAATGAGGTTCAGCTTGTGAAAGAAAAGCAGGATAATAGGTTGAGGGAAGGGAAAAGATTATCATAAAACATCTGTATAAAGCTGTGATTTTTTTCCTGAACTGTACAGGACAGATCACATCTCAATCCTGCCCTAAACTTCTTGCAGTTGCTAAGACAACCACATCAATGTAAGAGAAGCAATGCAGAGTCCAGTGGTGAGACCTAAGGGGATGAGGTGGCAACTGTGTTTTACTAGAGGAGAGCTATCACGTTAGTTCAAAGCAGAGGATAGGACGGCTGCTCAGAAAGTGGAAGTCTGCCTGACAGAAACACCCAACAAAGCACAAATGTGATGGGGTTGCAGTGGGAATATCCCAATAAAGAGTAAGGGTTGAGTCAGGCTCTAGGGAACATCACTGGGATATCTCAGGGGCACCATCAAAAGTCCTAGCAATAACATTACCTCCTCAGACCAACTACCCCGTCTCACTTCTGTCTTGGCTTATTACAGAACTGATCTATCTGCATAAGCCTTGAGTTACTGAGCCTTTAGGAAAAATTTCTCCCTCCAACACTGGGCTTGAGGTCTTATCCCAGGGTAAGTTGAAAACACCATGTGGCAAGTAAATGTAGACAAAGGAGATCACAAAGTACTCTCAGTACCAGCCTATGTAGAAAACAAAAGTATAATCCTATGCTATAGAAGTTCCCACAGCCCAGCTCCCTTCTACAAGTTTATTCTAGACATTTCATAGCATGTTTGCCAGAGAGAATGTCCTTGGCTTAACCCTTCTTGCACTATTTACAGACAATCTTCCACAGAATATTGCTTGGATTATCTGTCTAAATGTCAAAATATGGATCCTGCAGCGTGTCACAGTAAACTGCGTCAGGAAGGTTAATAATTGAATGTTTTCTGGAGCAAAGCAATACCTGACACAGAGCTCACTGAGATTCTCTTAAGATGATTCACTGCTTAACACAACACTGCTGACTACTAGCCTTTCTATATCCAATTTCGGTGTTTACATATAGGCAAAAAGCAGATTCAAGACTGGCAAAGAGAACATATGAAAAAAAGCCTCTATAACTTACCTTCTTGGGTGTTTGAGGCTTAAAGCAATAAGGGATATTAATGTAGTGAACTGTAAGTACTAAACAGAGTGAAATCTGACAGCTTGTTTGTATTACGGGATTCATATGCATCCATACTTTTGCATAATTAATAAACCAATTATGGCTCATAAATTAATGAAAGGGAATTTCCCAATGAGGAAATACAAAATCAGCAATTGCATCTCTTCTCTATCCCCACTTCAAAAGATACCATGGAAAGCAGGAAGGATTTTGTTTCAGTTCCAAAGAAGTCTGTTTATGGAGAGGGAAATCCAGCAGCAAGTACTCTGTCTAACTCCCACCACTGCTCCACCTCCATCCAGGGTTGGTCATGGTCACCAAGCTGACTGCCAGGTTGCTGCTCTGCCTGTCCACATTATACCACCTCCCTCACAGGGCCAACTTATCTCCCTAGATTTCCTCTAACAGCTCCTCTAACACAGCATCAAAACCACCTGCACCAGTGCCAAAATTGGGCTGTGACAGACACATGTCCTGTTCATGTGTTCTCATGTATAAGAATTTTAATCCTTTTCCCAGCTGACATATTTCACATGACTCGAGTTAATTAGCGGCAGAATGGAATACTGCAAATATTTATTTCTCACTGAAACAGAGACAGCTATTTAAAAAAATGTGGTTGCACTACCACATTTTACCACAAAGAATGAATAACTATAATTATAATATCTGTGACTATGTAATGTTAAATGTACCAAAAATAAGCAGCTCCGCATTTTGAGAAACAATTTCCAAACTGTATTATCCACATTCAGGTTAAAAATACTAGCTCTTGTCTCAACCTCAGAAATAAAATATACTCAGCAGTAATTGAAAAACAAATTATTCTAATTATATTCTCACCATACTCTAGTTTTTACATTCCTCAGCTATGCAGCAAGCATAGAAAAATCACATTACATGCACCAGGAGACAAATTTTTAAGGTATCTCTTCAAGCATCAGTTATCTTAGCACTTAAATATTTCTGGCCTTGGAGCTTGGGTCATACTGTGTTACATCTGTGAAATGCTTGGCTATTGGTTCATAACATGTTCTGACATTGGCAGTGGACCTGCTCACCAAAAATACTGCTGGCTTTGCAAGTTTGCTTTCACATTCAGACTGTGGACAGCAAACAGCACGAGGACGATTAGAAGATGCCAGATTATTCTGCAGCTTCTGAAGGAAGTGTCATTAAAGAGAAATTTCAAATACTAGGCCTCCAACATTACTGGGAAAACTCATATGTTCAGAGAGGCGCAGATTTCATGTTCACTTTAGCAAAGTGAAATTTATTGAATTACTCTATAGTGGGTGCACTCAGTGTCCAGCAGAGGAGGCACTTCCCTGGTGCTGACCACAGAGTTCCACACAGAACCCAGCCCCTGTTGCAGGGACAGCTTGGGGCCACCTCCTGGGCTCTGCAAGTGGCAGCCCTGGTTCCCATTTTACTGCAGCCCTGATCTCCCATTTCTGAGGGACATCTCCTCTGTGAGATGCTGAGTAGCCCCAATTGAAGGCCATGGTGGGGACACACACCTGGAATGAACCAGAGCCTCGTAAAAGGCCATAAATGGTGCCAAAACTCGTGAGTACTCAGACTCTGCCACTGCCATGGAGTGGCCACCCTGAAGGACACCTGGCAGGAGGGGAGACACACAAGCACCAGACATGGAGGACCAGACCCACTTGTGTCACCCGGCCCAGTGTTTCACCATTCCTAGGACATGCAAACACTCTGTGACAGGATGCAGGACACTGTGGCCGTGGCCATGTGTGGGGGCGCATGGGAGGAGAGGGACCACCAGGCCATGGCTGCCCAACCTTGCAGCTGTAGGCCAGGCCACCCCCCTACTTCACTCTCCCTGTGATGGCAGCTGAGGAAAAAGGGAGAACATTGAGCTTAGTGGCACAGGAAACCTCCACAGCAGTTGTCCTTGGTGCCCCAGACACTTATCTCATTACCAACACCATAGTCTGAGCTCACAAATCACATGGGTCTTGCCCAGACATCAGCCACCACCCCTGCATGCAGAGGGGCTTGTGCTGCCAGACTCTGGCATGCCTTTCTCCCAGGGTTTTGAAGGGGTAATAATAGGGAGTGAACCTCAACTGAATTTTTTCTTGAGGCCAGGGTGTTCGTTTTGCCCTCTCTGCTCCAGACGCTGGTTAGAATTCTGCTGCTGGTGTCCCTCATCTCAGGGCTTAGGCAGCACAAACGAGGTCTCTCCCTTCCCACCTGGCTACTTCTGAAAGCTTTGTACAAAATACAGTCCCTGACATTCCTGGTGTTCTGCCAGGTTTGCTGATTTGGGGGAGCATAGGACAGCACAGATACTATACTCTGTTTTGAAAAATAACACCCCTGCCTCCCCCTCCTCCCCAGACCCTGCCTTTGCTGCCAGCTTTGCCTGGGTGCATAGGCAGAACCACCACAGCCAACGGGACCGGGTCTGCAGGCAGGGCAATGTTGCTGCCATCAGCCTGTCCTTCTGCAGCCTGACCTGTGGACCCCCTTACTTGCTGCTACATATCTGCTTGGAAGCCCCCCACCACAGCTGTGGTCTCTCCTTATCACACCATTTGCAGTTCCCAACACAGAGTCCTCACAATGAAAAAAGTCTTTCTCTGGATACCTGTCATTCCAAGGCTATTATCTGTAACACCTATATACATGCATCAATAATGGTCATCCCCTCACAACCCCTTCATGGGGTTCCCTCATTCTCCAGCTAATAACCTGCAACCACATGGGAACAAAAGATTCATTTCTCTGAGATGTCTTCAGGGTTGCTTTAAAAGCTATAAAAAACAAACACACAAGGCATAGTAAGAAACAATACAGAAAAACATGGTTGCAGTTCCATTATACACTTTGTGAACTATTTTTTTTTTTCTTATTTGCTTTGGATGATAACACTGGAAAAATAGGTCGAGAGTAGGAAAACTTCAGTCCCAAAGTATCACTTTCTCTTCCTCAACAGCTGAGATACAGTTAAACAGATATTTTCTGCTAAGCAGCTTTAGTGAAAGAGCATTAAAGAGACTTTCAATAAAACAAACTTCTTTTGCTGCTTATCCATCACAGGAAGGTGTACCTGATATTCACCTCTGAATTGATGATGTTTCATCTGGAAAAATGACACATTCCGTCAGTATAATTTTCCAAATGAAACACTTAAAACTCAGCAACTGTTACACAAATCAAATGAAATATCAGCATGCCCTTCCTTCCTACAGGGAGAGAAGGACTTTACACAACAATCAGCCTCCACTTAAAATGTCTGCAGATTTCCACCCATTCCAACAGAAGTTCACACTCGTGTTCACACAAAAAGACTGATTCTGTATATTCACCATGGCCTGAAAAATATGATGGGCAGCAACTCCCACAGTAGTGGTTGAATCACCATCTCTGGAGGTATTTATAGACATAGTACTTAGGGATATGGCTTAGTTAAGGTCTTGCCAGTGTTAGTTAACATTTAGACTCAATGATCTTGAAGGTCTTTTCCAACCAAGGCAATTCTGTGATTCTTGACAGGTGACAGTCCCTTATTTTCTCCAGAGCTTGCTCTTTCTTCTTGCAGTGTGTTGGGCTCTGGCTTCACTTGATAGGCATGTGTGTAATGCAGGGTGTCAGAGAATCACTGTCCTTTGCCCTCAACTAGAAATCAGAGGCTTCTCTTGCACTGAATGACATTCAGCTGTGCTATCAGCTCTTTCCTTACAAGTTAGCAAGAGACTATTACATTATTGCCTCTGTCTTGTATACCGCCTTATTGATTTTTTTCAGTAAAGTAATGCTTTAAGAAAATCAATGTTTCAGCAAATAGAGTGGAGCAGAAGTATTGTAGAGTCCTATTTGCCATTCCAGCATCAAAGATCATGGTTAAATTATAGGAAATAATATAGACATGTGGGATGACAGAGAAAAACTGCAGATGACATAGAAAACAGGCTTGTAGAGAGGCATGAAATTAAAAACAAAATAGAAAAAGAGAAGCTGAAGTAGTGGATGTGGGTAGGACTTAGAGCAGCTAATTTTAGCAATCTAAAACTGAGGTGCCTAGCCCAAGGTAATCACCTTAACACTCTTCATATAGTAAAGATAGCAGGAGCCACCCCCACAGAGCATTCAATCAGTCCTAAGGTAGATCTCTAAAACAGGGAAACACATCACACTTTCCTACAACTATCCCAAAGTCTAGACTCAGAGGAGACACAAAACTTTTGGATAGTTCCAAGTTAAGTGAGATGTATATATACCTGTAAAAGTCATAAAAATACATTAATTTCATAGAATGGTTTGGGATGGAAAGGACCTTTAAAGGTCATCTAGTCCAAACTGACCACAGACATTTTCAACTGGATCAGGTTGCTCGAAGCTCCATCTAATCTGACCTTGAATGTTTCCAGGGATGAGGCTTCTCCCACTTCTCTGAGTAACCTATTCCAGTGTTTCAGCACCCTCATTGTGAAAAATGTCTTCCTTATACCTAGTCTAAACATACCCTCTTTTAGTTTAAAACCACTAGTCCTTTTCCTATCACTAAAGGCCAATTTCTATTGAAGGAAAGCAAAACAAACTTAAAAGAGGAAGTAGAAACACTTCAGGGACTGACACTTGTTTGGCTGTGAAATTCAATGAGGCACAACAGCACAGCTGCCTGGAATAAAGGCTGCTTCTATTCTGCTAAATAGGAGCAGACCAGGGCTTGAGCACAAGCAGTAAGCTGGAGGGCTTTTGCTGGTTAATCATTAGTTCACACCGTGGTAATGACTGCATTGTTCCAACTAACTTCATCTGACACAAACATATGCTCTTGACATCCATTTATCCATACTATTTTTGTAAGTAGAGTCATGGACAGTACAGACACAAACCCCAGCATTTGTAATAGATCTGCTATTGATTTTTAATGTACTCTAAATTGTAGGCTGGGTATCTTTCAGATGTTTATTCCATAAAATCTAATATAGCCAAATTATTACAGCAATCTACGTGCCCAGCTATCAATCAGAAAATTAGAATTACTGCATTACGTTTGGAAGTACTTTGGAAATACAACCTCTTCAAACTACATTTTCAAAGGGTTTGTACTATGCTTATGTCATAACTCCCTGACACAGCTAAACAAAGGGTCATTTGAGGGGCAACATTAAAAATGTTATTGATGATAAAAGCACATTTTCAGTGGGTTATTTCTAACTTCAGGATACCTCACTATGTCTACAACTGCTCTCTAACACAGAAGACAACTGGTGTTGACCAGCCCCAGCCATAGTCAGATAGACAACTTCTGAAAGAGGGAATCCCTGCTCCAAACTAGTTCCCAAACTGTGCCATAAAATGTCTTGGCTATGGGCAAAACAGCACAAGGACTGTCTGGGCACTGTGTCACTCAGGTGACTGAGTTCCACTGCTCAGGAATTTTCCCTGACATTGTTCAATTTACTAGTTTAATTCTTGTGTTCTGCACATTTCAACAATTAGTCTCACTGCTGTAAATGTAAGCAGGGTTCAGCAGTAATTCAGAGAGATATTCCTCTCCTTTGCCCTCAGAGATGTGATTTGGGCATGATTAGCTAAAGACAGACATGAATGCTTTTGCAGATGTCAGGATGAGTTCTGTATAGGTTTTGCTTGTGATACTCAAATTACCATCCATGAAGAGGATACAAGTGACATACAAAATTGACTCATTCAAAATCAGGATCATTAACAGTATGAAAGTCAGATTTCAACACTACCACAGCCTTTTAGGTTGCACTGCCTTCTGCTGAGATGCAGACATTTTTTGTTCTGTAAACTGAATCTATCCTGAAAGTATTTTTACTTGAATAATTAAAGTGGGAAGGAATACCCAAAGAAAGGGTCAGAAGAGAGAAGGTCTTAAAGACAATAATATGCAAATTTTTTTAGCCTTCTCTATGGTGTTAATCAAAAATTTATTTATGATCTTGATTATAGTTTTTAGAATATAGAAGGGAAAAGGCCTGCTAACGCTTTTGTGTTTTAAGAGCACTGGAGTAGATGCAGGATCATGCATCAGTTTGACTGTTTTACCTCTTGAATAGATGGCCTTTCAGTTCAACATTTTTAGCTTTCAAGATCAGATTCATTTGGTTCTCTTGGCCATATCTGACATTTTGTGTGTCAGAGGAAAGCTTTTCTTATAATTGCTCATCAGCAAGTCTTTTTCTGAGCATTTAAATAATTTACAAGCACAAAACCTATTTGTTGCATTTTATTAAAAATGGGCCAGACTTGCCACTAGTACAATTGTGTGTAGTGCCATTACTTCAAAGAATCTACATATGCTTACACAGCAGGGAATTAGCCCAGATACTGTCAAAATGCTTCATTACTAGTCAGGTCAGACAATAAATCAGGTCTTCTGTTTGCAAAGTACTGCAATTTATGTCTAATGACTGGAAGAATTGATATATAAAGTAATTATCAAAACTGGAAAGCAATCCTAATCTCCTAAATGTGCAAAACCTCATCTATAATTTGATTTTTTTTAAAAAAAAAACAAAACTAAAACCAAAACAAACCCATGATGATGGCAGGAGTAAAAAAAAAAAACATCTTGCTTCCTTGGAGGCATAAGCTGACACTTCCTCTTTCCCTCTTCTGCAAGGATCCCTTTCTTGGCTTATTTTCTGCTTCATTTAGGGACCAATTGTCACAGAGTTCTTGGCCCTTTCTGGCTAGAAGGGACCTCGGAGATCTCTAGTCCAGAGTCAACACTGAATTCAGAATCAGACTGCTCAGATTTTTGTCCTGAAAACCTCGAAGGACAGACTGCACAAGACTAGCCCATAAGGACAGTCTCTTGCTCTCCTTACATCCCATCTGAACCTATCTCATTTCATTTTACATGCACTGTCTCTTGTCCATCTGCCATGGACATCCTGCCACTGTGAGGAGCTCAGTCCTGTCTCCTCAGTCACCTTCTAGGTACTGGGCTCTGCTCTCACATCTTCTCACAAGGCCATCTGCTCCATGCTGAATAAACTCATTACTGTCAGCCTCTCCTCACATGGGAAATGTTCCAGCCCTCACCATCTCAGGGGGCTCTGATGATCTCTCAAACATCAAAAATTCGTTGATGTATTTCCTGTATGTAAAGGCCCCAAACTGGATGCAGTAAAACTAGATGAAGGGTATGAAGAGCTGAGCAGAGGGGATAATCCCTTCCCTCCACCTGCGGACTTTGCTGCTCATAAAAGAGCCCAGGATGCTGTTGCCCATCTTTGCTGGCAGGTCACACTGCTGGCATACACCCAATTCACTGCTCACCAAACCTGCTGAAGAGGAGTAGTCTACTACCAGCCCTGGAGTTTGCATTTGTTCTTGTTTAATTTCATTAGGTTCCTGTTGAGCCATTCCATCATCCTGCCCAGGTCTCTCTGGATGACAGTCCTGTCCTCTAGAATATCACCTCATTTCCCCCAGTTTTGTGTCAACCACTGACTTGATGGGGGGATATCCTGTCTCCTTCTCCAGATCACTCATAAAAGGAATTAAAACCTTACAAGTATTAAACAGGGTAAGTCCCTGAATAGACCCCTGTGGAATTCAGCTCACAACTGGCCTGCAGGTAGAGCATGGCCCATAAATTACCAGTCTGTGGGCTCAATGAAGCAGCCAGGTTTTCACCTTTGTAGGCATCCCCCCATCTAGTGTGTATTCCAAGCAGGATAGAAGGATTATGCTGCATCAAGCTACACTGAGGAGCTCTGCTGGATTATAACCACAACCAAACTGGGCTTCTGTACAGACAGCTGAGCTACAGAAGATAACAGACACTCACCATGGTTGCTGATGAGCCAGGCAACATCTCTTTACCTGTCTCCATGTTGGATCATGGCTGGAAGCCAGCAGCCAGCCAGGAAAATTGAGAAGACAAGATGAACCTCAGTAAACTAAAACCCTTATTCCTATCAGGAAATAGGTTTCATGCTATGTCCTTCTCACCTGTGCCAGGAGTGTATCAGGAGTTTTGGAATATTTTATCAAAGAGGACACCCTATTCTCATAAGAATCTGAACACTTCCAACACATTCCAACAACTTTGATATTCCCCTGTGACCTTGCCAACTTTTAGTACACAGCTAATTTGCTAAGTTACCATGTTTCACACTGCTCAGAGTCCATATTGCCAAGAAGATAACAAATGTTAATAGATACATCTTCTAATTAATACACAATTGCTCTAAATAATTTGCATGAAATGCCAGTCACAAAGTAGGGCAAACCTTTACAGTCAAATTTCAAAAAATCTAATTAATCAATTCCTTCCTTCATTTTAGGTGACGAGTCCATTGTACATCTCTACAAGTGACCTATTATTTCCCACAAAACAGTCACAGCCCAAAGTCCCCAAAGCCAGGAGAAGCAAAACTCATGTGGAATGTCTAGTCCATCTCTTTCAGAAGCAGAAATGAGAAGACTATTAGACAATGAAATCTGATGAACTTCCACAATTTTACCCAAGTCCCCTTCCCTAATATTCTCAGAAATCCTGTATTCACCACTAAGATTCAGCATGTGGGCTTCCAGAAATATTAGGCTTCCATGGTGGGAAATGAGGGATGGGGTAACAAGTTGGTTTATAACAGTTTCAGTTTCAATTTCTGAAATTGTTTCTTATGAAATGACTAAACCAAAGCATCTAAATCCAGGCTGACTGAAGAGAGAAAAGAATGCTTATACCGGCTGTTCAGAAAATACTTTCATTTTTTTGGTTTGTTCAGTTTGTGCATAAGACAAAGAGTACAGGACACAGAAAGCTACCTGTGAAACACGGATTACTGGGCCACCAGTGCCAGCCCAAGAACAGAGCACTGAGCTGTACATAAACTGGTATCACATGCTACTTGTGAGTTACAAGTGAGTCTCATTTCTGGAGGCATCTATTACACCACATAGCCCTAAGTAGCTGCCTGCAAGGGTGTACCCTGCCTTCCTACTGTGTTACTTACTATCCAGTTTCTTTTGAAGGTGCTCCCTGGGGAAGGCTCTTGCTCTCTGCTCATCAGAAGCCTTGAAAAAGATGAAAATGGGAAAATAATAACCATTCACTCCAGGTTAATAGGGAAGTTCTTCAAATTATAGAATATTTGTTAAAATGTCATTTCAGGTTTTTCATACAAGCACCACTGTATAATCACATTTGAACGAGCTTACCAAAGACTTTCTATTCATTTAATTGGCTGAGTTGCTGCTTGCAATTCAGCACAAGCTTTAGGCCTATGCAGTGGCTATGAAAACCAAACACACCCTGAACCACTTTCAAATGTGGATGCAGCACTTTTTATGGCAGGATAAAGTCATAGGTCTTGTAAGTCAAAGAAAATGAAGTTTTTAGCTCAGAAGGTTAGTGGCTCAAAAGCCTTAGAGGATGCAGTCTTTGGGATAGATGAAGTGCTGGAGAGAGCACATGTAAATAACACTTCTCTATTTTTTGGAATTGCATTAAGGAGAAATTTCTATGCACTTTGGAAACTCTGGTAATAATGGAAACTCTTGTATAACTTTTCCTAGGACAGTGCTGAGAAAAAAATAATTACAGACAAAATATTTTGACAGTAAAGCCCCCACTCCTTACACTGCTAAGGATTGTGTACACCATTCCTGACCCATTCCACTTTATTGAGAGTACAAACAGCAATGGAAACTTTCTTCAAGAGGGTGTTCCTCAAACAAATACCAAGTTATATTTTAGTAGAAAGGCAAAATTTTTACTCTCTTTGCTTTATCTTATTATTTGCAGTTGGATTCCTTTGCTACATAGTGTTCCTGAGTCTTCCTAAATAACTGCAAGGTATGGGGAGAGGGGGAAGAGTCTAACTTATCTACTGGAAGAATGAGGTTTTGGCTATGAAAATAAGAAATGTGTAATGTGATTAGACTGATCTCTCCCCATCCAGAAAAAAATGCTTTCTAAATCAAAGTTACTATATAATTTGGTTACAGGTAGTCAATAGACAAATGATCCTCTTTCTCAGTTATAAATTTCCATTTATATTTAAAAAACTATTGATTCTGCAGGACAAGGAGAGTGTCTCTCTGTGCTTCATTATTCCAAGTGACACATGATATATTATGCTTTTTGATGGATTTTCACACAGTTCTCTTCAGAGAAGGTTCCTTTCCTTTCTTCAAGTGCTCAGCTGTTAATCCATTATTTACTGGAAGAGATACTATGGCAGCATAAGAAAAAAGTCTCCGTGAGCATCTTCCTCACATAGTGATTGATGCTGCCATTACAAGGAAAGGTTAGGCAGTATGCTCAGCAGTTTTTTTGCTGCTATTTACAACACAGTGCCAGTCATCCAAGTTGAGGTCTGATCGGTGCACAAACTTGAAATTAATTCACTATGAGTCCTCTGAATCTAATCCAATAACATTCATCTATTCTCATTTGCCTCCCTCTTTCAGCACACGGTTGAAGCCTGAAAAGATCAGAAATTCATGAGACTTTTGTGATCTGACTACCAGAGCCAACCTGTTGCTCTGGTTTTCTTCTCATTTATTCTGTTAAGTACAGTTTCACAGAATACTCCTGCGCCCTGCATTGTCCAGATAACTTCCTATATTTTTATTGAAAAAGATGTGACTTCTGGAATGTGGGTACACTTGTAATGCAAACAATATCATGTGTGAGTTTGAAAAGGTCAGCTTTTCAAAACTTCAATAAATGCATTTGTCTTCATAAATTACTTGAAATTAAATATATTTATTGAATCAAAGAGCACGCCTCCATCAAGAGGGATAAGTTGCAGCTACACAATGCAGGCAGAGAAAAAAGGCAATCTACAAAGCCTATGACTATCTTCAATGATTGGTGAAACAGAAGAAAATTACTTCTATATAGTATAATTGCATAAGTATGTGTTTTCATTTCTATGAGTCTTTCCTACTGTCAGCTGGAGAAAAAAAAATATTACACCTCAATATTCAGAAACAACCCTATTCAAGAAATTACCATCCTAATAAATATCAATATTTATCATCACTTTTCGGTTGTAAATCCAAGAATCCATCATTTATTGACTTTATGCTAATTTATTCAATAATCAGAAGGACCAGTATTAGCTTGTCAGCACTTAAATTCCTCGAAATAATTTTACGATTGTCACTAAGCACTGTTGCTTTTTATAAAAGTGTACTAAAATTATTTCACAGCAATTTAGATTTTATTTAAGTATACCTAGCCAGTAGATGTTCTTTTACTTTTACATTACTGATTTTATACATATCAGTTTAATTGCTCTGAAGTATTGACCAGAACAATGACCAGAGTTTTATCTGTACCATTTGTTTCCAACCCAAACAGACAATTTTCTAATAAGCTGAAGGCCTCTAGCTTGTGCTCTAGCCAATTAGTCCAATTATTTTGTTGTGTAATACTTCTGAAAATAAAGTAGTCAAGTTGTTATCTGAACAGCCATCTTGTGGGTCATTGAAATTATTTTTTGGATACAGTCTCCTAGGAAGGCAGAAATTTTAAAAAATCATTTTCTGGTTTACTGTGAATCAGAAAATGCCCGTAAATGGTTCACAAAATCTTTTTGAAATTGAGGGTTGCAATCTATGCTTATGGCCAGGGGTAAACACCTCTTCTAGATCTCAGGTTTTCACTGAAGAGAAGACCAAACAAATCCACAGGATTCATTTACTTATTCTACTACAACTCCATTAGCAATGGCCTTATCAAAATGTGATATGAGTGGAAAGAGATCTTGTCCTGACTGATCTTCTCTGTATTGACTCCCTTCCTGTGGCCAAGGGACACTGAATCAGACCTCCAACTATTAACTGTACCAATGTCCTCAAAACCCAAAAGATTATTATAATAAAAAACCCCAAAGGAATAGCAATAATAAAAATGTCTCCCTATGACTTACTGAAATTGAGAAAAATAATGCAAGTATAGAAAAAGCTTAACTCCTGCAATTAAAGAGCATGAGTAACACTCTCCAGTTCCACAGGAGCTGTAGACAACTGCAGCATTCAGCAAGGTATGTGTCCAAAATATGTGTCCAAAAGCCCAAATTAAGTTTTAAAAAGAGAGATTGCAGCTCAGCTACCATTAAGGGCCTTCAAACCCCTTGCCTGCCTCAAAATCATGGGTCCCAGCAGTCAGGAAACCTTCCCCAAGTGAACACAGTTTGGTTGAATTGAGTGAAGAACTGATATGTCCCCACACAAACTTAGTAACAACAGAACAGCCAACCAGCAGTTATCACTTCTCACCATCCATGTTGTTCCTCCATCCAACTCACCTCTCAGAGCTAAAATCCTCCAGTTTGAGCCAACACAAAGGGACAGAAGTTCCAGATATTGTATTCTCGTGGAGCAAAGCACCGGCTGCTATGAGATGAGCACCCAAAGGCAATGCTGCTTCACTGCAACCAGAAAGGCTGTGCTCACTACCCAGACTTTGGAATAGGTCTTGGTTACAGCACTGCATTGCTCACTCTTTTATTTTACCTTTAAAAAATGTCTCAACTGGGAACAAAGGTAATTCTTTTGGCAACAGTCTATAAGCTGTTCCTTTTGCCATTGCCTACTGTTGAGCAGTCATCATACTTTTTACTTGCCATCCTATAAGAAATGGTTTGCACAGAAGTTTTCACACTTAAAGAGTAGATTGGCCATTTAAATCCATCATAAAGGAAATCAGTGTTCCAGACTCCCAAAGGCCACCATGATTCACATGCAAAGTCTGTCTGCCTGTTTCATTAGTATTGCCTAAGAATAGTTACTATCTGTCAATTTACACACAAATCCATCACTGATGGGGGAGTTCACATGCCAACAGTGTATTTCTCCACTGTCTTTAATTTAGATTTATAATAGCACTTTTGCAGATAAACACAACTTAGCAAAATACTGGTCATTCTACATGGAGTTTCATTTTCCTTAAGGGTTAGTAGATGCCAAATTGTTATAGAACCCCAGGAGGCAATGAAGACTAAATTATAAGTTCCCAGATATTCTATGGTAAATCTACTAAACAAATTTTTTCCCTGCCAGGGGGATTACAGCTGAACTGCTGCATTTGCAAAATCTCAAGTCCTTTGCTGCTACAAAACTATTTTTTATTTGGGCCCAAGTTTTATGGTAGTTGGCTTCCAACTCACTGAAATCCATAAATTATTTACAAATCTTTGAATATAAATCTGTTATGAATACATTAACTGTTCTCTTACCTTCTGAACTCATTAGTAACAGGAGCAAACCTTTTGATGCTATTTTCCACTATGTATCAGCTGCATATGCAGCACCTGCTGTGCTACTCAGAACTCCTGCATTTCCAACGTTAGCCATATTATAAACAGCAAATTGAAAAAACGAATTGAATATAAGGGGGAAAGAAAAAACTTTAAAGAAAAAAACAAACCACATTGGCACAGTAGGCAGATGATCTAAGAGGTCTTTGTGAACTCTGCCCTGACAGAGGAATTTATTTTTAAAGCACTGCAGACTTGGTTTTAGCCTGGTTTCTAAGAAAATTGAGGCTTACATGATCCCACTGTACCTACATTTGTCCATCCCTCCTTAATAATATTTGAACCTGCTGGCCAGTTTGAAGCAAAGCTGACAGCTAGGGAGATGGAAGATAGAGGTTTCAGAGATGGAAATCCTAACAAGTTTTATGAAAATTAGAGGTTGGGTACAGGAGATGGAGAGAAGTATTTTGCCCATCCTGGTAGGTAACAGCCTGCTGGTCGTCCCTGCACATCTAACTCAAATTGTCTGCAACCTGGGCTGGTGGGATTTCTGAGTGACCTGCTCTGGCAGGGGAGTTGGACTCGATGATCATCAGAGGTCCCTTCCAACCCCTAACATTCTGTGATTCTGTGATGTTTGCCCACCAGACTGGAAATGCAGATCAAACAGCACAGTGTGGGAGCTGAGAGGGATTAGGGGATGGAGGACACAAATCCACATAAACCCAAGTTTCCCTACTGAGGCTGCTTGGGTTTTCATAACTCTTTTTGCAGACAATACCGGTGAGGTGAAAATTTAGTTTTTTAATTTTGAAAGCAAATGTGTATATATTTATGAAATAGAGTATGTTGCCACACTAGCTGTAAGAACTAGGCATGGTCTGGTTCACTCTCCAATGACATGCAACCCAATGACAGAAACTGGAGTAAGTGCATTGAGTTCAATGGAAATACGGCAGTCCCATAGCCCTTCCGTTTTGCTATTAAAAAGGTGCCCATTGGTTTGTCCTAGAAAAGATTATCGAATCATAGAATGGTTTGGGTTGGAAGTGACCTTAAAAGTTCATCTAGTTCCAAGCCCCCTGTCATGGGCAGGGACACCTTCCCCTAGACCAGGTTGCTCAAGGCCCCATCCAACCTGGTCTTGAACACCTCCAGCAAGGGCGCAGCCAGAACTTCCTGGGACAACCTGTTCCAGTGTCTTACCACCCTCAAATTAAGTAATTTCTTCCTAATGTTTAACCTAAATCTCTCCTCCTCAAGTTTTAAACCATTTCCCCTTCACTACACACCCATGTAAAAAGCCCTACCCCAGCTTTCTTGGAGGTCCTCTTCAGATATTGGAAAGTTGCTATAAGGTCACCTTTTCTCCAGGCTGAACAGCCCCGACTTCCTCACCCTATCTTCATAGGGGAGGTGCTCCAGCCCTCTGATGACTTTAGAGTCTCTCCTCTGGACACGTTCCAGGAGCTCTGTGTCCTTCTTATACTGGGGACTCCAGAACTGGGCACAGTACTCCAGGTGGAGTCCTACAAGAGCAGAGTTGAGGGGGAGAATCACCTCCCATGACTGGCTGTCTGTGCTTCTTTGGATGCAGCTCATGACCCTCTTGGCTTTCTGGGCTGCAAGCACACACTGACAGCTCATGTTGAGCTTCTGATCCACCACCCCACACATCCCTCTCCTCAGGGCTGCCCTTAATCCTTTCTCCTTCCAATCTGTATTTGTGCATGGGATTGCCTTGACCAAGGTGCAGAGACTTGCACTTGGCCTTGTTGAACTTCATGGAGTTGGTCGCAGATCTCAGTCCTACAGAACTGGGAATGGGGAGATGAGGGCAGGCACCCTTTCTTCCTAACCTTGCAAGGACTTCTGTCAGTGTTTGGGGACTTCTGGAGGGCTCAGAAACACCTCCCTATGTTCTGTCAGTACCTGCTGTGTACCCCAACAACCATTCATGGGGAAAGTCAGAAAAATGGCTTCTGTGAAGGGCTGCTTGGCCTCTCAGGAAGCTAATGGGAAGTCCCACAGAAGCCAAAAAGGGTAGGTGGGGAATAAACCCAAGATGGGATGAGGGATTCCATTCCCTGTAGATCCCTGTGGTTGGAAAGAACTGTGAGCAAGTGGCATGCTTACCTCCTGCCCTCCCTTCCTGCCCTCGGTGGTATCCCATGTGAATCCCTCGTCAGAGAGAGAGACCACTGTGGTGTTAAAATGGAGTAATTTACGTGGGGTCTCTATGGGTATTCTGAATTGCTGTACTTTGGCCTTTTTGCTTTACCAAGGACTACAGAGATGCTAGGCTTGCTTCTAGCTATATTTATAAAATTTATTTTTATATATATTAAATTATATATTATTAAATTTTATATATATGTGTATATATGTAATAACCATCTATTCTGCCAAAAGGTAAAATTTATCTTATGTACTGAGAAAGCAGCCTGTTTTTAGTGATTTGCTTCTAGCTAGTTAAGCAGTCTGAAGTGACCCAAGAAAGAAAAATAATCAAGGAAAATGGAACATTTTCTCTCCAATCAGTGTGCTTAGATACAAGACTCTCACTAAATACAATTGTTATATCTCTGCTAAAATCAGGACATTAGTTCTAATTACCAGACACAAAAATCTCAAAATTCTGGAGCTGAACTGATAATGTTGCTATGGAAATAGGATTAATTACTACAGACCCAGCTAACAGAGTTCTCAATGCTCCCATCTTTGCAAGCTACCTCTACTCACAAGAGTTTCTGTTTTTTTTCTCCCTCAAATGGGCCCAAATATCTCTAGTTTCAATGGTAATTAAATTCAGATGTTCCAAGTCCAAGGCTAGTCTCAGAACAGCTTGACAGAGGCTAAGGTAAAGGAAACAGAAAGAGCAGTGCTTCAGTGTAACCATTCCAAACACTTAAAACCACATTTCTGTCAATATGCTACTTCAAACCCACCAGGCAATGCTAATTCCTTAAGTACATGCTGATGATTGCACAGTCTTCCCACACTTTTTCTCTGCCTTACATAGGAGGAAAGTATATCAAAATGAGAGGCATGCAGCAGAGGCTTTTCCTTCCTTCCCTAGACATTGGTTACTGATTACTCCTTAGGAATGCACACAGGTGCATATGAATATTTGCATATACAGTAATGTAGGTACACAAGAAAAAGGCCATGCTCCTGTTTTGCTTTCCCCAGGTGGGAATCCCCATGCAGGAGCTCAGGCACTGAGGATGGGCAGGGTTCAGGGCAGAGGACATGAAACAAGAGCAGCCAGACAGAGAGGGACCTTGGAGTTTGGATTGACAGGAAGCTGAACATGAGCCAGCAGTGTGCCCAGGTAGCCAAGAAGGCCAATGGCATCTTGGCCTGTATCCAGAACAGCGTGGCCAGCAGGTCCAAGGAAGTGATTCTGCTCCTGTACTCAGCGCTGGTGAGGCCACACCTCAAGTCCTGTGTCAAGTTCTGGGCCCCTCAGTTGAGTAAGGATATTGAGGTCCTGGAGCCGGTCCAAAGGAGGGCAACCAGGCTGGTGAAGGGACTTGAGCACAGACCCTATGAGGAGAGGCTGAGGGAGCTGGGGCTGTTCAGCCTGGAGAAGAGGCGGCTCAGGGGAGACCTCATCACTCTCTACAGCTCCCTGAAAGGAGGGTGTAGCCAGGTGGGGGTTGGTCTCCTTTCCCAGGCAACTCTCAGCAAGACAAGAGGGCATGGTCTTAAGCTGTGCCAAGGGAGGTTTAGGTTGGACATTCGAAAGAATTTCTTTACCAAGAGGGTGGAGACATTGGAATGGCTGCCCAGGGAAGTAGTGGATTCTCCCTCCCTGGAGATATTTAAAAAGAGACTGGATGTGGCACTCAGTGCCATGGTCTGGTAACTGCAGTGGTAGTGGATCAAGGGTTGGACTTGATGATCTCTGAGGTCCCTTCCAATCCAGCCAATTCTATGATTCTATGATTCTATGTCCAGCATGACCACAACCCATGTTGGATGCTGCAGGCTAAGCTCTCCAGAGGCGATAAGCTGGCTTTGCTGTGGATGGATGGGACAAGCAGGACCCAATGATCCTGATCCAATCCAGGAACCATCCAACTGCAGGGGCTGAGACAGAGCTGCCTATACAGGTCTTAAATGCAGCAACATGGAGGTCTCAACTCCCCATCACTTTCTGAAGGGAATTTCATCTGCTGGGTATTCATCTTGCTTGAAAAACATCAGTGCCTCAGCCAAGCTGGGACAATAAGACATGATGAACACGACCCACTGGCTACCAGCCCACAGGAGCAACATGCAGAGAGTCCAAGTCAACTCCACAAACACCCAGCAGCTGAAAATACTTCATTTCCAGCATCCAGAGGCAGTCCGCAAATTTTTCACCAAGAGAAAAAAGACTCATATTTATTAGGTAATTTATACACCATGAATGATTCAAGCAGCCTTAATAAACAGCTCAAACTAGAAAACCCACAAGGAGCACATTTTACAAGGTTCTTTGTTGGTGGACTGCAATATAAACTTGCTTACACCTGATCTGACAAATGTCATTCTCTTGACTTCAGTTTAATTACTCCTAATTTAAACTACTTTGAAAACAAAATCATTTGTTTAATTTCCCAAAGGATAAAAACACTGCTCAGTTCAGAATGATTAGGTTTTTAATTGATTCTTCACTCATATTATTTTCCTAATATTTTCTTAAATCTATTTAAAATCACAACCACTTGCCAAATAGCACACAGTAATAATAATTCAGATAATTGAACTTAGAATAGCGTCACAAAAAAAAAAAAAAGAAAAAAAAAGAAAAAAGAGAAGCAGAAATAATGCCTCTGAACTCGTAACACTGGAACTGCGATTGTAGAAAACATTTCTAAATTTGTTCAGAACTGAGGAAGTCTGTCTGCTAGTTAGTACACTTTTTTTCCTTGATGAAACTGCAGACGGTAAATCAGCCCTTGGATTCACACAACTGAAGCCCAGAGGAATGAACCAATTATCTGGTCTGACCTCTGCCTATCACGAGTTATTAAATTTCATTCATCAGCCTTTTTATTGAGCCATAGAAGTGGTAACTTACTTCCAGCTGGAATTTCAATGGTATCAGCTTTCAACTATTAGTCCTTGACAATCCTTTCTTTGCTAGTCCTTCACCGTCAGTGCCCCTTATGGCCAAGTTTATATATGATGCTAAGTCTCCTCTGAAGTTTTCTTTGAGCTGCTTAATACCTGGCACTGGTATTTAAGGTGCTTAATGCCTGGCATTTTTTTTCTTCCTTTATGTCCATGGTTCCTTCCTGCACCTTCTTCAGATTTTTATGCTATTTTGAAAACAAGGATATGAATTCTTCAAAGAGAGGCAAAAAGCATCTATTCCTGCTACTCTGAGGTTTCTCCACCCAAAGATTGCAATCAGCTTTTGGCTACAGCCTCACTAGGTGCTTTAGCTTTACAGTAAATATGTGGAGGAAGCAAAAGTAGCATCAAACAGAACTAGTTTCTGCAGCCAGGTGGATTGCTTCAGGCTAACTGGTCTTACAGAAAGCAAAAAATGCCTCTTTATCCAGCTAGAGCTTCCTAAAGGAAATGCAGCATGTGTCTGATGCAGAAGATAAGTCCCACTGGAGCTAGTATCAAGTACCCCACGCAGGCATGGGATCTGTATGATATAAAACAGCCTCTGCCTGCAGAGTTTAACTTTCTATACCTTTTAGAAGTACAACTGCTGGCATCATTGCGAAAACCAGATACTGCTTAAAGAATTCAGTAGTATCAGCAGCCATCTGCACTGGGGTGCTCCCCTGTAGGTAAATTCCTTCATTTGGCCCAGAAAAGCAGCATGTACACTATGCAAAGGGAAGGAGCAAAGCTGACAGGACCTGCATTACTCTAGCTACTGCTCCTAGAAGTCCTTGGGTTGCACAGAGCTCCCTGAAGCTTGGTGCCTAGTGATAAATGGTCAGGAGATGAATGGCTGCTGAACTGGGGCACCAAGTGGCAGAAGAGACAGAAAGCAGGTTTAAAACGCACCAGGTGTGAGGCAGAGATCTTTAGGTTAACTGTTCATAAGATACTTCTGGAACCTCCTGAGGGACTTAGAAGTTTATTATTTATTAGTTTGGGGTTTTTTTTGTTTTTGTGGATTGTCCTGCTAATTCAGCTCTACTACCTGCAGGAGGGGAATATGCCAGCACATCTGTGGTGGTAGTTAAGGAGAGGCCCAGCCTTTTCATAGATCTCATGGGAAACAAGCACCCCAGGTAATAAAGTGACAGGAAAACTTGTACCTAAAGGAAGAAAACATCTCCTGATCACTGAAAAAGTCTGCCTTGAGCTCTCTTAAAGTTTTCACCCGCTTGACTCTAAGAAAAGAAGGAGCCCGACACTGTTCAGAGTGGTCACTGTTCACTCAGCGGTCACTAATACATTGAGCCCAAAAGCCAGCCCTCTGTGCCAGCTTCTCAGATGTATTTAAAGTAATCATTACAGTCTGCAGAATAATCATGGTGTGCACATACAGCCTCTTGGCTGAGGTGGGGGACAAACACTTCACTTCTGGAGCCGAGGCGACCAGGCTGCTGCTGCTCAAGAAGAGCAACAACCCTGTGGTTGGTCATGCCCCAACCACACCTGCATCCATCCTGCTCCACATCACAACCTCTTGTCCTCAGACTAAACTCTTCTAGTACAGGGAAGGGTATCCCCAACCACACACCAATTAATTTTGAGCAACCTTCCCCAGCAAAGCAGCCTGTGCTGTGCCTTCTCAGCAATTAAACAAGGTCTGTTTGGGTCTTGCCACAATGCATCACCTTCGGTTTTGTTTCTGGTAACACTGCCAGCCCTCAACTCCCCACACAGACCTTCTCTCAGTCTGTTTCTCTGAAAGCATCAGCTGTCCAGGGTGTACTCCCACACAGGCAGCCTTTCCAATCTCTGGAGATGCAGCCACTCCACCTGCTCCTTCCTCCTTTAAAAACAACCAGGAGTGCTCAGCTCTCCACCACACTCCTCAATAAACAATGGCACCACTCCACATCCATCCCAAGGGCCATCCCCAGAGACAGCACAGCCTGTTACACCTACTGACATGAGCAGCATCTCTGCTTCCCCTGGGCACTCTCTTTCTCCAGCCTAGTTGTTGTGCTTTCCCAGAAAAAGAAAAAGCACTGTAGCAAGGCAGCTGCAAAGTAACAGAACAAATACAGAGTGGGGAGGGAACGGGGGAGTAAAACTGTTTCTTTAACCTTATTCTTGACACGTATTTGGCTTTGAGTGCTCCACTATGCAACTTTAATAGAGTTTCCCTGCAGTGGGGTTACACGAATCCACACAAGTGCCTGCAGTGTCAGCAGGCTCGGGGGGGATGGAACACGCCTGCTTGGAGACTTTTCTACAGAGTATCTGGAGCGCTGACATCCCCACTGAGATGATGGGGCTCCAGTCTTCAAAGGCTCCTGTGAACTTCTTGTATGTAGCTGAGTTTATTTACTTTGAGGACATCGATCCCCTCCAGCCAAGAGGGCACAGAAGGGCTCGTGCTGCTACAAGAGGAAGGTCTTTTTGCTGTGACCTTGCATTCCCTGAAACGCTTGGAAAGCTTTCTGAGACAGCTCGGAGCAGTGCAGTGGATCAGGTGGCCAATTATAAAACTGACTGACCTTGCAATGCATACTGGGTTCATACAGAGATTGACAGTAGGATTCATGGGGTCCGTGCTGTGTACAAAAATCAGCTGGTTTCCAAATGATCATTAAAATAACTTCTCCAAAATCTGCAGCACACTGAACCCCCTGCTGTATAAACACCATCAGTCCATCAGGTTTAGAGCTCCATACGACCCTCTCCTTCCCAAGGAAGCATTTCAAAGCTTACTTTAAATTTCTTTTTTCACTTTCCTCTCTCTCAAAAACATTGTTAAGTAGATCTGTAAAAGTCCTAAAATCAGGTTGTCATCTTTGGACATAAGCCATGTTTGGGATATCTCATCCAGAAAGCCAGAGGTTTCACAAAGTTCTGGCCATCAAGGTAATTGTGCAATGAAAACTATTTTACAATCTTATCTATGGTTGTTGCCTCCTATATCCTTTATAATAGACATATTTATAATACATGAGAATGTATAATAAATTAACCTAGATAGTATTCTGTCAGACAAAAAAGAACCAGCATGGCATAAATCCACAGCAGATTTTAGCTTCTGCCTTTTCCAGAGAATAATAGCTGGCTGACTGGCTCTGCTCGTGAAGGATTCCGCACGCATGCACACAAAACACAGATACCTGTGCAAAATGAGTGGTTTGATTCTCTAAGAAAATGTGGGCATCACCTCAGGCTCTTTTTCCCTCTATTCGCTTGCTAAAGGCAATATTGAGCAGAATACGTATTATTGGAAACTATTACATTCTGAATGACTGATGTGAATGCATTTGAATCTTACCACAACCTCTACACACCCTCAAAATCCAAGGCCAATTTCCCTGAGTGTGCAGCTTGTTCATTCCCTTGCAAAGATGCTTCCCAGATCAATTTGCAGGGCCTTTAATACAAGCATCATTTGGTGATTCCCTGGTTGCCACGCAGTTCAGACCAATTACTGCCCAGCCTAACAGCAGAATGCTTGAAAACATTATTAACAGCACCACAGCACCCTAGCTGAGGCAAAGAAGAGGCAAATATAATATGCCATAATTCATCCAAACCTGACAAATAATAACAGCTACCTATAGAAAAGCTTACATTTCATCGAAGTGCAAACTACTTCTTAAAGTTTCTTTCCATATCAAGGCACCCAGCATGGTGGTTCAGAAGTAGCAATCAGTGGTAACATCTGCACCAGCTCAAGTTAAGTGGGCAGCTCAAGACTTGCTTGAGGAGCCTGCAACAGCAGCACAAAGCACTGCTGCTCTGAGGTGGAGGGGCTGCCATGGGAAGGGAAGGGACAGGGATAAGATGAAAGCATGACCTGCCTGGTCTGGTCTTACAGCCCTGGAAACAGGTTTTGGAGCAGGGAGAATGAGCATTTGATCAGTTTTGACTAATGGTGATAGTTACAGCATCTGAACTGATGGTTATGGGATGAAATTAAGATCTCCCCACAGCCATCTAAAAACCCAGGATGTGTGTAGAGGCACCTGTGCCCCACAGGATGATGCAGATGCTCCTGAAAGATGAGTTGGCAACAGCCTTCTGGGAAGGTCATGTAAGGACAGTTGTGAGCATTCAAGGTGTCCTGAACACCAAATCACCAGGCAACATGCTTGGGGAAATCAAGACAACATGGAGTACTAGATGAAATCTAGTACTTAAGACCTTTTAACTTCTTTTCAAAGTACAGTGAGGGCCTCAAAGAGTTAGGCTGCCAAATCAAATTCTTTAAATTCAGTCGTTGTCTGCCTTATTTACTTGAAAGACTCTCTTGATGAGTGGAGAACAAGGAGAACTATGACAGTAACCTCTACTTGAGGAAAATAAGTCATCTTGATCAAATGGCTTTAAACTGTTTTTCTGCAATGTTAAAATCTATTTTATGTGAACTCCATACACATAGCTGGAAGAAAAGATATGCTTATTAAAGATCAAAACTTTCCAGTCTTTCAAATACAGGAGTTAAAAAAAACCCTAACAACCTAGTTATTCATATCTAAGTCCTCTGAGAGATCCCAAGATGGGGAAAAAGACAGGACATTTAAAATAATTTTTAGATAAAGAATCTGAACAGCAAAAAAATGTTCCAAGTGATCTTGAATAATAACACTGAAGCAAAAGCAAGTACAAATGTTGTATTTCTGTTCCTTTGCCAATCACCTTGCTGTACAAGCCAGCTTTCAACAGAGCTGGGTGAGGAAGCAGAGCCTCCATCTCTTCCCAGGGCTGCCCCACATGGGCTAAGGGACACAGCCCCTCTCCATGTACATCTTCAGGTGACTCCTCCCATCCAGCAGGAGAAGAAACACTTGGCCAAGAGATTGACTCTCAATGACTCCTGATATGGCTCCCCTGGGAGAGTATCTGCTGTGTCAGGGCCCTTCTGATGGGAGCCCATCTCCTGCAGAAGGTCAGCATTCACACAACACACTCAACCTCAGCCAAGCAGCACATCCAGGCTGGCACTTGCTGCTACCTCCCATCCAACAGCAGCCAGCATGCTCATTCCTGGAAAGCAAAAGCATTTTCTTTTCCTCATCGCTGAGAGTCAAGGAGAAGCCACCTGCTTTACTCAAGGAAGGCTGGAAAGATTTCTATGTATAGCATGTTAGCAGTAAGCTACAATGGATCTCAGTTTCTATTTTGCTGCTAGAGTTGCCTAAGTAAAGATCAGAAAAGCAAATAGCAGAAGAAATGAAGTAGAAATCTTCAAAATTCTGTGGCAAGTCGTGTCAATACCAGGTCACTACATACATCACTAGATCACTGCTTCATTCCTGGACCTCACAACCTTCAATTATTCAAATGATTCTGAGTGCTAAGATTCTAGAAGACTGATGTCCAAAGTACATTTTATTTTCATTACAAATTCTATCTCAACAGGTTGCTCTGATAGAGCAGACAGAAACCAGCAGTGCAAGGGCAGAGCTCTGCCTCAATTCCCCTTGTCCATCTTATAGGGGTTCTCCTGGGACCCCTGAGGGCAGAGACACCAGATGCTAACATGTACCCACAGCAGGTTAGCACAACAACCACTGTCACATCCTCAATGTATGAGGAGAAGACCTTTTACTTTTCTGGGCTGTAAATTACCAGCTGTCAAGGTGGACATAATTGCACCCAGTTCTACATTAAGAAAAAGCAGTATTTAAATGTTAATCAGTTCTAATCAATACCAAGCACTGTGTCTCAAACAGGTCGCAAAATGGCAGCCACAGAACTGAGATTCTCCAGCGAATACTGGAAGGATATAATGGGAAGGTATAATGAGGGTATAATGGGAAAACCACTGCCCTCAAAATATCCCTTGTATTTAAAAGCAGCCTGTCAGGATTGATGGCAAAGGGTTCTGGCATCATGAGAAGCCAACCTGAATTAGTTGGCTGAGAGAATGTGTTTTGGTTTCCAATACTATCCACAGAAGCATTTCTATTAAACGGGATTCCATGTCAATCTTCCTAGTCTGCACTTACAAGACTGCTCACAACCACCATGCCAGGACAGCTCTGAGTGTGCTCTGCCTGTACCACCTGCCTGCAGAACAGCATCTCCTCCTGTTCCTCACACTGCCAAACCCATGGAACAACAGAAAATCCCCAGGACCTAGGTGGATTTGAGGGGAAAAAGGAAGCTGGGAAGGTTCATTATTTAGCAGAGGAAATGGTACATGGACTAAAACTGAGTACTTAAAAAATAAGCTATCACCAGCAAAGCAAGTCCAAGGATTATTCAGAGAAGGAACACACCATAACCAGACACTCGTGATACACACCACACAGTGGTGGACAATACATGGATGGACAATAAAACAGTCTTAAACAAATTAGATGCAGCCCCTGAATCTTTCATGGACCATCAGCTGCTGTCTCTATGTTTCCATATTCACCTTTCATTACCACATATTAAAATTGCCACGAGCTACATGAGGTCACCCCTCAGTGGTCCCACTCTGTCTCCATGTAAAAATCAATGGCAAAACCAGAGTCCCAGTGGACTGAGTCTTTGTTATTTCTAATTCTGGGGACAGAAGATTTTATTTTTCTTCTTTTCATAGGATAAACAGCAAATAAATATGACCCTAGGATGTTCGGAAAGGAATAATACAACAAGTAGTGTTTGGGAGAATAAAATATTTTAATAGCACCAAAAACTGGCTTGATTTTGCAGGGTGCTTTTTATTTTTTTATATAATGATTACCTTATTTTAAACTCCCCCCAGATTATAAATAAAATCAGTTTGGGGTTTTTTTTGGAAATGCAGGGATGCCTTGTTCCAGTTTCAAAACATTTTGAATGTTCAATGAAAATGAAAAATTCATCTAAACTTAACAGTTTTGAGTTTGATCTATCAGCATTTTCTAGGAAAAAAAAGAAAAAAATCCACAAAAAAACCCCAACTTGGTCAGCTCTTGTAAATATGTGCTTTTAAAGATTCCCAGCTGGGCTGGCAGGAGGTATGAAATATTAAATGCTTTAAAAAGGAAATAAGTCTAACTACTTTTCCATGCACTCATGTAAAAATACCCTCCTTTTATTGCCTTTCTTACCTCAAAAAGCAGATATATGGAGTGACAAATTTGGAATTAGGTACAAATTAACATTGAAACTCCAGTTCATCACCATTTAATGCACTAGGATGCTCTGAAAATCACAAATCTTCAACAAGTCAGTATTAGCTGTGAGGATACAGAATTTCGAATTCCTCGTGGTTTGTCACTTCAAACTAGGTACCAGATGAGGTGTTTTTCCTTTTCCTACTGTTTCCTCATTCTTGCACATTTATGAAAGCAATTTTCTAGATATCTAAAAGGTCTCAGGTAAAATACTGTAGAAACTGAATACACAAAATATTACAGTAAACAGAGACACAGCACTATGTCTTCTGATAAACAGCATTCTTACTAATTGTGCATCCCAAACAGAAATGAATGCAAATAATTTTTTTTGTGTGAGATATAATTTCACCCACTCCAGTGACCTGAACCGGTCAATATTTTAACCTGACACTCAGACATCCATTACAGGATCCCTCCCCACCACTTTTCTCCAAGGGAAGGAGCTCAGTGCTCCTGAATCAATCAATCTGCAATTGCTTCCGTGCTTCCCCATCTACATTAGCACTGATTAGGTAAATCCTTTTGGAAATTAAAACTGATATTAAACTCAGAATTTCAACATGTGAGCAGGCAGGATTCATCAGTGTCATCGGGATCCTCCCTAGCTACAGGAAACAGGAATTTATTCAGCTTAGGTTTATTGCTGGAAGTGTTTCCCACACACACTGCTTAGCTCTGCTGAAGTGTGTGGCATACACAGGACGACTCAAAAATAAAATATGCTCCTTCAAATCAAAGTGTTTCAGTTCCTGGCTCTGCCCAAGAGCTATGCACCCCACACAGCTCAATGGAGCTGATCTGCCATCTTCTCAAAGGAACCTTTGCAGCTGATGGGAACAAAAGAGCTCAAAACACACTCATTCAAAAACAACCTTTCCACACTGTTGTTTGAGTATAGAAAACACTGAACTAACATGAAGCAGCCTGACACACATTTAAACTTTTTCTTTTTTGCCTCTATAACGGGGCAAAGGTAAATAGAGCCTAAATAAGGACTTAGCACTCTAGTGACCTGAAGTAGGAGCTGGGTATTTAACAGATATCAGTGATTTGTTGTGGCAAGTGTGGCTCACTAATTCTGAAGAAAAAGAGCATGGGCTAGAGCAATTTTGAAAAAAAATTGAAAAAAAAAAGACTCAGGGTAACACATTGGTGAATTTTATGTTGGTGGATTTGGCTCCAGGACATGAAATTAAATAAGAATGAAAGGTTTTACTTAAATAAGTTTCTAGCCTCCATGGCTACAGAGAAAAGTACCCCAGAGCTCTGAAAACACTCTTGTTTCAGCATGTCACTATCCCATCAATAAAAATTGGTAGCAGCCTAGCTTAGAGATGAGATTTTATTAGCTTTAATACCACATTTGGGCCAGAGTTAGGTTTTTTAGCCACTCTCTCTTGTTCGTGAATCATATTTTCAGTTTCTTTGCCATGAGGACCAGACTTTCTGTCCTCAGTGGAAGCTGGGACTTTGGTACCTATGCCTGGCTGCAAGAGCTTGCAGAAAACTGCAACATTGACAGTAAAATAATTCAGCAGTAGTGATTCTAAAAGTTAAATATATTGAGCTGTTTCAAACATTTTTAATCAAATCTGTGTGATTTATTTTGGCACAAAAGTCATTCTTTTTCAAATGTTCCACTCTGGCAAAAGAATCTGAAATACTGCAAGACATTAACAAGATCCTTGTAATTCTGTGGAGAAAGAAGAGACATTTTTTGAGCTGTTCATTTTGTTTAGAAACCCGTAGCAAGACCTGAAGGAGCACCTACAGATACTCAAGTGCTGTTTAAGTAGATGTAGCACCAGTAAAGTCCTTTAAGGTCACTTTTTAAGTCCCAAGGGCTAAATTTCCTACATCCCTTTAAATGTGCTCAAAATGGAGCTTCAGGATTTGCTATGGTTTTAGGGATTTCTGCTGTGAGCAGATCCCTGAAGTTAAACTTCTGCTTTCCAAACTAAGAATCTCATAAATTTCATTACAGCAGCTCTGAAAACTTCAGACCCTCATTGGAAGGCATCTATACACTAATGTTCTCATGGGATCTGCTCTACAGTCTGTCTGATATGCAGCACAGAGAAGAAAAGAGCCCTGGATCCTCACCCTCCTCAAAGCATCACCATGGGGCTCATCTCTCCCAGCCAGGTCAGGCTGAACATCCCCTCTTGGCTCCTCCTCCCTTCCCTGCAGGGCAGGATGTGTCAATAGCCCCCCAGAAATCAAACCTACACCCCCTGCCTCACAGGCACCAAGGCCACGGGAGACTCTACTGGCACAGGACCTGCCTCTGCTCTGGCTTTTCTGCTCCTTATTTCTGGGGAAATAAGGATATGGGAGTATGGGACTGCACACCCTGGAAAACAAGCTCTGTGCCCAGTTTCTGCCTGAGCTGCTTCCACTTGCTGAATCCCTTCCTCTGAAAGTGGAATTTCCTACAGAGGAAAGCACTGTAGCAGCCCTGGCACAGCTGAGCTCTGTGGCAGCCTCTTCAGTCTATGATGTTAAAAGGAATAATCCACATAACATTCAACTTTTCCTTCAACTTTACCACAGGGGAGGTTTTGCTGCATTCATATATTTCAGTCACCTCTCCTTCAGCACAACCAGACCAAAAAAAAAAAAAAAAAAAAAAAAAAAAAAAAAAAAAAAAAGATTAAAATCATTATTTGATGCCTTTAATTCCTTAACTTCTATTTATCAATGCTCTACTCTTTGAGTGGAGTAGACTAAAAAACACTGCTGCTGAAAATCCTCCTGGCAAATAATTCAGGATCAAAGACCAGAATTCTGTGTAACTTGTTCAGAAATGAGTGGTGAGGCTAAACAACAGCTTAGGAAATTGTGCAGAGAATAACTATACATTCAAAACAACCCCTGGAAGCAATGCCCTGAATACTTCATAGAACAGCCTTTAAGCAGGATATAAATGTTTGTGCTATCCAAATGCATTGATATAAGCTCACCAAAGAAAGTGAGCTAAACCTTACCATTCTTTTCAACACAGCACAGTGATAGAAAATAAATCTTAGAGTAGCTATTGTTTTAAACTATACACCAAAACAAGAGAAAAATAACAACAGCCACCCCCCCAAAAAAAAAACAAAAAACCCAAAGAAAACAACACCAAAAACCCCCAACCCAATAAAAACCCAACAACAAAAGAAACAACGAACTTTAAATACATCATAGAAGGTCTGAGATGTCTTTTGCTGTAGGTCTATAGCCAAGTGCCATGTAACATTATAAGGACCAAACTCCTCAGCACTAAAGAATAAACACATAAACCAAACCCAGCCTGCTCTTTGTTCACACCACACAAACACAGCACTCCTCTCCAGGGTGTGATGCTTACCAGCTTCCAAGCAGGAGTACAGGTCTCCTTCAACAGCCTCCACATTCAAAACAAAGCAAAACAAATCAACCAACCAACCAAACAAAAAAAATTGTTTTTTTTGTTTTTGCAGATGTGTGGGCTAGGAGAGAAAACTGAGCCCTGTTTTCTTCAAGCAGCAATAGCAGCAAAAGGCTGCTTAGTGCAGACAGCAGTAACCACCATCCAATCCCACTCTGCTCAGCTGTTTAGCAGAACAGAAATTCAGCATGCACATGTGTCCTATGAAGCCAGAAAACATTTCCTTCTAATTAGCATTGGAGCCTCCTACCTGGGGAGGCACTAAGCTGCACTGATCATGAAAAATTCAACATCATCAACTGACAGAAGCATTTGTTCTCAGTGGCACCATAACAGGAGATGAGAGACTCCATATCAAATAGTGAGGGAAAGAAAAATGATGAAGGCAAACTAGTCATACAGCACCAGCTTAGCATGTGGAGCATTACACTGGTGACAAGTCAAGGATTTTGTTCTCAGATCTGTTTGTTAGAAGCAGTTTTGTGCATTCAGCAAAGAAATCAGAAGGGAATAGCAATTACAGAGCACTGCCGCAGCTGAGCTTTTCAGACCATCACTCCAGTACACCCCATTTCCCAGCAGGATGCTCCTATTGGGAAAACCTGATATCTGCTTGACATGACTGTTCTTTCCACAGCAGTTCAAGCAGTAGGATGCTTCTGAACAAAACTGGAATGATTTGATAAAGAAATGTTCTACCCATAGAGGGACAAGACGTTACCTTACCGGAGCCAGTGGAATTATTGCTTATTACCCTGCAGTGGTTATGTTTCCTCCCAGTTTTAATTTTGTAGTACATAGTGGTTCCTTGATACATGAATAATTTGCATAACCAAGCAGAGACTCATTTTGAAGCATATTTGCAATAGCATCCAAAGGCCACGCTGTAAAGCTCAGCGGGGCTGAGAACCGCACATCAGGTTTCAGTCTTGCTATTAAATCTTAATACTTCCTGAGGGCTACAGAGTCTTAATTGTACCCTGTGTTTTTGCCACAGCACTGCACATAGTGCCATTTCAGTACAAATCAGATGAAAACCTGCACAGGTTTATCTGATCTGTTCCACTATCAAAGTTTCTGAATCTCCTTTTCTCTGGAAACCTAGGGGGAGGTAAGGGGCACTACAGAGAAGTAAAAGATTAGAACACATGGGTGTGGTCTTGTCTTGCTACAAAAAGTGAAACACTAGGGAAGAAGATAGAGTTAAATGCTTGCTGTTCTCCCAAAACCACAGAATGACAGCTCTTGGCAACCAGCCCTCATATTTCAGTTCGCTTTCTCACAGCACCTCAAGATGCACTGCCTTTTTTTCCTTTGTTATTTCTCTAAAAAAAATATGGCAGGACACCACTGCATGCATTAATGGCAGAGATGGCATTTTAAAATGATTTAAAAATCATTTTTAAGAGAACACACTGTCTCACATTTACCCCATCATATAGTGGAAGGTAGGTTGATGCCTATACTTCACACCAAGCTCTGTACTTGAAGTGCCAAGAAGTACTCGATGAGGGTATTGCAGCTCCCATTTAAATACGTTACACATGCATAATTAGGGATACAGCTTCTGGATTGTGTTGGCTCTTATACAACTCTTTATTTTTGCAGTCTATCCTGTGGTCTTCATACTTTTTTGTACATACAGCTTCTGTGATGTTCTTCAGTGGTGTGTTTTCCTTGTGCTCTTTTTAATTTTTCCTTTTTAATTATTCAGTGTTGGAATTAATAAACAGCTTAGAAAATGAAAATGTCAGCTTAGTGCAGAATGCATCAATTAATGAAGCAGGATGCGGGGCAATTTAAAGGTGTATTTCCAGTGGCAGGAGAGTCAATCCTCTTCCAGCTGGAATCCAAAGCAAAAATATCCCATTGACTGAAACGAGAGCCAGCAGGCTTAAAAGATTGTCATGATTTTACAAATGAAGACAACCTATTTTTCATAAACAGTGACAGAACTTGGAGCTTAAGCATCATTTAAGAGCTATAGAGTGCACAATATGCTCAAAGGGATTAAATTTACTGTAAAAAAGCAATTTGCAAATCTCACAGAAAATGTTGTAACAGTTCGATCCAAATAATCACGTGAGCAAAACTACTTGCAAAAAAACTTGCTAATCTCTCTTCTGCATTCAACCTGTCCTATAATGAAATATCTTGGGGAAGAAAACAGGGCAGAGGAATTAATTTATAGATTTTTTTATTTTTTTAAACTGTTTGAAGTACTTGTGGATGGGCACTTTGGAGATTTAAGGATAGTGTGGGCTTTGCTTTATCAGCAGTGAGGAAAACACTGAGATCTGCCTGTAATAAGATACTCCTGACCACTGGGCCTCTATCAGAGTTTCTCCCCATGTGTGAGAATGCAGTCATAATGCTTACAGAAGCATGCATGGAGCTCTGAAAAAAACCAGCACAATCCAAGAAATCCTAATATACCCTTTCCAGAGGCACAGAGAAAAAAAAGAAGGTAAAAATTGCCACCGTGGTCCCTTACAGCCTCTCCAGTCTGGATGCAGAGGTGGCTTTGTTCCATCTTGCATCCCTCCAATCTCTTTTCTCTGCACCTACTCTCAAGCATCCAGCAAAGAGGGACAGGGGGAGATTTCTCGAAGATGTATCTTGGTCCTAGCCTGGGGACATGGACCTACCATAGGGGGCAAACCCCAGACAGTGTGGGTCCAAAACTTCATTTCCCTACATCTGAAGCAAAGCACACTACGTGTCTTAGAAAGCCACAGTTGCAGAGGGGTCACAGGGAAGTTCTGGGTTATATTAAGATGAAGAACCACAGCTCAGCTAAACAGGTATTTCTTAGCAACTCCACTCTTCTCCAGCTGAATTCCTGTGGACTGTGCCCAACATAGGATGAAAATCTCCCAGAAATAGGCCAGGAATTTGAAGCCCAGCCCCCCTCTTCCCCCCCCCCAAAAAAAAAAAACCAACTTATAATCTCAGCTACTAATTAGGTTTAACCCCTTGACACATACATCTCCTACTTTCTGGTCATCCCCAAATAGACCTTCATTTTCAATTGCTCTCAGGCAGTCAGGTGCTGCTTTATATGAATGCACAATAAGAAAGACACCACCTCAAAGAGTTTATGGTAGGACAAGATGAAACAAATTGTGGGGAAAATCCAAAATCATTTGGAAGAAACAAAGCTTGGTCCTAGGTCACTGGATAGATAAAAAATATAAGGGAAGCCCTGATGGCCACCTGATGCTCAAATTAGTGCTTTGTTGACTAGAAACTCTACCTTTGTTTTAAGCATCTCATTCAGCTACTATTTAAAAAAGAAAAAAAAAAAAAAAGCAAAAAAAAAAAGCAAATTAATCAACCAAAAAAAATGTTATGTGGTTGAAGAGAGTAGGCTGTACATTCCCCTTAAGAAAAATTGAAACATAATCATGTGCTAAAATGTAATTTTCGCAGCTGGGAAAGGAGAGAATCCCCACAAACACACAAATCTGATATGCATAAAAGCATTTTTTGAGATAACAAAGCATGTCATAGCTTAACTGAGAAAACTCAGAATCAAAGTTATATTGGAAATTGTTATAATCTGCCTTGACCCTGACCCTAACCAGGGACAGACAAATTGAATTAATAAGTGTTAATCCTTGAAGACAGATGGTTATTTGATGAGGAAAAGCATATTGATTGGTAAAAACTGATTCTGACATCAAAACCTGTATTGGCTGCTATCCCTCTGCTTACCCAGTTTAAGTGACATGACCTAAGAGACTCCTGTTTCAGTCAGGGTGGTTCTGTGTAGGGAGCTGTTCCCTTTTTCCTCTTCTGCTGCTTCCTCCCCGTTTCTGGTAAAGGGACCCCATGGTGGCACCCTTCTGCTTATACCTTTGCTATGCACTTCGCTACACTGCAACACCACGCAAAGACTGTTTCAGGAAAATAAAACAAAACAAACAAAAAAAGCATTTTGAAAAACAAGTAATGTAGCTGTCCTCATTTTAAAACATGCCAAAAATAATTTAGTACTTTAAAGAAAATTCAGACCTTGTCAATGGCCACCAGACTCTCCAAGAGTCACAGACCAGGTGGCAAATTCTTCCCTATGGCATGTTCAAATAAGTGCCATGAAAAAGTTAAACTCAATTTTATCCAGTTATTTTCATTCTACAGCAGTGTCAGATCTGGGATCAGTGGAGAATTGCAGGCAGGTGAAGACAGCAGCTCAACCCAGCTTAGCCCTGGATACCTAATGCTAAACAGGCTGGGTCCTGTTTCACAGTGGTGGGCATCTCTCTGCAGCTTCATTGTCACACACCATGGTTGCCAACCCATTCTGCTGACACCTAGTTCCATTTTTCTCTGTTGACCACCAGCAGGAGCTGAGACTGAAGACAGAGATGGGTGTAAGGCACAGAATGACAGTAAGTAGCTGCAGATGGAGGTTGTATGGACACTCACTGTGGTGACAGGTCAGCCAATGCACTTCACTCAGCCCTTGGTGCCAGCAGGGCTCCTGGGACACTTGTGCCAGGAGGCAAGCAAGATTTTGGCTGCTCCCTTCATGAGTGTCTTGAATAAATAGTGCCTTTTATCTATGTCTGGCTCAGTCTGGCACAGTCAAGGAGTTAATACTTCTCCAGTATTAAGACACTCCACTACAGGCTCACAACTGGAACCTCTTCTATTTCCCACCACTACACTTTACATATCCTCAGATGATTTTCCACAGATAATTATGCTTTCATTTGTCTTATTTGAGTCTTACAACTAGGAAATCTAGTGCTTCTATAAACTTTTCTTATCCTCAGCAGTGATTGCAATACCTCCCAGTTCAGTACTGCCTTCAAATTGAATTGATTTTTGTATTCACAGATCATTAGTTACCACCAGGCTTAACACGAATTCCTGTGAGAACCCTACGGCCACTACCTCTCAATTTTAAGTACAAACATCTATCATTACCATTCATGCCACATTTGGTATGTCTGACATCACTGGGACCCAAGAAAAAATATTTACTGTGATAGACAAAACTAGAAGGCTATGAAACATATGGATACAAGGAAAATAATAATGTACATGTGCAAATGTCACCTTTAAAAATCGCTTCTGTGATTTTCATCTCACTCCTTGAGTCCATTGCCTTCAAGATAACTTAAAATTTTCCTCTGAACAGAGCTTAAAAAAACACTTGACTAAGGTCAACATTTAATATCATCTAGTCGTACACACCAGAACTATTCTTTTAATTCATTTCAATATTTGCCTTCTCAAATTGAAGATATTTTAAAAATTCTCATGACTGTTAAACAATTTTTCAATGACTTGGTAAAGGTGTAAATAATTCCCTATTTCAGGGTGCCTGGCCCTCCTACTTGCAAGTATTGCATCTCCAGCTGACCGTTACTCTTTCAGTGTTGCTGTTCACTTAGCATTTCATTTATCAGTTTATTTATCAGTTATTTGTTCATATCAGGTAATACCTTGTTGGGTGCTTTTCCAGCATCAAATACAGAGATGAAAAAGAAGTGGAAGAGAAAATCTGCTACAATGAAAGGGTGGAAAGGCAACATATTTTGAAGTCACACTGCACTCATTTCTGAGCTACTCAGAATGTGAATGACCTACATACTGGGCATACCCATGAACTTATCATATGGGTTAAAAAGGTTACATTTAGAGTGACCCAGCTCTAAAGCAGGTTGAGAGGAGCTCTTGCAATCAAAAACTCAACCTTGCATTTCCATGTTAAAAAGGAGCACTTTCTTTTTATAATCTGCAACTGCTGCAGAGTTCACAGTTCTGATCTCTGTTGCTATTCACTTCAGTGCTGGAGCCAACACTTGTCATTCAAAGCAGGAAGGATCTTCACGAATATTAAATGCAAATGCCAAGCTTCACAGTATTTTATTTTTTTTTACCAGCATTTACATTTTGTCTATTTGGTTAATGAGTGGTTTAACTCCACTATGACAGCAACCCTGGTATCAGTCTATAAATCTTATTCTGGCTCTACAATTAGACTTGTATTTCTTCTACTGGCCTTCTGTGTTTCACTGAAATAAAGAAGATCTGATGTTGCCACTACACTTACCAGAAGGATGTAAACCCATCATGCAGTGACTAAACATGCAGCAACATAAAGCAGGGTGCACATTCACACAGCATGCAGCTCGCTGACTCTGCAGATTCTGTGAGCAGAATTTGGCCTGGTGATTTGGAACAGGATTCAAACAGATGCCCACATTTCTCAAATGGCTGAAAGGTGGTTTAATGTTAAAGCATAATATCAGTTAGATGTGTATCATCATCACTCTGTAACACATTTTGTCTAGGATGTGCAGTCATGAAAATTAAAACTCCATTGTCAACTCCCTTTTCTTTCAAACCTTCTTTTGTTGTTTCCTTTTCTCCTGGGATCCAGCAGGGCTCTACAGACACAGGAGGTTTGTGGCTCCCCAGAACACAAGACACTTGGAGAATCCAGATACCGAGCAGCCCAGTTTTCCATCACCACTGTGAGCATCCTTTTGGTAAGAAAAAGTAATTTCCTTTTGTGAAAGCTATTCTAAACAGCCTGTGGCCTGCTCTAGCACTGACCCTCCCATGGGATTAAGGGCACTTGCAGGATATCTCTATCTGGCTCACAGTTATCTCCTGCACCACTAATGAGGAAAGCTCTACTTTGATGGGCAGCTGGACTAGGTGACCTCCAGTACTATCTCCCAGCCAATGCTACATCATGATCTTGAAAGGAACTGGGAATTAACTTGTTCCTTCAGCTGTTGTGGCAAACAGCACTGCCGCAGTCACTAAATGGGGAAGGAAAAGACTTAGAGTCAAGTCTCCTTCAGTATGTGTATAGACACATGGACATACACCCCCCCACACATACAGTGTGTAACACTTACACCTACAACCTGCCACACTACTGGGCAGGGAGAATGGGGGAAAGGAGAAGTGATCTCCCTATCAGATCCTGGGATCTATCAGATCTCAGGATGCAAAATCTAGGGTAAGCTAGGTAGCATTACCTGCTGCCAGGTAATGACAATGACCTCTTTAATGTATCAAAAATTCAGCCAGAAAGGTGACAAAGGAGATTTGGGGGGGAAAGAAAAGATCAAAATAATAATAGTTTCAAAGCACTGTACTTATTTTAGTCATTCTTACTGCATGTTTCCATAGGAACTGGAAAGCAAAGGAGCACACTGCAGCAGTGTTCACAAGTGTTGTGTGGGTTAGTGCCTTGAAAACAGTTGGTTAAGGCCACCATGACCAGTCTGAGAGTGCCAGACACCTGCTGCCTTTGTTGCACATGATCTTAGCTATGAACTTTTGCAATTCCTAGGAAAAGAACCATTTTTTCCTTGGTTTTTTGGGGTTTTTTTCCTAAAAAAAAAGTCTCACATCCTCATATAGCCACTGTGCCAAGCACTGCACTGAGGAGGTGATGTGTCCTAGGGAGTTACATACAGGCCTGGCTTTTGCATCCCGCTCTGACACTCACCTGCTGAGCAACCTTGTGCAAGTCTCACCAGGTGAGATCTGCTCAATCTGTCAGATGCCTCAGCTGCATCAGCAGGTAAGCACTCCCCTGACCAACAGAGACAGTGCCAACTCTGCCAAAGATCCCCACCCCATGGTCAGGTGTCTTGTTTGCAAAGTAACCCCAAAGCCACTCTTGTCTCTTCCCACCTTGTCATGCCCATACCTTAAGCTCCACACCTCAAGGAGCCATGGGGCAGATGGTTCTTTTCTCCATTCATGAGTGCCTGATGTAACATGATGTCTGAGCTGCAGATTCACCAGAGCAGAATTTAACTACATGAAGGGTGTACTGCAAATCTCAGAGCAAGGGAGGGGTATATGGGTGCTTTTGTTAACCCTCCTGCTGGGACAGTAATGGAGGACAAGATCCAACATGGGGAACCAGAGCTGGTGTGGTGTCAACCCTTAACTCCCTCCCCTCTCAGCTTCCTCAGTAAGCTGTCCACAAAACTAACCTGGGTTTTGTCTCAGAGGGAAAAAATTACCTCCAGAAGCCATGTGTTTGAAGCAAAGAAACCCAGCCCATCTCATCCAGGGCACCAGGACTTGGGACTGAACAGGAGAATCAAGCTCTTTAACTGTGAATACATACCCAAAATGAATCAAGCTCCTCCAAAGTATGACGAACTGTGCACCTCTCTATTTGATGTTATGGAAGCCTGAATTACCAGTTTAAATTTAGATCATAAAAATGAGAGAAAATTACTCCCACCTCCTGTGCTGTTATCACTGAACGTATACAATGGTGCAGTGGCAGTGATACCATTTGTAAATGACAAATCATTATGTAAATGGCTACATAAGAACTAGTTACCTACTAGCTACTAGTTATGAACTGGAAAAAAAACCAGAACTTGGCAGATTTTAAAATCCCTTTATCAATATATACATATATATATATAAATATAATACATATATATATGTATATGTATAAACCTGTCTGACTCATCCCAAGTAAAGGTGTACAGTTTCTGACAGTCAGGGTAAAGCACACTTTCTTGGACCTGGCAGGTTTAACTTCATAGCCCTGTAGCAAACTAAGCCAAAAAAAGCTGAGGACTCTGCTTCTGGCCAAAAGCAGCATCCAGAACCCGTCTGGCAGGGCAAAGCAATCCCAGCCCAAATGCTCCACCTGGCAGGAGCCAACTACAAATACCTTTATACTGTTGTGGAAGTGCTAAAATCTACTTATGTTTTTAAATTAATAAATGAATAGTTGCCTACAGCACAGAGATATTTTACAAACACTTGTTCAACAAAACTTCCACGGTAGATATTGTCATAAGAATCCATATGTAAATTACAGACTTGACAAAGAGAAATGCCAGTATAGGATGCCTGAATCTGTCTTACTTAAAATGCTATAATGACAGTTTCAGTCAGTGTAAGGACAGAAGAAAATACCTGAAGAGGCCTGACAGCCTCACATGTACAGTCTGGTTATTAAAACAAAGCAAAGCAACAAATTCTGCCTTTAGAACTTGATTATTTACAGGGAAAAAAATCCTATTTATCTCAGCTCTTTTCCTACTTCTACAATACAGTATTTGTGAGGAAGGTCCTTTGTAATGGTATCATATCATGTGTATGTTTTTTAAGGATCAGAAGCAGCATGTTACAAATACACATTAACAGTATGTCAGTGTCACTAAAGTCATACACTGAAGTGGCAGAAAATATGCTTTAACTCAGTTTCTTCAGTCCAACTGAAATATACTGGCTCAAACTGGTGCTGCTCAAAAGTAGCATCTAAGTTTTGCATACCTGTGAGTGCTTGCACAGCTCCAGGAGCAAACAGGCAGCTGTACACAGGCACAAACCACAGTGAGCTCTGCTAAACACAGAGCACAGCCTGCTTCACAACAAAACCACACATATAGCATACAGACAGCAGAGAGCATACAGATAATATGTGGATGCTATGAGTTTGATACTGCTAGTTTTTACATTGAATAACTCAGTTTACAAAAAAAGAAGAGTGCAGTGTCCTGCATTGGACAAGCATTGGATGCTCTGAACTCACCCAAGCACTTCAGCTTCCTGGGTCTCCCTGCAAGCAAGTCAGGTCCAGGTCTTCTCTCTCTCATCCAAGATTTGGCTGTCATTACCCGAGACCACATTTCACTCCAGGAAACCATCGTTTGCAAAGAGAGCTCTGGAGCACAGGGCTGCAAGTGAGCCCAGCAAGGGCCAGGCTGCAGGACCTCCCTAGGGGCTAAGAACAAGCAGGGATCTGCGGACCCAGCCACCAGCTCCTGAAAGCATCTCTCCAGCTTAGTTCTCCCACCGTAAATTCTTGATGTGGGGAAACAATTAAAAAAAAGCAATCCAGTCATTTATTCTCCAGGCTAGAGAGAAAGAAGGAGGCTGCCACGGCAGTGCCTGTTTGGAATGCTTGGCAGGTAAACAGGCACAAGGGGATGATGCTACAGATAAGCCAGGAATAGCTAGAAGGATGAGCTGGCTCAGGGTGCTGGAGGTGGTGATAGGCAGCAGCAATCTCCCTTCTCCCATGGATTCACCAAAACCAGCAGCTGACCCGCAGACTCACCCAGAGTGCTGGCAGGAGAAAGTCCTCTCAAGCTCTGAGCCTCATGCTGGCAATATCCTTCTGGCACAGATGCCCTTCTCCAGCTCAGGCAGGGGCTTTGAGGACTGCATCTTCTCAGCCTACTTCTGACTCAGAGTACAAAACCTGCTCGCTGCCTGTCGTGGGTTTTGGTGCTGTTCCCAGAATCCTGCCAGAAAGCTGCTTGCTCACAGATTCCCCTGCACTGGCTGGGAAATCCAACAATTAGAGCTCAGAAAATACTGCTGAAGCCCCAGACTGAAGTGCCTGGGCATCCACCTTGCCTCTTCAGCACAAGCAGCTTCATGCAGTTCTCCCTAGTGCTCCTACCAGCCTGCAAGGAGACCAGTGCAGAGCTGTCACCTGTCACTTATGCAACTTAGCAGCAAAAAATCAAAATAGATAAATGTGAGGGGTTTGCCCAGCTGCCACCACTGAATAATTCTTTGTTTTCCCCTCCCCCTCCGTATGGCAATGAAGTCTAATTTTCATCTAAAATTGGAGAACAGCCTCACCTGACTGTACCTGCATTAGGAAATAAGGAGGATTAAAAAACCTGCTCTTTAAAGCTGCTTGAGCAGGAGCTGTGATCCAGCATCTCCTCTGCTCTGTGCAGCACTGTTCCCCAGGAACCAAGAGCTGCAGCTGTCAGTACAATGGGACAACCCTGAAAAATACCATGGCTGGGACAGAGCTTGGAGATCCAAGGACCTCCTGAACTCAGAGATGGAAACCTGGGAAGAGAAAAAAATCCTTCACAAATGAAAATAAAAAATGAGGGGTGGAGGGTGGGAAGAGATAGAGGGAAATAAATAAAGAGGAGAGGCGTGAGAGTCACTGCTGTGGTTTCACTGAGTGGGAGTGAGGGTGATAATAGTTATTAATAGAAATAAGTAAAATTTTGGGGGAAAAAAATCACATAAAAGAGAACAAAGAGACACAAAGAATAAAAATAGAGCTTACATAACACTGAAATAACAAGAATTAGAGAAAAATACATTCCAAGTAGTCAACAGCCTGTCCTTGAGATGGACTGGGAATACAGATGGAAAGGGATAGGAGGAAGTACTCCACACAACAGATCTTGGTAATAGCCTTGAGCACTATGTAGAAAATGCTGACTAATTGGGCTCACCATGTTCATATACCATCAGCATATTAATGTACTATTAGCATGCTGAAGCACCCACCCATAGCTAGAAGGGAGAGGGGGACTGTAACTAAAGCCCCCTACTCTTTGAGCACACGTAGCTGAATTCTTAAGCACTGTCACTTTAAATGGAAGTGAATAGCTAACCAATCATGTAGGTGAGTGATAGAATATAATTACAGATAAAGTAATTTTACATGTTTCTGAGTATAAAAGTAACCCTTATGATTCAGAAAGCTGAGCTTGCCTTTGTGAAATACCACCTTGCTTCCTTTTCTATGCAGAACTGCATATTAAATCAAATATCTCGACTCTGCATGTGGACCAGCTCATTGCAGACTGGGTGACATACTATGCTTTTGGGACAAGGGGGTGACAAGGTGGGCCCTGGAGAGGAGATACATCATGAGAGACCAAGCCTGGGGTACAGACAAGTGAATTTAAGCAATAAAACTGAAGCCATGAGAGGGATGGGCAGCCAAGGATGTGGGAACAGAACAGAGGAGGGAACAGGCATGGGAAGGAGAATGATCTGAGACACAGATGAAATACCCAGTGCTCAGAAAAACACTGGAGAAAAAAAAAAACAAACCAAACCAAAACACTGCAGAGCTGCTCCTGACAGGTTACTTCACTCACTGAAACCACACTCAAATGCCCAGCATGAGGTGGAGGATGTTCCCAAAGCAAGGGGACAAGAGGCCAATAGCACTAAGCAGCTAAGACAGGATCCATGCCACCACACTACTCTTCACCTACAATATTGTCCCTATAATGACCTATAATGAAAGGCACCTACAGGATCCTTAGGATCAACTCCCTGTACTCTGGGAGCTCTGCTGTCTTGCCCACCAGCTGCCAGCACTGCTGGTTCAGGTTTCTTAAGGAAACCTTGTAGACTCCATCCATCCCAGTAAATCAAACACGCCCAGATAGCTTCCCAGGCATAAGGCCACCTTTCAAGATAGGACTGAAATGGCTGACTGCACACACATCACCTAATGGGGACACTTCCCAACTCTCTAACTCCCAAAACAGGCCCTGGAAACCACCAGGAGAAAGCCATCTGGCATGGACCAAATATGGGTTAGGGACTTCATCGGGGGATGCAGGCAGGCAGCTTCTCCCCAGGGAGAAGTGCTCTTTGCTAGCAGACACAAACCTGCAGCTTACCCTAATACCGAGGCTGTTCAGACAAAACCTGTTATTTTTTCATCCCTTTTCATTTGTCTCGGCAATTCTAGGAAGTCAGAGAAAATAGTACATTTGTCATGGTAGAAAAATTCAGGAACCTATAATAAGTGGATTCTAAGAAAAAAAAAAAAAGAACTTTAGGTGCAGAAAGATAAAAAGTACTGAAAGACAGCTGAGATATAAAAGGAAACTTGTATTAGATGCAAACAATTGCAGCATCAGTGGCTAGATTTAAACTATTTGTGCCCAGAAACCATCTTCAGGCACATTTTTTTGCAGCTTTCCAGGAATAAAGGAAATATTTTTATAAAAATTACTGCTCACTTTTCTGACTATGTCTTGTTAAGCAATGTTGCATGCCAGTGCTTGGGCAGTAGTACCAGAGAAACCCACTGTAGTTTAAAGCTTTTCAGACTCATTAAGCAGAGAAGAACCACATGTGGACCATTAAAACAAAAAGCATGTTTGAAAAATGTACACAATATGAACTGTCCTTTTTAAAAAATATTCCTATCAGCCAGGGCTACCTCCTTCTAAATCAAGTAAGTTTGAGAAGCAGGCAAACTAGTGACCATAGGTAAGATGGAGAACTTTGTGGCAGTTCATTAAAAAGAATTATTGTGCATTAAGCAGCTGTTGATTTCATTCCTGTACTTCGTGTGTGTTGCACTGCTCTCACAGTACCATGAATAGTTACCATATTTTATTTGTCAAAGGGGAGAACATGGTTGAAGTATTTAGGGTTTGATGTTTACCATTTAAATGATGGGCAAGAAAACAAGAACAGTAACAGATGGGGTACTTTTAATTGAATTTAAGGTATTATGAGCTATGTATTACTTAAAAAACACTAAAAGCAAGCACAGTATTCCTTCCTGTTACATAATACTTCATCTGAAATTTAACAACTCAATTTGTTGAAATAAAGATCATTAGAAGTCCAATTCCAAAGGTATGTGTTTAATACAATTTACTGTCACATTTTTACTTTGCAACTTTGCAAAATAAATTGTTCAGTATCCTTAAATATCTGTTTTATCCTTTCACTAGTATATGGTTGCTGGTTACCTAAACAACTAAAAACCTGCCTTGGAGGTGTTTTTGGTTTTGTTTTGTTTTGTTTTTTTAAAAAAAAAAAAAAAAAAAAAAAAAAAAAAAAAAAAAAAAAAAAAAAAAAAAGCTGTCTTAAGCTTTCATTGTACCAGGAAAAATGAATTTTGATAACTATCTGGGGATCTCCTTGTTGGCAACAATACACCTAACACCCATTTGCCAGTACTGTTTTGATGAAAGGGACTCATCCACTGAAATATATGAACTTCTGTCTTGGACAAAGGCCACTGAGTCACCAAGAACACCAAGTTTTCCTCTGTGAAATAAACTGGTGACAGATACCAGCACTCCAGTCAAGCCAACATTAACAACAAAAAAATAAATATACAAGCCCTGTTTACATACAAACCCTGTCTTAATCAAATGGGACATTCCCAAGAACCATCTAAGTATGATCTAAAGCTAGATCATATGGCCTAGGATCATGTGAAGACAAGAAGGGCTGTCAGGGCTAAGGATAAATCTATTTGTACTTGCAAACTTCTAATTTAGAGCATGCCCCATTGCTTTTATGTCAGAAAGTGGGGGGAAGTGGAGCTCCCAGTGCACATAAACAAGTTCTCTAAAATTGACTGAGCACAGTGGAAGCCTTCCAGTCTGTTCAGAAACAGCTTATTCTTCCTTATTTTTTATTATATTCTTATTTGGACATTTTAGCACATGCTATATGCAAGAAAATCTTCATAAATACTGGTTAACTCTGCATAAGTACTCTTATATTCACAAGCATGGGACCTTTTGTACTATCTCCAGCTTAAGGCCCAATAATTCAAACAAGAGACAAGTAAGGAAAAAGAAGCACAGGGATATCCACCAACCTGCCAAAAGCTCATGAATCACACCCTCAAGAGGTCTTTGGTGAGAACCAAAACTTCCAAACACCAAGGGGAGGTTCTAATTGCCAACCTTCCATTTCCAACTCTGTGGAAGCTAAAAACCAAAATATCCTTCAACAAAACCAACTTCAGTTAACTTATATTCATGTTGAAGATGGATTTTTCTCCTGAAGGGTTGGGTTTTCCATTCTAATACTGGTATCTGGTTCATATATATGTGTAAGTACCAAGATACTTGTACTGAGGGGACTATTCCAGTACCTGGATTCAACCTCCAGTCATGTTTGGTATCAATTAAATATTTCCAGATGCCTGAGCAGAGCGAGTCTAAAAGAGCAATTAATGAGCAGCATGCATTCTCTCCCGAGCACATGAAAATGGGTCAGCAACATTCTAAAGCGTGCAGATGATCTTGCCCTGTGGAAGAGAAGTATAAAAGATGATGTCTAGAGATGCCTTCCAGCTCTCCTTAGTCTACAACATCCACCACTGAGACAGAGCCTGTGTTGAGCAGTATCTGGTTTTAATGCACTGCAGACCATTTCATCTGTTTCTTTTAAAGCTTTTGTTGAGCTCCCAGATTTTACTTCCCTCTCATCCCTCCAAGTTTTATTTCTGCCTACCCTTTTCTCAGTTTCCTTCTGATCTTCTCACCTACTTATTCTCCTTGGTCCATTTTTTCTAACCTCAGTTTCATGCCTTCCTTTCTCTGTTTCCACTTAACTTCAAACCATGTCATCCTGTACTGATCGTTTCATTAAATTATGTATGAAAAGAAGTGATAAGTACCAGTATAAGACACAGTTAAAGCTGCCAAGGATTCTCTTGCTCAATTAGGTTAAAATAACTATGACAGACCTGCAAAATTGACACTAGATTTCATTTTACTCACTACACCTACTGTGGCTTAACATGATGCCCAAAGACACCCTGACACCAATAGTTAACCAGTGCAAGTGGTTCAATTCTGCATTTTTCAGCCCCAGTGAGACAGATATTTTTAATGTTACTTCTATAGGATTCCCAGCAGTCAGGGCCAGAGCCTGTGTAATGATGTGTGTCAGTCAGGGCACCCTCCTGCAATGTGCAGAGCCCAGCCAAGCCAGCAGCCCCTTTGCTAAATAATCACTTAGGAGCAAGAAGAAAGAGTTGAAGCTGTGTAAATAAGAAGCATTCATGGAGCTGGGAGGGAAGCTTTAGTCCTTATGCCTGACCATAAAAAGGACCATAATATACACAGGTCAAGGCTCTGCTTATCACTGATGCCAAATACCAGGATTAGACATTGCATGCAATCAGAGGTATTTTCATATTCACCCTTCTGCATGTCCCCAGAAATTTTCTCTGGCCTTTCAAAAAAGAGCATTTGAGATGAACTCACAGAACATAAAAGTTAATAAGCAGCAGAGATGGCCAGGTTTTGCTGGATCTGTGGGAAGCTGACTTCTCAGCAGAAAAAAAAGATCTCTTCTGACCTCTAAAGATACTTCACAAGGTACCTATTCTTATTAGAGCAACAATATGAGTTGGCATAAACCTTTCCACCTTACTTTGATAATAAAGTGCACCTGTGTCATCATTCACAGAAGAAAGATGTGCTGTTCCATTATTGACTATGGGGATGGATAAAGGAAACAGTGTCTGGAAGAGGGCTTGCAGAATAATCAACAAGACTCAATGTTTGCACTAGGAATGAGCTTCTCTAGTGAAGAGCAGCTATTTACAGGTTTAAGCAATTAAAGGCAAAGAGAAAGATCTGTCTTGCTTTGTGCTTTTATACAGATGTAGTCACTCTCCTGAGATACAAGTGACATGACAGCACTTCAGGAAGTGCTCAGAAATGGATCCTCCTTGTAAACTCCTCAAATCATCTGTAAAGAACCATGTGCTCTGCAAAGAGAAAAAGTCTGACAGGCTTTTACACCTAATAGACCACATTTCAGGAGCATCAATCCCACCATGTACTGCAGAATTTTCTTCAGCACATTGTTCTAGCAATGATTTACAGTGCATTTTTTTCCAGAATTAGTGCAATTAATTCTTCCCTTGGACGAAGTGGCAATGGCAGTTTTTGTAATTCCAGCAGCTAAAAAACCTGTCCTCCAAGAACACAGCATAAGGCAACTTGATTGTTGGAGTAGCAGCACCTTTGATTTCAGTGCAGTTCACAGTATAATCTAACAGCTTAAGACAAAACCTGAACTCCTTTAACAGCACTTACAAAAAGGAAATAAAATTTTGTGTATTATGAAATATAACCTTGAGGGCACCAACTTTGTTCTTGACACAACAGTCTCAACCCACTGAAATGAAATTTTAATGGAACTTGTAAATATGTGAAAACTGAATTCCAAATCAAGCCACACTGCCTTTTGAAGCCAAGAAGGAAAAAAATAAAGAAAAAAAAAAAAGATAAAGAAATGTCTCTGGAGCAGTAAGATCTGAGAAGCATTTCTGTTCTCACTGATACATACAAGATGATCTATGGAGGCATCATACCCATGACAATACCCGTCAGAGAATTTAAAGGGAAAAGTAAGTTTTTGTAGGATATCCAACAAACAACTATAAACATGTAAGACAGAGAGAGAGAGCTGGCAGAACCAGAAGTGTGACCATGTTTTTCCAAGTGGTTAGTGAAGCCAATGAGCCTTTGAACAAGATCCACTTCTCAGAGATGAATGTCATTATGCATCTTTATTTTGCATTTTAAAATCCCTCTTCAGCCAGCACACACTAAAACAAACCATTTCAAAGTGTCAAGTAAAAGACTTGGCCCCAGTAACCCAGCTGTCCATAACTAAACCCTGTGTAAGTCAGGTGTAACCCAGTGGGACACTTAACTAAGCTGCCTCACTGCAAAGTGAGAGAAGACATTCAGGCTTCAAGCAGCTTTCTTACTTATTCATGACCAATTTCCTGTTGCAATTAACTTAATCATGAAAGCTCAAAATGCTGAAGTCAATCCATAGATTTAATTTAATAAATCCTTCATCTTAGATAAAAGATTAGTTATTCATAGGAAAAAAGTTGTGTCAAAGGGCAGAAAGCTGCAGTTTCTAACTGGAACTGACCCACGGCATTGATCAAGCACTGAAATCATTATGCAGCAGCAAAAGTATTTTTACCAGAATCCTCACCCAGCTTCACCAGTGGACAATAGAGATATAAACAGTGAAATATAACACATTCTGGGAAATCATATAATCATAGAATCATAGAATTGGCTGGGTTGGAAGGGACCTCAGAGATCATCAAGTCCAACCCTTGAACCACTGTTGCGGTTGCTAGACTATGGCACTGAGTGCCACATCCAGTCTCTCTTTAAATATCTCCAGGGATGGAGAATCCACTACTTCCCTGGGCAGCCCATTCCAATGTCTGATCACCCTCTCCGTACAGAAATTCTTTCTAATATCCAACCTAAACTTCCCCTGGCACAACTTAAGACCGTGCCCTCTTGTCTTGTTGAAAGTCGTCTGGGAAAAGAGACCAACCCCCACCTGGCTACACCCTCCTTTCAGGGAGTTGTAGAGAGCGATGAGGTCTCCCCTGAGCCACCTCTTCTCCAGGCTGAACAGCTCCAGCTCCCTCAGTCTCTCCTCATAGGGTCTGTGCTTGAGTCCCTTCACCATTCATCATTCTGGTAGAGGCACAGATGAGTGGTCAACGAATGAGGGATTGAACTGGCCTAGGATCATGTGAAGACAAGAAGGGCTGTCAGGGCTAAGGATAAGCACTTTTTACTGTCTTATGCACAAGGGAGAGGCAGCAGGGGACACTAGAGCAGAAGGTGATGCAGCAGGGAAGAACAGCCAGGACAGTGGGGGACACAACTGTGTCAGGGAAGCGTCTGTGTCACAAGCATCTAAGGGATGGTACAGGAAAGTGGCAGGACTTGAAGTGGGATTATGTGCAGGTAACTCCCTGCTGAGGGAGTGGGCAGCAAGGAGCTGTGCCCTCTGCACAGAAAAATGTGCAGAGAAAAGGAATAGAGTATCTGGTTTAGCTATAAGCCTTGAATAATGACGAGCCATTCATGGAGAGGTACCAGAGATAAGATAAGATACAAAATGGCATGGAGGGAGATCAGGTTGCTCAGGATTATAAAGGAAGTCTTGGAAAGGACTGACCTAGCAGTGGTAAATGCCAGCTGTGAAAGGTGATCAAACCAGGTCAGTCCCACTCACGAACTGAATAAAAAGAAATGCCTCTTTCTCAGGGATAGGGAGAAGATGGGTTTTTAAGCTACAGCTGGGCAAAAAAATCAGCATGTTTCCAAGTAAAATTTTTTTCATGTGAAGTGCAGTGTCAATAGCAGGAACATAAATCTGGGAACATCTATTTTTTTCAAGCAAAAAAGCTAAAGAAGTTCAGGAAGGAAATGTGGCAGGTATCCAAAGTTTGAAGAGACCCCACCTGTAACAGTTAAAACCCATCAGAGTAACATTTCTGAAAGCTGTTTTCTTCTTCATCTCTTCTTCATTTAAAAGTAAGCTCTCCCTCTCCCTCTTGCTTTCATCCAGCCACTGCATGGATACAATACCACTGAACACAATGTCAGGTCAGTAGAGCAACAACAAAAATCCCTCCTAACTGAATCAAAACAACTTTTTTCAAGGCATCTCAGTATGAATCTTTACATGCTCCATTACAGTCTGTACCCTGTCCTCTTTCTAATTAGGAGAAGAGCCATTTGGCAACATGACATTTCCTAACCCTCACCATATTCTTCCCAGGTGAAGGAAGGAGGGGAACCAAAACCCCAACATATCAAGAGAAGTTTTACTGATAGTAAAATAACTGCAGGGAAGGGTAAAGGACTGAGGCCAGGAATTTACAAGAGAGGGTAAGGGAATGGGTAAGTTAAGGAAGACTGGGAGAGAGACTTCTGAAAGAGAAACCTGGTTGCTAACTTCTGGGGTGCAGAAGGTGACAGGTGACATCTATTTTTACCCCTTATCCCAGCAAGTTTATTCTCAATCAATTACTTGACACAGGGAAAAAATCATTTTGTGCAAAAAATTATTCAGATTTGGGGTCAAATTTGGTATGGAAAGAGAGCTCAAGCTCCTTCATATAGTCCATCAAACATTTTTTTACCTCTTTCACCACCTGCAGTATAAGCAAAGCAATCCCTTTCATATCCTCCAAAGTTTCTTCTTCATTGAACCTTATCAGTAGTCCCTGGAGTTCTAATTTATATCCTATTACAGTACTACATGGGAATTAAATTAACAGATGCCAAGCCAATTGCCCAGGAAATTTTAGCAAAATAGTCTTTGAAATTTAGTACAAGTGGAACATGCACTCACAGCAAAAATAGAATAATGTAGATTTCTTTAGAAACTCTGGCAGGTTCATGATTTTGTATATTCTATTCTAATCTAGAAGTGGCATAGACACAAAAGTATATGAAATATTTATATTACCCTTATGAATGAAAACAGAAAAATACACAAAGCAAGCTATACACCTGTAGTCAGGTTTCCTTCATTCAGAAAAAATACTAAGTGGCAAACATCTAACAAACATATTTTTTAGGATCTGGGAGAAAGACTGTATTTTTTTCTTTACTTTCAAAGAAAAGGACTTGGCATATGCCTGTTTTTTCTGCTCTGGAGAAGTGGAATGGCTGTATACTTTTCTATGGAACCAGCATGCACAGTGTACTTTTGACTCCATAGAAACAGCATTTTAAATGTGGATTAAATTAATAAGCCTTTTAAATTTACGGAAACTAATTCTTAAGAAGCATCAGGGCCAGCCAAAAATGAAGAATGTTCCTGCAAATCAGAAAATGGAGAACAAGCTCCAAGATTCCTGCAGCTGTTTTTTGAATGGTTTATAATGTCAGGGAAGACCTTCTCTTCATTCCTTAAGAGTTAAATTCACTTAAGCAAGAAGCAGCCTGAATCTTTCCTACAGAGGCATCTTTATGCATAACTATTCAAATCAGGAGTAATACTTGAATAGACCAAAGGCCTACAATAAAGTTAAATCTGGCTATTTTCCTTTTTCAGAAAATCAAAATTAATATGAAGGGTTGTATTCCATTATTCAGTGATGTAATACAAACGGAGACATTGCAGTGAAAAAAAAGTTAAAACCCTTAGGAAGAAGAGAATCATTGCTGACGTAGCTACTGTAGTTATGGATCACAACAGAGGAACACAGAGAAATCCATAACTGCAGCTCAAATGTAAACAGATAAGCTCTGACAGGAATTGTTTGAATGCTAGAAAAAATACAAATGCCAGACTACAGACTACAGTACCCACTTACTTGCAGCAGAAAAAATAACCAAGCCCACATTTATTTACTTGTAAGAATGATTAAAACAAATATGAGCAGAACAAATTTAACATTGAAAAAATCTGCAATTCAAAAGTTATGAGTCATTCCTCCAAAACCTCATCATTAACAATAAATTACAATACATTTAGTTGTCAATTTTTAGTTCAGCCTATGAGGGAAATTGCATTAATTTTTCGATCTTTTTTTCCCCCTCAGACTGTAGGGATTAGAAGAAGTTTACACACATATGTATAAACAACATGCATGCAAAACAGGCATCAAAGAAAAAAAACAAAACAAAACAAAACGCAAGGTATCAGGAGACCTAAAACACACTCAGTAGGCCTGTGATGAGTACCATTAAAAAATACCAGAAAAACAGAAGGCAAGAAGACTATTTCAAACTTGGTCCTTAAAGCACACATCAGCCATAGGACTAGATGAAAATGAGCTATTTTGGCAAGAATTAAATCTTCAGGCCTGGAGATTCACTCCCACTCCATCCCAATCCCATCAGGGCAATACAACTCCACCCTTTCCTGTCCCTCTTTTTCTCATCTGATAAAGAAACCCAGATGCAAAGCCAGGCCTCAGTGGACCCCAAAGTCCTTGAACTGCTGGATGGGGAACCTCCCCCCAGTACTGCAGCCTCAGCTCAGCAGCCACGGGCTCAGTGAGCCCAGGGCTGAATGCAGAGAAAGCCCCAGGGTGATCTGCAGAGCCCTGCAGCCTCCTGAGCTGGATTCTGTATTGCTGACATGCTACCAGCATTCACCCCAGGTAACAGTGAGGATGCTCATGTCTCAGATGCCCAGGCTCACTTGTGGCAGCTACATATCTGAATGAGATTCAGCATTTCCTTGAAAATGCACACCCCAGCACGTACAAGTCAATTTATTCATTCTGCAGAACTGCCACAGGTTCAAAGCTCTATGTGGAAATATATATATCACCAAGATCAATAGTGATGCCTTTTATATATCTGAGCCCTCCAGCTCCACAGCTACTGCTTAGGCATATATGAAAGATGAGAAGGATAGAAAGGGTTCAGGTTCAGCTTGATGTGCCAAGACACTGGAAAAATCAAACAGGCAGGTCTCCGACTCCAAAGTACTTCAGACATTAGGATATAAACTAAACAAGTTACTCACCATAACATCTTCTGAGCAGTCTTAATATTTAATCCAAAGCACTAAATCATTCACCTAGTTTCCTAACAGTCCAGAAGCATGGAATTGTTTGGGCTGGAAAAGACCTTTAAGACATCAAGACCAGCCGTTAACCTCCCACTGTCAAGTCCACCACTAAACCATGTCCCTAAAATGCCTTAATGCCAAACACAAGTACAGCCAACAATAGAGAATCATAGAATCATAGAATTGGCTGGGTTGGAAGGGACCTCAGAGATCATCAAGTCCAACCCTTGATCCACTACCACTGCAGTTACTGGACTATGGCACTAAGTGCCACATCCAGTCTCTTTTGAAATATCTCCAGGGACGGAGAATCCACTACTTCCTGGGGCAGCCCATTCCAGTGCCTGATCACCCTCTCGGTAAAGAAATTCTTTCTAATATCCAACCTAAACCTCCCCCGGCACAACTTAAGACCGTGACAAGAGTTAACACTATCACCCATAGCACTCACCTAGAAGAGGGCTGAAAGGTCTCCTGACTTTCTGAATTGTCTTTGTCAAGTTACTCTTCAGCTGAAGACTTTTCATTGCTAACATTAAACTGGGACTTGAACATTTCAAGATACACAGAAGCAGGGTACTGCTTCAGTAGAGACTGCCTACTGCAGACTACATCTCAGCTCTCTGGCTGCCACAGCCCCTTCCCAAATAGGTAGCTATTAGCTCTCCATCTGAAGAGAAGCTTTGAGAAAAGGAGGGCTACTTCCAGCTATAAAGTCTGACATCTGTTTGCAGCCAGCTTCAACCTTGCATTGGGGCTGTAAGTGAAATAATTCAAATGCCACTTCCCACTGAGATATCATTTTCACTCCTAAAGAAAACATTTTCTCCTCATTCCACTGTTAACCTTATTAAGACTGTGATTCCTACTCCAGTCTTCTATATGTGCACACTCTAGCATTACTAGACAAAGACTCATAAAATCAAGGTAAGTCTTTTTTTAAACTGTCTGGCAATACCCCAGTGTGGTCTGGGGTGCCAATCACAGAGCCACAGAATGAAAGAATCACAGAATGTGAGGGGTTTGAAGGGACCTTGAGAGATCATTTAGTCCAGCTCCCCTGCCAGAGCAGGATCACCCAGTGTAGGTCACACAGGAACACCTCCAGGTGGGTTCTGAATGTCTCCAGGAAGGAGACTCCACAACCTCTCTGGGCAGCCTATGCCAGTGCTCTGTCACCCTCACAGTGAAACAGCCTTTTTGGATGCTTATACAGAACCTCCTATGCTCCAACTTGCACCTGTTACCCTTTGTCCTATCATTTGTCATCACTGAGAAGAGCCTGGCACCATCCTTCTGACCCTCACCCTTTACATATTTATAAATATTAATAAGGTCACCCCTCAGCCTCCTCTTCTCCAAGCTGAAGAGACCCAGCTCCCTCAGCCTTTCCTCATAAGGGAGATGTTCCACTCCCTTGATCATCTTTGTGGCTCTGCACTGAAATCTTTCAAGCAATTCCCTGTCCCTCTTGAACTGAGGGGCCCAGAACTGGACACAATATTCTAGATGCAGCCTCACCAGGGCAAAGTAGAGGGGGAAGAGTACCTCTCTTGACCTACTAACCAACCCCCTTTCTACTGCACCCCAGGATGCTATTGGCCTTGGCCACAGGGGCACATGGCTGGCTCATGGTCATCCTGCCTCAGGTCCCTTTCCTCTATGCTGCCCTCTAACAGCTCAGTTGCCAACCTACAGTGGTACATGGACTTGTTCTTACCTAGAGTCAAGACTTTACACTTACCCTTGTTTTATTTCATTAAATTTCTGAACCCCCCGACTCTCCAGCTCTGTCTAGGTCTCTCTGAATGGTAGTTCAGCCTTCTGGGGTGTCAGACACTCCTTCCAGTTTTGTGTCATCAGCAAACTTGCTGCCAATATGCTCCGTTCCCTTATCCAGGTCACTGACGAACATGTTGAACAGTTCTGGTCCCAGTACTGATCCCTGAGAGACTCCACCAGATACAAGACTCTGTCCACAAGTCTCCAACTTCTTGCCTTTAACCAGTTCACAATGCACCTCACTACCTGATCACCCAGACCACGTTTCCTTAGTTTAGCTGCAAGGATGGTATGGGAGATGGTGTCAAACGCTCTTCCAAAATCTAGACCAACCACACGCACTGCCCTACCATCATCTATCCACATGGTTATATTCTCATAAAAGGCCCCAGGTTGGTTAAACATAGCTTCCCCTTGGTAAAACCATGCTGAGTGCTCCTAATGAATTCTAGTCCTTGATATACCTAGAGACAGTGCCAAGGATAAGTTGTTCCATCACCTTTCCAGGGATGGAGGTGAGGCTGACCTCGGTCCTCCTTCTTACCCTTTTTGAAGGCTAAAGTGTCATTTGTTTTCCTCCAGTCCTCAGGCACCTCCCCTGTTCCCCACAACTTACTAATGATGATGGAGAATGGCCTAGAAATTACTTGCAGCAGCTCCCTCAGCACCCAAGGGTGCATCCCATCAGGTCCCATCGATTTATGAATGTCCAGATTGCTTTTCTGATCCCTAACCCAGTCCTCATCAACCAAGGCACACTCATCCTTTACCCTGACTTCCTCTGAGGCCTCAGGGGTCTGGGGCTTCTGGTTTCCAGCAGTACAGAAAGAGACAAAGAAGGCATTCGGTAACTCTGGTCTGAGGAGAGAGAACATGCCTTATTCTCAGCAGGGAGCAGTCTCAAAAGCAGTGTGGTCAAGACCAAATGATGTCTGCTCCCCCTTATGTTGTACAGGACCCTAAGCTGAGTTCTGGGTAGTGCAGAGCAACACCTGCCACAGAGCAGGGTGCACCAAGCAGTGCAAGGAAGCCACTCCATGCCACATACTCCACTCTCGCTCAGCAGTGGGGACAGTCTTAGTGACACCTGATGAGCCTCCTCACATTTGCAGGCAACTCATTTTCATGAGATTTTGGTTCACTTCAAAACCCACGTGATGGTGGAAGAAAAGAATTAGCATGTTTATATTGAAAGAGAAAGTGCACCACTGCAGCTTCTATTGGATGAGAACAAAATATGGGTAAGTCATAGAGGAAACATGGATGATACTTATTTCTCCTTGCTGCATTTGATTCACAATTACATTAAACCAGGATGTCATTCTTGCCCTTAGCAGGAATTCAAAAATTCCCCTCAAAAACTAAGCTTGATGTGACTCCTAAGTATATTTCTCCATGACTCAACACATGACCATAAGAATCATAGAATCATAGAATCATAGAATCATAGAATTGGCTGGGTTGGAAGGGACCTCAGAGATCATCAAGTCCAACCCTTTTACCACCGTTGCGGTTACCAGACCATGGCACTGAGTGCCACATCCAGTCTCTTTTGAAATATCTCCAGGGATGGAGAATCCACCACTTCAGTGGGCAGCCCATTCCAATGCCTGATCACCCTCTCCGTAAAGAAATTCTTTCTAATATCTAACCTAAATTTCCCCTGGCACAACTTAAGACCATGCCCTCTTGTCTTGTTGAAAGTCGTCTGGGAAAAGAGACCAACCCCCACCCAGCTACAGTCTCCTTTCAGGGAGTTGTAGAGAGTGATGAGGTCTCCCCTGAGCCTCCTCTTCTCCAGGCTGAACAGCCCCAGCTCTCTCAGCCTCTCCTCATAGGGTCTGTGAAACTCAAGAGTGGTCACCTTCTAGATAACTAGAGTCAAGAATCTAGAAAATTAGGATTTAATTTTTGTGGTAGATGTCTTTGGTCTCCTTTGGGGCCACATACAGCCCCAGTCAAGAATATCTGCTCAGATGTGTAATTTTGTCTGGTAGGTATCCAATCTCAGACCTGAAATGCCTCAGATGCTCTGGTATCATGTGCAACAGGCATTGTGTATGAATGGTGTCTTAAAGTACATAACTTTACTTTTTTATGTATTTTTCCTCTTTGAGACAGTGAGTTATATAAGCAGTAGTTTTGGTGATTCAGACAGTCTGTTAGAAAGTAGAGACCTCAATTGCTTTCTTTTTAAACTCATACTTGTAAATTAAGAAGCATTTCAAGATTAGGCATCAGTCCAATTCTTTTTATCATTTAGTATATTATGCTAATGAGGATGCTGTTTCTTTAATTATCATTTGAAGAAAAAATTGCATTCAGTCCCTTGATCTTCCTTAAAACCATCCCCATGCTTGATTCCCCCACAGGCTTTTAATCACAGAGCTTCAATGTGAAACTGCATTTCAGAAAAAAATCTCCTGAAAACTGGTTCACTGAGAAAGTTTAAATTGTTTTCTCTCACCCAAGCTATATCCTCTACCACTTGGCAGCTTAGGAGGAAGGACTAAGGGACTCAAACTAATATTAGCTTATGCACTGAATGCAGCCTAATGCCAAAACCTATTACACTGCATGCGTAATAGATCCTAAATGCCAGGTCTTGCTAGATAGAGGTAGAGAGACAACTGAAGGGAGTTGCAGAATAATACTGTCCTGCGACACTTTACAGTAGAACTCATTAAATCCTACTTTAAAAGCATTTAAAATACACATAGCAGCAGCTGTTAGCTTTGTTGTGCAAAAGTAACCATAAATTATGTTCTTGAACATTGGTTATTACTCAGATGACCCTTAGCCATTCAGAATCATAGAATCATTTTGGATGGAAAAGACATTCAACAACATCAAGTTTCAGTGTGGTGTTATTTGGGCTGACAGAAGCTCCTGTATCCCAAACCCTGGCTTGGTAGGAGCCTGAGCCCCACTGGGTGTACAAACTCCCCCCCTCTGGCAGTGCTTCTCCTGTACATCTGATCTTGCTCCACACCACCCTCATGCTGCCAAAATGGTGCACAGCTTGCCTGTGCAGGCACTAGGTCAGGGGCCCCGTGTCTTCATCACCCACCCTGGAAGTGGCCCTACTTGGGGCACACTTGCCATGGTACCTCAACCTCACTTCTCCCTGGGTGAGGGTGGGAGACAGTGCTGGCCCTAAACCTCATCTACCCCACCACACACCTAATGCAGTGCCAAGCAAGGGCCATCATCAGTGCATGTACCCTCCTTTGGGGATGCAGAATTGTACAAGTTTTTCTTCTGAGGGCAGAAAAAGAACATTTTCTAAGTCATCTCTGGATTAGCACTGGCTTCAACCTCCAAGGAAGGCTCAGAACATCCCTGACATTCAGAGGGGAGGTTATTGGCATTTCTTGGTTTGAGTAGCAGCCACCTTTGAACAAGCCTTTTGATATTTGCTGCAGCCCTGACATTATTGATGCTTACCAAGTTAGTGTCTCATGGCAGCTGAGCTGCACAAGTGTGATTCACAGGCATGCTGGGGACAAAGGGCACTCCTCCAGGACAGTACAAAAATAAAAACAAATTGGGTTTTTTTAATGTTTTAGAGCACACACTGCAATAACTAAATAAAATGTGTATTCTGGTTATGTTGTATCCTTTTAGAGTTTAACTGCAGCATATTTCAGACTATGCTGTCATTCTACACTGAAACTCTCAGTTAAGACATGAATTGCACTAACATCTTGAAGCAAAATATTTACAAACAAATGTTCTGACATCTCATTTATCTGTTTTGCCATAAAATTGGCTTATACATGATTAATTATGAAAAATAACCACAGCATGCTTTCATGCACTTTTCCTTTGAAATCAAGGTCACACTTTGTTTTGAAATTCAGAAAAACAGTATGAATAATATAATTAACATATCAGAAGATTCTTTGCAAGTAACTTTATTTAAGCAGGCTAAACCAGAAGCTTATGAAGTTGTTGCTATTCTGTCATTGCAGATCATTTCTTAGCCCTTGTATACAGCATCTATTCTAGTTGACTAAACCTTTGTACTGAAATGTGCTTGGAGTAGCACCCCTCATTCTAAGCCACACACAAAAAAAGTGTTCTTGTTCCAAAGCATTTATAAGCTGATTCCTGCTCTGTGGACTCAATGCCACCTGGGATGCTGCTCCTTAGAAACAATTCAGTAAGGGTGTGGTTTTACATAGGAAAACTAGTAACCTAGTAACTAGTAACCATTGAGTCACAGAATTATTTAAATTGGAAAAGACCCTTAAGATCATCATGTAATTGTTAACCCAGCACTGCCAATTCCACCACTAAACCATGTCCTTAAGCACCACACCTACACATCTTTTCAATCCCTCCACAGGTGGTGATCCAACCTGGGCAGCCTTTTCCAATGCCTAAAAACCCTTTCAATGAAGAAATTTTTCCTAATATCCAAACTTAAATCTCCCCTGCCACAGCTTCAGGCCATTTCCTCTTGTTCTATCACTTGTAAATTGGGAGAAGAGGCTGACTCCCACCTTGTTACAAGCTCCTTTCACATAGCTGTAGAGAGCAATAAGGTCTCCCCTCAGCCTCTTTTTCACCACTCTGAACAGCCCCAGTTCCCTCAGAGCCCTCACCACCTTCACTGCCCTTCTCTGGACATGCTCCTGAAGCTCAGTGTCCGGCTGGTAGTGAGGGGCCCAAAACTGAACACAGTACTTGAGGTCCAGCATCACCAGTGCTGAGTACGACATCCATAATCCAGCTGAATACACCCAGAGCATCATTCTGCAGCATCTCTACTCAGGCTGCTCAGCTGCTCACATAATTTTGTGCTAACCACAGTAGAATCCTGGGAGGTGCAGGTCTCAGGCACCTGGATGCGACCAGCTCATACAAGCCATTTTCTGTCTGTAAAGCTCCTCACAAGCCTTCATCCAGGCTAGATGTGGGAGTGGGAGTCTGTTCTGGTGACAGACCACATGTTGACAAGTCACTTGCTTCAAACAGTGAGAAGTTGATTTCTACATACGTGCTGTTTTAACTTTTAGTAGTGATCTGAGTAACAACCATTTTTTAGGATGATACTTCTTCACAGAGCATAAGAAGACCCTTGAAATCAGTTACTGTCCTTTCCCTCTACACATCTTTTGGTGCTGTCCAAAGCCATCCTCAAAGTCAACTACAGCATGAAGTTGCCTGCTCAGCAGCTCCTTCAGTCTTGCAAAAGGCCATATGGACTGGGAGCTGCTGACTGTAGAGGTCTGACTGATAAATAAGAACCTCCCCGTGCCAACAAGAATTGTCAAAAAACTGGGTGTGTTGCACAGCTAGAAAGAGAACACAATGCTTTCACCATCCTGCTGATATTTGAACAGTTTACTTCTTAAATAGGGCAAACAATTTGTTCCACTGAAAGCTTGCTTAGAACTGCAGTGCCTGGGCTCAATTTCAAGAGAAATTAGAATTGCCTTTTTCAAAGAAGCTCAATTCTATGAAAGGTTAAGGAGGTAACAAACAAAACACATTATAAAAATCACTGCAAAAAAGCTCTGTACTTGACAGCAAACAAGTGTGCAGAAGAAGAACCTATGGACACTGAATGTGCCAAAAGAAAAGCAGAATCTGAAGCACTGGCAAACCACAAGCTGAGACAGAGGCTGAGGTCTGCTAGAAATCCATCAAATAAGATAAGGGAACAGAATGGGGAATTCCTCAGGCCTTTGTCCTTGGAGTTACGGAAAAACATTGTCACACTGAATTTTATTCTAGCAGAGTCTCTTTTTCAGGGTGAACCACTTGACTAGTAACACTTGGGGAAACTCTGCAAGTTGTAGTTCATTTCTTAATACAAAAAGCAGCCAAGTCTCCTCTGTATTCCTGCTGGATAAGGGTGAACCCTTTAACTAGAAAACTGTGATTCACTATAGGCCAAGGGCGATGCTCTGATTTCTGATGGATTTCAATTGGGAAACAATGTGCAATCTAAACTAATATTTAATTTACCTGTTTGGATATTGTAGAAAGACAATTTCTCAAACATGAAAACAATCATGAGCAAAAAGGAGCAAAGGAAAACAGCCACACACAAAAATATAAGAAAGACCTGCTCAGGGATGCTTTATTACATGCCTGCCTCCCAAAAAAATTCACTGTGCTACAACCATGAAAGGAAGTGTTTTTCGTTGAAGCATCCTGGCTAAGGAGAGTGACAGCAACAGCAGAGAAATCTGTAAAACAAATCCAAAGTACATAACAGATGGGGAAAAAACCCACACTGATAGCAATGAACACAAATTAACACTGCAGAAATGCAATCAAATGATGGAAGGAGATAAAAACCAACAGAAACCACATAAAAAAGCTATGGTGAGGTTTATAACAATAGGAGCTCCTCCCTAAATGAGACAAGAATAAGGGAATGCCAAGCAGTGGCTTCAATAACTGATCACTCCAGATAAAAATTATGAAGTAAGTCTGAAAAAGACAAATGTATTTGAGAACTACTATTCTGTGCTCAGAAAGATGCAAAACACTATTTTCACATCTTTCAGTGCTACTGACATACCTCAGTATGCCATCAGGATGCCTCAGTGCCATCAGGAACTGGAGAGAGCTTTAGAAAGCTCCCAGTTAAAACATTGTGTTCAGGAGTAAAAGGCAGATGTACCAGTAAGGTTTGATTCAGTAACTGCTTTCAAAAAATGTAGAAACACTAGGAGCTCCTGGTGCCTGGAAAGAGTTAATCTCGAATCAGTGTTTAAAAGAGTTAAGTGGGATAACCTAATCACCTATTGAACAGTCAAGATGACATCAGTTTGCAACAGTAGGGAAAGGTTACCATGGGATACAATCAATAAGGCACTGAGAGACAGTAGCATAATTAACACCAATCAACACAGCTGTATGGAAAATAGGCCTGGTCATGTAAATCTGGTCATTTGTATGCAGTTACATCATCATTTGGTAAGAGTAGTGTGCTGACAGGACATATTTCTAGTCTTAATTTCACATTACACAGTGATTTAAAATCCTGCTATACATAAAACCCCGAATTAAAAGATTCACCATACTACATTAACACAGCTCATAGTAAATTAATTTCAAAAACGAAAGGGAGAATCAACACCTTGATAACAGATCCCTTGTTGGTCCTATAGGAAAAACATGAGGTACATTTGGGAGCTGAAAAGAACTCCAGACTGCCTCAAAAGGCAAGACACATTAGTTACTGGAACAATTTACCTTTGCCATGGTACACTCATAATGGCATCCTTTCAATCACAACCTTGATCTTTTTCAGAAAAATATGCTAAATAAAGAAAAATTAAGGGATCACTGCTGATATAGCCTGCATTTATTTGACCTGCACTGAGAAGGCAGTAAGAATAGATATTCATGTGGCCCCCTCTGGTCTTGAATTTTTTAAGCCTAGAAAACAATGACCCAGACATTATTAATCCCTCTCAATTTAATGCAATAAGTGAATCATGCTTAATCCATCTGATACAGTAGAAAGTGTCTTGAGTACTTCTATGGGATTTCAACTGTAATCCAGTGTTAAATTACTGGATGACTTAAAATATTATCAAGTCACTTCCCTGGATTTCTGATTTTTAGCTGAAAGCAGCACAAATCTATCCCTTCTTGAAGCATCCCATTAGCTGTTTGCATAAATACAGAGGCATGTTATCAAACTCATGATCCACAAATTCCTGTGCAGACCTCTCCTACCTATTCCTTAAGAAATGCTGTTTTGTTTTCTTTTTTTTAAGTAATGCTATCAGCACAGTACCTCCATGGCCTGTCAGAATGCCTCCCATCAGGTACAGCTGCAACTGGAACGCACTGCAACTTAACACAAACTTCTCAATCAGGGTTATTCTCTTTTATACCCATCATCTTCCCACATAGTTCTCTAAAAATTTATTCTCTCAGGTTTGCAGCAAGTGCTTAAATTGCAGAACAAACCCCGACATTTCTTCCTCTATTCAAGATCTAATTCTGGCACAATTGTCCCCTTCATAAGCTGAACATCTCTAACACTCATCACAGAGTAAATTCATTTCAAAGATTCCCAAAGTTTTTTTCCAGCTGATGGCCTTTTGTTTCCAATCCTTCTAGCCATAAGTAATCAAAAACTTCAAGCTGCTTCTTACAAACCTTACTTTGAATATCATTGACATGTTGGGTCAAAAAGGAAGAGAACATTTTAGTGAAACAAGGACTCAATACCTTCTAACATTGAAACAGCATACTTTATGGAAGAAAAAGTTTTAATGCAGCCTTTTGGAGAGCACAGTACTAAGAAAGCACTTCCTCTACTCTTTTCCATTCATCAAGAGGACAGTAACTCGTTCAGTTCAATCACCTATATCAAAGCCAAAGCCACCTCAACAAGTGACTGAGCATGGCTGCTGCCAGACAAACAGCTTTAACTTGGGTAAATGATGGGATATTCCTCCACAAACTCCTGTGACCATTCAGCTCCTATCTCACAGCACTGTCCCCAAAGGCCTCTGCATTCATTAAGAGTTTCTGGAAACCAAGGAACGTGACATGGTGATGTCTGCTTCACCTTTTTGAGTCCTGCCAGACCCTATAGGCCCCACAGCCTGGGTTGGAGAGGGAGAAAAATGTGATATGGGATTTATTTCCTACATTGAGAGCTGAGATGGTAGGGATGTCCTTGCCAATTACCTGAGTTTTCTTTCTCTTTGTTCTCACCTGCTTTGTGCCCTCAGTCTGGTGCCCACAGTAGTGTCACCCCCTGGGTGCCTCCTCCCTATATCCAGTGCCTGTCCCTAAACTTTGCTGGGGTCCTGACCTTCTCCCAGTGCTGGTTGCTCTTACCAGAGGTTTGACTCCAGGTTAGATTAGGTTCATGTCCCGCCAAGGGAAAGAGCTCCATTTATGCCAGGTTCCTGTCTGAACTACTCCAGCCAGGCTGTTCTTGAGAGACAGAACCAGACCTGGCACCAGGATATGCATACTCAGGGAGGCATATGCTGGGCTACAAGGCCACTTGTTCTTGTTGTTCCTCCCCATGGCTGCTCATCCAGCAGGACATATTAGGCTGTCATACCCTACTGATGCATAGGGAAAATCAGCTGTGAGCCTGTTGTAAAACTGAGGACAGTGTAAGACCACAAAAGCAGGCTTTGTTCCACCATGACCTGGTCATCACAGAAAAAGCACCCTCAAAGCTCTGGTTTTATTTATTGTGTCCAGGGTTTGGCAGTCCCCTACACAGTAGGCAGCCCTCCAGAGCCTGCAGTGTCCCACCTCGAGTTTCTTTGGTCATTTGAGGCTTTGGGACCATTGTCAGACTGTCACTGATGGACAGTCAGAGAGTCAATGCCCCTAGTCAAGTGGCAAATACTGTAACTTGCCAGCATAGCTGTCATTTTGTTTTTCCAGGTAAAACATCATTGCTGATCTCACACAGGCTTCAGCAAGAGTTGTTATTGCTTACAATTGAACACTACCTCATACCACTACAACAAAACTTTACCAGGACCCATATCACTGTCATCTCCTAGCCTACAAAGTTATGCCTTCCCAAGCATGAAAGATTTTGAGATAATAGGACAATATTAGAAGACAAAGTAACCAGATTTTATTTAGATAATAGTACATTGGTTTAGATACTCATACTTTCGATATATGTTATACCCACCAGACAAAAATCAAAAACATTAGAGAAGCAAACATCTATTTTTGATTGATAATCTTCCCCCCAGTAAAATTCTTATAGTCTGCTTTGAAGTCACCTTTATCTCCATTGCTTATACAATTGTCAGAGGCAGTTTTCACTTCATTGGCTAGACGGGTACTAATATAAAAATCAAAGAACTTGCAGAAGAGTTCTTTGGAGGCAAATACATTTTAAAGATTAAATCAGACATTATTAACACAAGAGACAAACTTACCCAGAATGCTGGAAAAAACAATTTCACTTCCATTAGTGACAGTTTATCCTAGAAGACAGTCCCAGGATGGAAACCTTTAAAAAAAAAGCAAATAGAAGACTCATTAGAATAATGGGACAAGGTAACAAGGCCTTATACCATCAAGCCTTTTGTAATCACAGTGTTTAAGATTAAACATCCTTCTCTTCTGATTATGATCATGTACAAGTTTCCTAGAATTAACTGACAGATAAGATGGTCCTTGTTGGGAGTGAGTGAAATAAAGCAATGCACCTCCTCTCAAAAGGGGAAGAGGATACAAAAATCTTGTGAAACAAAAACTCCACATTTTCAGTTCCTCTTCTGCTCTGGAATATCTTTAGAGTAAGACAATGTTCTCAAGTCAAATTTAGGTACACAAGATGAAAGGGAAGCTCAGATTCAACCCAGTCAGGTTTTAACGTATTTACAGAGATCTCTGTTTTTACAGGACTCTGAACTATTTGACACCTTCTTCCTTCACCACATTTTGCTGGGATAAGAGTGACACATTGCTATTCAGGGAGATACAGCTGAATTTGCTTGTGATGAGATCACCAAGAAAAGTATGGAAGGAAAGAGAAGAAACAAGAAATGGCAAGAAAGATCATCCAGAAAATATTCAAAAAAGGAGCTTCTGAGAGAAGTCAAGAAAATATTGAAGTCACAAGAAATAAACATCACGATCAGAGAACATGTGTTACAATATCAAAGTACAACAGGTCAAGGCAGGGAAGGAAAGAAAGCCAGTCTTGGACGTTTTGAGAGGTCATGAGATGTGGTTTTACCAGTGGCAAAAGGTGTCAAACAGTCAAATCAACAATGAAACTAAAAGATCTCTCAAGTAGGACTGTGACCAGATCATAAGATAACAAAAAAATGTGGAAAGGGTTTAGAAGGAAGGGGGGGGAGTGTGGTGGTGTTGGTTTTTGATGTTGTCTTGTTGTTGTTTTTTTTTCTTTTTGCTTTGTTTGTTGTTGTTTTTTAATATTATGTTATTATGTGTATCTGTATTATGATGGGAAAGGGGCAGGAGATCCTAGTGTGAAGAGTTAGGAGGTATGAGCGCAAGGAAGAACAAGAGGAGGGATGGGACTGTGAGATGAGCAGAGCAGGTGGAGATCAGAAGAGGCCTGAGAACATGACAGCGGAAAAGGCAGAGTCAGAGAAAGAAGGGAGAAAAGGCAGCTGAGGGAAAAAGAAAAGTTTCCTGACACTAAATTTTACCCTTATGATAAATAACGATCAGGTGGGAAAATGATGGATAAAAACCTTAGATGATATAAGAACATAGAAGATAAAAGTGGGATTTTCAGTAAGATGTAATCAAATGGTCTTTTAAGATGTTTCAGTGTCATGAAACTGAGAGTAACTGTTGATGATAAATTCCACCCCAAGGTGGTAAACTCCCAAATCCAAAGTATCTCGCAGAAAGGCATGCACTAATTATAGTGAAGTTTATATTTTATTAAGAAATTCCAGGTATGTCCTACTGATTCCCCCACTTTCCATTACCCAGCAAGGCATGTTGCTTCTTTTCAAATAACTCAGTTAAATTAAGTTGTATGTTCAGCCTCATTAGCTACCATCTCCATTCCCCTGCAGTTTTAATTAGATCGGTCTCTTTGTACACAGCTACCTCCATTCTTCCCCCCTAAACAATCCTGCAACGTGGCTTTTTTCATGTTATCATTCTTCAAATGCTTCTAATTACACTGGAGACAGCCGAGGTGATCAGAGCAGTGCTCTCCCATGGAGAAGGCAGGGAAGGAGCTGCAGCCAGCGAGGCACATGGACCCTTTGGGCAAGGCTCGGGGTATAGATCCTCTTCCACACCGTTTTACCCTCTTTAATCAAGACAACCCATCAACATGACAGGCTTGAGAGACAGGTCAGACCCTCTGCATAAGCACCAAGCCCCAAGCACACAGAGCTGACTTCCCTCAGCAGCCTCCATCCTGCTCTGTGTGTCCCCATGTTGATCCACCACCTCCATCACAGGGCAGGAATAAGGTCCCAGCATCCCACTAAAGTCAGAGGACACAGCAGACCCCTGAATTCATTACGACACCTGGCTGCAGCTGGTATCAAAGCACATACCCTGGCAAGCCCAGGATACTTTGCAGGCATCAGGCCACAATAATGTCCAAAAAGACAGAAAAAAGGCTCAGGAGAACCTGCTCACAGGGTCTGACCTAACCTTTAAGCCATTTTTTTTCAGTAAGTACAGGAGCAAAGGAACTAAGATCATGAGTTGACCCATTTCCTGCTGGCAATGGGGTAAAGGCGGTTGTTTCAGGAAAAAAAGAAAAAAAAAGGAAGTGAGGTGCATCAGCTTTGCCCATAAGGAGAAAAATTGCTTTTTATGGGTAGGATTTCCTCTTTAACCCCTATTTCCACACTATTAGAAGAAAAAAACCTGCAAATTCAGCAAGTATGGCTGTCAGAAGGACCCTCAGAGCAAAAGCCCTCTGCTCCACAGTTACCCTGCAGCCCCAGAGGAAAGTCTGGGGAGCTCAGCACTGTTCTGGGGCTATTCCTGGCTGCCCAGGGTCAGCTGCATGGCAGCAGGGATTAGAGCAACTTGGATTTGTTATGTAAGGGACATGTTGCCTGTGGCTCTTCTCAAATCCCAGAGACATTGCTGTTATGTAATAGGAACAATCAAACAGGACAGCTTTTCCGTGATTTGATTTTTTAAAAGTGCTGAGCAGCTAAAAATGAACATTGAGGGTCTGTCAGACTCACTATTATGTTTTCCATTCAAATCAGTTTAACTTCAAAGCTGCTACAGCTTATAGGAACAGTGACTCAGCTCTCACTTTGCCCAAGGCCTCAAGATTCAGGAGGGTGAAATAAAACCCTTTGTTCACCTTTCACTGGGTCCTCAGTGGAGGGCAAAATTTTTACTTTCTGAACTGAGTCTGAGGGATTTTATGTTTTTAGCATCAGTATCTTGCTGGCTCTATTAACATTACTCACATGAATAAAGTCTAGATCTGGCCCTGAACATTGCTGTGTGGACTGGATGGAGCCCCCTGACACCTGCGCTTTCACCAATATAAAATGCAAGCTCAACTGGCAGAGTCTCCAGAGTACCTTGTCTTCTTAAATTACTGCTGTAAATAATTCTGATGGAAATGCACACAATTTTACATTCTATATCTACACATCCACATCATGTTATTCAAGAAAATATGCACATTAACAACAAAATCTGTTGTTTGACCCAGTTGTAATCCACTTAACTCACATTTGGGGCATGTGCCAAGTGTATCAAGGATGGGTAGATACCAATGTTTCAGGAAGCCCTCGCTGGCAATTTGATCAAGCTGCCATCACATCGAGATTTGCGCTTTGCCCAGGCTGCTTCTGTTTTAGAAACTTACTTCTTTCCAGCTTACTAACTACATATATGAGTTTTCCATTCTTTTCAAATGCTCCTTTAAAGTTTTCTTAGTTTAAGATCTGAAAAGGAATGGAAAAGCACTTTTTTCTTGCATATCTCTGATTTCCTAGACTTTCAGCCTTTTAATGCATGGAAGAAACAGCCCTGTTTGAGTGTCCATGATGAATACTTACCTTAGCATTAAACCCCGAAGCCCTGAGCATTAAACCCTGAAAAACATATCCAGATTGTGACCATAATACAGTAACTCTGTCCTAAGCACTTGCTCCTGACTTCCATGTTTCTAGTCCTGTGCATGAATCATAGAATCATAGAATTGGCTGGGTTGGAAGGGACCTCAGAGATCATCAAGTCCAACCCTTGATCCACTACTGCTGCAGTTACCAGACCATGGCACTGAGTGCCACATCCAGTCTCTTTTGAAATATCTCCAGGGACGGAGAATCCACTACTTCCCTGGGCAGCCCATTCCAATGTCTGATCACCCTCTCAATTAAGAAATTCTTTCTAATGTCCAACCCAAACCTCCCCCGGCACAACTTAAGACCATGCCCTCTTGTCTTGTTGAGAGTTGCCTGGGAAAAGAGACCAACCCCCACCTGGCTACACCCTCCTTTCAGGGAGCTGTAGAGAGTGATGAGGTCTCCTTGGAGCCTCCTCTTCTCCAGGCTGAACAGCCCCAGCTCCCTCAGCCTCTCCTCATAGGATCTGTGCTCAAGTCCCTTCACCAGCCTGGTTGCCCTCCTTTGGACCTGCTCCAGGACCTCGATATCCTTCCTGAACTGAGGAGCCCAGAACTGGGCGCAGGACTCGAGGTGTGGCCTCACCAGGGCTGAGTACAGGGGCAGAATCACTTCCTTGGACCTGCTGGCCGCGCTGTTCCTGATACAGGCCAGGATGCCATTGGCCTTCTTGGCTACCTGGACACACTGCTGACTCATGTTCAGCTTCCTGTCAATCCAGACTCCCAGGTCCCTCTCTGTCTGGCTGCCCTCCAACCACTCTGTTTGATTTCACCAAAATTGTTTCCAGATTGTTTTACTATTGTTCCCATTTTACAGCCTCACTGATATATTGCATCAACAGCTAACCAAATATTCATCATAACAGCAAGTGAAGAACCTCAGATCCCTATGGTCTGGTAGACTGGAAGGAATGCATTCATTCACAGAGCATGGCTGTACCAAGCACACTCGGGAGCAATTTACTCCTGTATGTTTTATCTGTGCACAGCATCTTGCCAGCTCTGCCTGTGCACAGCACATCAGGATCTTCTAGCATGAAGACATCACATGGAGCTCAGAAATGCCTAATACAAAGCTTTATTTTTCCCCCAACACCATCTAATTCTTGTTCAGTAACACTAACATACCATGAGGCGCAGAAATACATTCTTTGGGACTTATCTGGTCCCTTTGAATTTTTCTGGCAGTATAAACCTGAGAATTATTATAGGGATTGCCTTGGACTGAGAAAATCTCAGGTGGCTTAAAGGGTTGTTGTTGTTCCACGTGCCTCATGCAAAACTTGGCAGAGACAACACATGCCAGAGGAGGAAAGCACTATGGGAGCATCTCCGATGAAGTTATCCTTGCCTGCCAGACTGGCTCTGCACCTGCCTTAGAATTTTGTCAAACTTAGAGCACCCTATGGCAATAATAAAAAATACGGAAGCCAACTAATTTCAGATAACCTATCAAACAGATAAAATTCAAAAAATTAGACTTAATAGAGAAATTAATTAGCCCAGCATACATTCTAGATGCTTTACTTTTTAACTATGATTCAAAGGGAAGTCATTCTCCTGGAAGTGTTCAGTGATTATGGCCATGAAGTGAAACCCACAGCTCTGCAAAGACAAACAAGTTATGCCATTCTTCCAGCTCTGCCTCCTATGCAACAGCTGTTTCAGAGAAGTTTTATCTCTGAGCAGAAAAGCCTTGAGGCTCATACAAGGAGCAGCAACCTGCATTACGGCATCATCTTAGTTTAGAGTCATGATTGCAGGCTGAGAGGAGAATCCAAGGAATTTTTTTGGATGATAATCTTGCTACTTTTGAGGATTGCATAAAATCACTGATCTGCAAGTGATGTCACTAACAGCAAAAGCCTGAGAACTGCTGCTACACCAGATGCTTTTGAGGATTAAGTCATTTGCAGAGACTTTTGATGTGGATGCCTCTGCTGGAAAAAAATGGACTTCCCCATCCACAGTCCCCAAATGCTCTGCAAGAGTGAGCCCTCATACTCCTACCAGTTTTTAGTGAGGAAGCTAAGGCAGTGTATCAGACCAATTTTACTGCAATGATACAGGAATATAACTTGAATGTCCTCCCCTCCCAGCCAGTGCATCACTATGTGCTGTGCCACACTTTACCTCAAAAGCAATAATAACTTTTCCTTAAGCAGAAAACACTTCTTGGCCTGAAACATAAATATTCTCTCTCCTCCTCAAGAGTTTTGAACCTGTTTGCCTGACTGCCAGCTTTGTAGCCACTTAATAGAAAAAGAAAATAAAATTATTTTAAATAAATTACTTAGGTGACTGCTTAAATAAAGGCTTTCAGACTGCCCTTTCTCATACTGAAGGCCTGTTTTTCAGATGTTTTGAGTATTTTACAGATAAGCCTTTTGGCTGCAAAATTCTAACCTGGTTCTGTATCATAACAGAGTAATATGGGACAAAGCTTTAATTGGTATAAATCACTCAGTTGTGAAGTCACAGCAATTTAGATCAGCTAATCATTTCCCCTCTTGCTTCCCATCCTACAAACCCTCACTAAGTAGGTCTTTCTCATTAAACCAATGGCAAGGGACACTCAGGTGGTAACAGTATTTGGCTGTACTTCAGAGATGTTTTTTGTGACCTTGGGTGAAGTGCTGGGACATGATGCTCTTCCCAGTTCCCCACTGGAAAATTGCAGAGAGCAAGATATCATCACATAATGGCTATGGACAGAAAAAGAAATAAGGTTTTCAGAAAGGAAAGCATCAAATGCATACCCAGCAACAGAAAGTGGCAGTGTTCCCAGGCTCATGAGGATGCTATTTATATTAGGATAGTGCCAGAATAAGTTATACAAAAACTATGAGAATCATTTTCCTGAAGAAAGACTGATTCAACAGGTTTGAGTTTGCAATAGAAAGTTCAGGTACAAAACAAGCCATCATGCACATCAGTTTTCTGGTTCTTTGCTCCTATTTTTTCCACACTTTCAGCTACTTACAATGTCCTTAACAAAAACTGATTGCAGAAAGTTCACTAAAAGTTCCATTTTAACAAAGCCAGTATTTATATTTATAAATAACTTACAATAAAATGGGATACTTGTGTAGGGAAAGCATTTGCTAAATCAGCTGTGCCTTTTTAGCAAACTTCAGCATTCGGCTAGGGGTGGAGAGGAAGGGATCCTCTTGCACTGCTTGTTGCCAGCATTTCAGCAAACATATTTACTCAGATATGTATTATTATGCCTAGATTTTTTCTCCTCCTTTTTGAGTGTTCAATCAAATATTAATCTGACCACTGTGTATTAGTCTCTACTGAATTATGCTTCACTTCCTCTACCATTGTATGACTCCAGAGAGAGAACACTTTGCCAGAGCCCACAAATGTGGCTGCAATTCTTTATGCTGAATTCTGGTGCTCCCTCCATGAACTCAGGAAATAGAGAATGTACACTAGAAGCTGGAAGTCTTGGTTTTTCTAACTTATTATGAGAAAAGGCTGGTTTTATTTCTTGCTGGCTGTTGAATTCCATGCACAGCCTCTGAGGTGCTGTTGTGCTTTACAGATGTGAAGAGCTGCACTTCAACAGAAGATGTGCTGCTAGCTCTCCTTTCCCTCAGTCTTCCTAAATATCTAGCATTGCTTACTATACCTTAAATGTATTTTGCATAGAAATGCACACTCCAGAAATTTAGGCCAGGAGTTTTAAGCTACTTAATTTTATATTACAGTCACTATCACTAACACAACAGACATCACCCTAGGAAACTTTACCGTAGAAGAAGCTTTGCTGTAAAGAAATTAAAAAATACCTGTCTGACCCAAACCTACACCTGTCATTTGTCACATCAGTAGCCAAATACCTACCTCTGACCTTAAAGAGATAAACATAGAGAAGCCATGGTACCATATCAAAAGCTGCTTCAAACAAACCACGTGAACTCAGACTTGCACAGATTTTCTCAACCCCTCCTTGTCTCCAGTAGTGTTTTCCAAACTCACAGTGCATTGCTCAGAGCATCACTTACAGGATCTCCCATTTGGATATTAAGATAGGACTTTATTCTACAGAAAGTGAGGCGATAAATAAAGCAGAACAAGAAATTAAACCTCATTTGCATACATGTAGCCCAGTGCTACCACTCTCCTGCAAGCAAAGCCTGTACTGCTCCCCCCAGCAGATTGCAGAGATTGGAGACAAGTAGCTGGGTATATTTAATTGCATTGGAAAAGCACAGACTGATAAAGGGTTTACGCAGGAGGAGACACAGAAAAGCCCACATCCCTGCTTGAAATTGAGGATGAGAAACAATAAAACCCACAAACAGTACACTGAATTTAAAGAGCATAGAACTCCTGTATGAAGTCCTACAAACCAAAATAAGGCATTTATGCATCACGTTACATCAGCTCAGTTGCTGCCAAGTGCCTCCTTAATGCAATCATCCATTGCAAAGTTAACCTGTATGCAAACACTTGACATTTAAGTATTTTCCTATGGATACCTTGAGATCCATAAATATTTCTTCTAGTGCTTGACCAACTGAGAAATATTAAATTTTGGATCTTTGCAGGTTTTAACACAATGATAAATGTCAAGGCTTGTGCTGCCTTCCTGTTTTCATGTTCAGACAGACCAGGGATCACTGGCTCCCTAACAGGGGTGCCCACAGGGAGCACCGACTGGTGCCAAGGCTGAGGCAGAGCGCAGAATCCCCTCTGCGCTGCTGTCACCTTCGGGAGGCAGTGACAGAAATCAGGGGAAAAGAAGCCGAGGCAAAGGTAGCAAGAAAGAAGACGCAAGGAGGAGGAGGAAAAGGTTCCCTGCCTCACCTAAACAGAACTGGAAACATCCGACCTAGATGAACAGCTCCTAGAGCAGAGACTTTTTATCCGAGTAGGGAGACGTGGACGCTCTGCCCTGTCTTCCATGGATTTGTTACCTTCCCCTTCCCACCAGAACACCAGCTTAAAATTCTTAGCAGCTGCTTCATCTTTTGCCATTATTAAGAAAAAATCGTAAGAAGCCCTTTAACTCCATGCAAATGGGAGCGTCTGACGGCGGCTCCAGCGCCGTGAGCCAGCGGGTTGCTCTAACGCAGCACTCGCCCCCAACTCGCCACTCGCCCCGAACTCGCCACTCGCCCACGCCGAACGCTGAGCCCTGCCCGGGGGGTGCCCAGCCCGCTCCGGGACCCCACTCCTCGTGGCACTGACACGCCGTTAAGACACTGCTGGCATAAACCAGGCGATGTGGGTCTTTGCCCGGTGCTGCACATAGATCAGCGCTGGCTGGATCCAGCCCATTCGTTAGTATCCTCAGAACTTTTGGCAGAGCAGATGTGATAACAGATACTGCCGATCATAACAACCTGGGCTCGCCTTGCTGTCTCGCCACCCAAACGTGGGGCTTCACCCCAGGCAGGGGAGAGGAGCATCCTGCGGACAGACACCCGCGCTTCCCCCCGCCGAACCCCTTCCCCATCTCAGAGCGCTTTTGCCCCTCTTCCGTCCCCCCATCACGGCGCTCCGAAGGCACAGCCGGGACCCAGCGAGGTGCGTGGACCTCGTGGGCAGGGGGAGCGGAGCGCGGCCCCCGGCACACCCCTAGCCCCGGAGGGAGGGGCGGAGGCGATGAGGGGCAGAGAGAAGGAACCGGCACCCCACGGCGGGGAGCGGAGGCCACGCTGGGACAGGGGATGCGCGGGCGGCGGGGATGCACGATGCTCACCTGACTCCGGGCCGGTTCCGTTGGTGGCGGTGGCGGTGGTGCCACCGCCTCCTCCCACCGTCAGGCCGGGGCGGCGGAGGGCCGCGGGCCGTGTTTATATACGGGCGGGGCGCAGCCGCCCAGCAGCGCCCGCCGCCCGCCCGCGCCCGCCGGTGCCGCCGCCGCCGCCGCCTCCCCGAGCCGGGACGCAGCGCCCCCTGCCGGACAGCGCCGCGCACTGCGCCGCCACCCCCCCGCCCCCGCGGGACCCAGCGCCCCACGGCCCCACAGGGACCCACTCGGGAAGACACGGGCGTCACGACAGAGAGGGAGATACAGATAACACGGGAAGTTCCCGTGACTGCCTGAGTGGGACGCGTCCATCTCTGCCTGTTTTTTCCCGGGCATTGCCGTGATTACGTGGGGAAAGGAACACGCGGGCAGCTGTTAGGTGCTTTGTAGTGGGTTATCGAATGGGGATTTTCCTGGGAATACAGGTGCGGGTCAGCGTCTGCCGAGGGAGATGTAGTGGTGCCTCAAATGACATCAGGCAGAAATGGGACTTGCTTGTAGCAAAGCTTTTCCTTCCTTGGCTGGCTGCTCTCCAGCTCTCCCTCACTCGAAGTTCACTTCTCTTTCACTTTCAAATGAACAAGGGGATGGATGAATGGATAAATAAATAAGTACACAAACAAATTTGCTTTTCAGCAAAAACTGTAATTCAAATGGTAATCTCCATTGCTTTTATTGTTTCAACTCTTGCCGGGGGGTTTTACTAATCTTAGAGAAGGAAGCACTGGGGTAGAGGCAGAGGCTTTTTGCTGCACATTTGAAGCTTTTATCTACACAGACAGCCAGTGCTACAGCTGTCTCTATCAGGATTGTTATATTCCCAACAAGCCAGCTCTCATTGTTTCAATCAGCTGTTAAATTCAGCAGAAGGCACACGATCAGATGGGAGTTTTATGATCTGTGCCTAATGCTGGGCAACTCAATTAATTTTTATGAAGTCCTTTGGGCAAATGCATGAAGGGGGGCAGTGATGGAGTTCCCAGCTCACAAGGCTGACCAGATGCTACACTGCATCCTCCTGCTTGGGAGCCCCCACAACAATACCTGGAGGCACCAGAAGAAGAGCCAGGAGCTCAGGACCTACAACACACCAAGTGTCTGGAAGTCTGGTGAGAGCTAGGTGGAAATGTCTGTGGTCTGCATCGCAGCTCCAGCTTGACCTTTTGGCAGCTGACATCCAGTATAACATCCTGGAAAGAATTCCCTTACCCAGTGCCTGTCTGATCAGGTTGATGTTACAGTCTCATGTGCAGGACAGTCACTGTCACAGGATATATCCTTATTTCCCAGCCATGCAGTAACTTCCTTATTTCTGCCTATGCTCAAACACACTGTGCTTGCATCTGTCTGCAGTTAGAAGTGCCAAGTACCATCCCTGTGGCACCGTAAATTGAGTCTCTTATCCTTAAAAGACCTTCCCTTGAGGTTTGTCTTCCTTGATGAAAAAAACTGTGTTCCCCACCCCCAGCCCCACCATGCTGGACTGAATTCAACACTTGAGTTACAAAAACAATGAAGATAAAGCATCTTAGCTGTAAGCAACTGAGACCATCCCTTTGGATGGTGCAAAGGAAGACCCTAATGAGACAGGCAGTGGCAGGTTTAGCTGTGGTGGCCTTTGGCATGAACATTTTCATCCCCCACCAGCTCTGCCAGAGATTTCCAGCTCCCCACAGAGCAGGCAGGAGAGGAGATGTGGCCATAACTTGGTTCACAATTTAGAACAATATTTATGTTCAAACCCTGAGCTTATCTATATTTAAAATAAGGGGAGGGGGGCCTGAGGAAGTGAAGGAAACCATCCAGCACCTTACCCATTAATCTTCAGAAAGCAGTGTCATTTGTCATATCCAAAGACATCACCATGATGACCATTGATGATGGGGACTTCCAGAGGAGGCAGGCTTTCACTGACCTGTTTTTACATTAGTATTTTCAAGGACCTCCTGGCTGTATCAAAACAGAGACAATAAATGAGAAAGCTCAAATTCATGTGAAATGTTAATTGGACTGACAAAACCTATTCTACAAAAATAAAATCACCTACAAATAGATGTTGGCATTGAATTTCTTCCCTCAATAGAACATTTTTGCAAACAATTACCACTCCCAGCACTTGACATCTGATCATGGAGCTATTGCAGTCATGATAATTCATGCTATTATCACACCTAAGTAAAGCTACTTCGCTATCGAATGTGGGCTCTGCTTTATTTTTAGGTGTTCTACAGAAGTTAAATAAAGTGCTGAAGACAATTCACATAAATTTGTATTTCTCCAGCGTTTGGGAGGTAAATTTGTAGCCCATACAAATGTACAATTGAAGGTTACTTACACAACTCCAACAAACAGAGGGAATAACAAAAAAATTGTTGCTTACGCTATAAAGAGTAAAAAAAGATGATGAAGTAGAAGATGGGTTTATAAATGTAGGCAGGGCAGTCTCCAGCACAGTTTCAAGCACATCTTCAAGCCACTTTGTTGATGTATTTAGGAAGAAACTGCTGCATCTGCAGAGAGGTGGCAGGATAGCCTCACACATAGACCTGGAAATAGAAGGCAGTCAGAAGCCCATGGTTCAGAGCAGGGACAGCCTGGACCACACAGGACAGGATACAGCCCTGGTGGAACTGGAGCATGGAGCAACCACACGTCTCTCCAAGTCTTCCCTCCCTGACTTAAGGGCCTGGGTGGTTGACATGGCAGAGGCACTTTTTGCTGTGCATCCAGGCTTCATCCCTTCAACAAACACCAGGACATCTGGTGGACCACTGCACTGTTTGTTCTGAGGGACATAGGATCAGAGACCAAGCTGGGCTGATGATCATCCACATTGCCAAATTGTTAGCACACTGTGCCAGGGCACAGCCTGGGGGATGGCATGAAGGAGGGACCCTTCCTAGCAAGGAGCAGAGATAGGAGTGGATGACCTCCTACTTCCCACTATGTGGCCTTCCAGCTCTGTCTCAGGAGGTTTTGCAGCCACAGACTTCCCTCCTGACACATCCCAATTCAGCCAATACAGACCCTGTTTCATGCATTAAAACATCATTCTCATGGGCTGCTGCACAGCTGCTGCATTAGTTCAGACAGCATGAGCTTAAAGGATAAAAAAAAAATTAATAAAGGAAACATCTACACACTAATACCAATGTCTTAGTGCCACAGGAGCACAAGATGGAAGACCAGGATCAAGTATTATCCAGCATGGCTGCAGCCAGTCTGTGTCAACAGGCCTCAAGATCAGAGAGCAGCTCCTGGCTCTGTTTACTCTATGGTAAAAACAGAGCTGGTGCAGCACAAGGTGTATTTATCTGAATAAATAAGGAAGGGGCATAATCAGCATTCAGCTTTGCAGATTATCTGGGAAAAAAGAAAGAGAAGAAAAAATACCATCAGTGGGCAGGGAGAAGGGCTGCTGTCAGGATGCTGCCAGGGGCACAACGTGCAGATGCCTGGATCTGCCAGCCTGCCTGCAGCCCAGTGCCCAGCTCTGACTGCTTAAGATGCTTAAGCTACTGTTTCCAGATGGAAATTTTCCTTAGCCTTCCAAGTCTGGCCACCAAACATTTTACCAGCAAAGTGATTAGAATGGAAAATATAAAATTTTTTGCTGTTTGTTTTTCTTGGAGTTTTTGGTTTGTTTTGTTGATGGTTTTTTAATTTAAATAGTTCAATGTAGCCCAATCAGCTGTTTTTATTTAAGCACCATCTTAAACTTCAGTTGCACCTGCTAAAACTCTAACAGTGATCTATTTGTCCCAGCATGAAGTTGTCTGATAATGAATTTGGTAACTTCTGATCTGGAATAGTATAATCTCTTTTCTATTGCATCAATAGTGTCACTTAAACTATTATTGGTGTTATTTATGTGGGACAGCTCTTGTGTCTAAATACCAAGGAGCTGCCTTTGGCTGTGGCTGCTGCTCTTTTCATCAGGGGAGATGCTGGCTTGTCACATCCCCTCAAATAACCTGTGCTGCAAAGGAGTAGTGGAATTCTATATAAATTACAGCTAAACCAATTTATTCTCTCATCTGCAAATGTTGACTAGATAATTTATGAGAAATAAAGGCTCTAGCCAGGGCAAATTTTTCATGTATAGCAAACAGTCTTGATGGAAAAATATCAACTTAATCTATGAAGTCGATTGCTTTTTCATTCAAATAATGAGGACTACCTTGTACACTCAAATTACTAGTGACTGAAAATCCCGCAAAACCAGATTGCATTACACATGCAAACAGCAATAACCCAGTCATTTTTGAGTAGACTATGACCAAGAAGTCAGGATGACTGCAAATATTCCTCTCAAATGGCTTGGATTATTTTAAGCCATGAATTCAGACTCTTCTGGAATCACAATAGTTGCCTCTCTGAGCTGTGTCACTGCTTGATAACAGCAGTGAAACACTGCAGACAGATGATAAAACAGTTTTATGTGAGCTCTTGCAAATGACACCATGGTAGAAATTTGTCCCATGAGACATGAGGAATCCCAACCATGAAGAAGAGTAATTGCAGTCAGATAAAAATGGCAGCCTGATCAACACATCAACTTCCTATCTGAATAAATATAACTGAGCACATTTTCTTCGAAGAAGGGGACTTTTTGTGTGAATAATTTCTACTCACAGTGAGTTAGAATTGCACAATTAAAGTAGTATATAGAATCATAGAATTGTCTGGGTTGGAAGGGACCTCAGAGATCATCAAGTCCAACCCTTGATCCACTACCACTGCAGTTACCAGACCATGGCACTAAGTGCCACATCCAGTCTCTTTTTAAATATCTCCAGGGATGGAGAATCCACTACTTCCCTGGGCAGCCCATTCCAAAGCTTGATCACCCTCTCGGTGAAGAAATTCTTTCTAATATCTAACCTAAACCTCCCCCGGCACAACTTGAGACCGTGCCCTCTTGCCTTGCTGAGAGTTGTCTGGGAAAAGAGACCAACGTCCACCTGGCCACAACCTCCTTTCAGGGAATTGTAGAGAGTGATGAGGTCTCCTCTGAGTCTCCTCTTTTCCAGGCTGAACAGCCCCAGCTCCCTCAGCCTCTCCTCACAGGATCTGTGCTTGAGTCCTTTCACCAGCCTGGTTGCCCTCCTTTGGACCTGCTCCAGGACCTTGATATCCTTCCTGAACTGAGTGGCCCAGAACTGGACACAGTACTCGAGGTGTGGCCTCACCAGGGCTGAGTACAGGGGCAGAATCACTTCCTTGGACCTGCTGGCCACTCTGTTCCTGATACAGGCCAGAATGCCATTGGCCTTCTTGGCTACCTGGGCAAATATATACAGCTTTTACATTTTTTTCCCAGTTTGTACTGAGGAAACATTCCAGTTGAGGGGAACTTAACTGTTGTGATAATCTGAGCAGTGTAATTCTGTGTTCTATGAATTTTCAAGTATTTATGCAGTTGCATACACCTATGTATATATGAAGCCATCAATCTGCTTGTGGGTCTGCATCTCCTGCCTTTTGAGCCACAGAAAACAGAGCGTCCTTAGATCCAGAGCATTCCCATTCAAATAAATAGACATGTCTGAAACAACACAGTGGTCACAACCCAGGAGAACCACATCCCTCCAACTCCTCAGGAAGAAGGTGCGATTTAGAGACTGGCAGAGCATAGAACATGAAAACAAGAAGCTCCAATGTTAAACCTCAAGTGCAGGCTGGTGACTGCCTGTGTGGATTGGGCTGCTGCCATCAGGTGAGTGACACACTGTGCCCACCTTGCACCTTGATGAACATGGCTGGGGAGATCTAATTCTCCAGCCCTTTCCCCCCCTTTCCCCACACCTCCAACCGCAGCCACCGGGCCTGCTCCCTTACTTACTTGCCATAGCCCCACTGTTTGTCAGACCTGTGCCTGAGCCAATTCATGCTCAAACCACTCCAGCCACAAGCAGGACCATGGTCCTGCCCTCCTCCTAATGGTTCCAGCACTTGATGGAGCTGCTCTGGGCCACTCCAGCATTGCAAAAAATTAACACAACAACTAAAGCCAAGTGATTTGGCCTCTCCTGAGTTCATATGTTGAGCTGCATCAGCACCAAGGCTGCAGTGTACCTCTGGGGATGGGGTCAGGAGGAAAGACCTTGTAGCCAACAGCTGTGTGAGCCAAGGGATCCTTGGCATAACAGGAAGTCTTTTTTTATGGGAGTTCGTTTTCTGACAGGTCAATAAACTGAACTGCCCCATGGAGGAGCTCTGTGAGGACCAGCATTGGTACATGGGGTGGGGTGATGAGAGAAGGAATGAGAAAGAAGGAAGAGACATGGAGCAAAGAGAATAACTTCCATTTTTGTCAGAGATGTTTAGATTGACTCAGCTGTATCATGCAGCTCTGATTACTAAGAGGCAGCTGGTCAGAAAACCTTCCCTCCCCAATGGCCAGGCTTGTTCCCTTTCCTCCCTGCACACACGGCTGGAGGCTGAAAAAGGAATGGGGAGGGAAGGAGCAGGTGAGGAGAAGGATGGATGGTGGGACCCCCTGCCTCCAGCTGACACTGGTTGTGAAACAACAGCCTGGGTGTTAAAATGCACAGACCATGCTGCAGGCTGACCTAAGACAGTTGTTAAAATTTCAAGAAAGGGGTTCTAGAGAAACAATCCCTGTGCAACACAACCAGCTGTTTCACCTCCACAAATGAGAGAGCAGAAGTAGCAGAAGTAACAAAAGGAGCTGCAGAATGGAGGGTGCAATGGCACTTGCTTAAGGGAACATTGCACAGCAGCCACATTGAAAGCCACCCAGAGAAACAAGTGGCAAAAAGAAAGGATGTGTAGCAGAGTTGTCCTGTATGACCAGTGGAAGGGGAAGGGAACAACCTGTGCAGAAAGCAAATACACCCCTGCTCAGAAACCATGGGTACCAAGAAGGACCTGGACCTAGACTAAACAGTACATTAAATTTAAGGATATGCACCCACCCAGCTCTCCTCCAGCAACTGAGCAGCATCCCTTTGTGTGTCATGTTCTTATCCATCACTTTGGAAATCCACCATTGTTTGTTCAAACTCCTGCTCCACCAACCATCTTCACTACTGTGTTCTCCATCATTCACCTTGATTGACTTTTGATTCATCTGAGGAGGAAGGAGAGGAGAAGGAATATGTGACTATTAAAAACCAGCAGCAAGAATGCTCTCAGAAATTTTATATCAAGCATTAAGCCTCCCTGGTAAAGCAACTGAGTTCACTGCATAGTGAAGAAATTTTTCCCTTTGAATGAATAAAACAGAGGAGGATCTCTCAGGAATTTAATAAATACAGCTGGCATATACAAGAACATTGTAAAATGATGTAGAGGATGAAGAGGCAGGAGCAGGCTAGCTGAGATGGATTGCCACCCATTGGATGACTAACACTCATGCTTTTCAGGAACACGCTCTTGGTGGGGAGGAGGAGTATGGCAGCAAATGTTTTCTACACACTACCCAAACTAGTGTATAGGTCAGAAGGAACTTCACAGATTTTCCAGGCCTATGATTTTGGTTCCTGAGCCACTGAATGATGCTGCAGGATGAGTGTTAAAGCCAAATGCATCTGCTACTGGAGCTTTGAAGGTTTTTATACTGTTGGGGAGACAGAATGGTTCTGGGGACTTAGGCAGGTCAGCTATGAGACTGCACTGTAGTGAGGCGTTTGTAAAACGGTTCTGAACTTTCCAGATTTGCTGGATATTCCCATCATACAGGTTCCTAGCAATACAACGGTCAGAGTAGGCAGCTCTAAAATCATACCCAAAGTCTCCTCAGCAACCCACTTGTCTGATTTTCATCAGGTTTTTTTTTGCCAGTCAGCAGTAAGAAATACACCCAACTCCTTCCAGCTATCACTGTTTGGACTTGAGATAAATCAGAATGTAGTTTTCATAGAGGAGGAGGAGAATAGTAGTTTCTTGAAGAATGCTATTTTCAGTTAGTATCACTTTTTTCTCTAAGTCCCTAGGATATTCCATAAAGAGAGACCATGGAACACAGAGCACAGCTGAGTCACGGCTGAGTCAAACCAGCATTGCTGGAGCAATTGTAGATCTACAGGCATGCAAATGCCTATCTCTGCAGCTCCTCCTGGGAGATCTGGGAACTGTAAAAATCAAGAATAGATTGAGAACAGGACCACCTAAGCTCTATCATGATACAAGCTGGATTTCCTCAGAGTACATTTAGATAACAGTGCTAAAGAAAAGGGCAGATGTTTTACAGTAGAGCTGCTGTTACCTGTAGCATCCAGCTGCTGTGATTAATTTTCAGGGAAAACTCATTGTATATAAGTATGTGAGGGTGGTAAAAATAGCACAAAGTAGGTCCAGGAGGAAAACAACAGCTGCACAGTCACAGCCAGGAAAGCAAAGGGAACTGATACTCGTGTGGATGCAGAATCATGAGGTTTGTGGAGACATGATTGACAGTGGGGCTTAGCAGCAGCCCTGAATGGCAGGGACCCTCTTCTAGAAAATGATGTTGCAAATGAAGTGTAAGAAGGACAAATTCTAAAAGTGATTCTGACAGGCTCCAAGGCAGGAGAATGATTCAGCAAGCATTGGGCATTTCACAAAATGTTATCACCTGGACATCAGAGATGAACACATCTTCATTTTGAGCACTTGGCCTTGGTCCTTGGTATTGTATTTAACCAAACTCAGCTCTAAGCCCCTCAGAATAAGGGGATTACTATCTCTCTGTGAATTTTGTAAAAATGCTGTAGGAAATGTCAGCTTCACAGTTTCCTGGGTTTGTGCTTAAGGAAAAAGGATTTACTGTGGCAGGCAGGGAATTACCAGCTCCTGACCTCTGCAAAAGCTGAGGCACATGTGGATGTCTATCAAACACCTGAGAGAAAATAGGAGTGAATCTGTACCACTCCAGTCCAAGCATTGTCCTCTTTGCTCAGATGCCCCCTTGTCCCAGCAGAAGCTGTACTAACAGGTTCACCTGTGGGTGAAACAACAGGGCAAGCCTCCTGCAGCCACAGAGCCTGGGAATCCTGTCTTCCCCAGGCTTGGCACCTCCTGCTTGGGCTTCGATTACCTGTTTAATGGAGTGAGGCTTTTGACAAAAGCTTCTCCTGCAACTACGGCAGCTCTAAGAATGACCATGCTGGGGGCTGAATGGGCCAAATCAGGCTGCTGAGACTATTCTGAGCTCCTGTGGCTTCTCTGATGTCTATAAGGAAGTCAAGTCACCTGCGAGCACCCTGGGTACTTGGCTACTGCCTCAACAACATGGGTAGGTGCTTGAGATATGTGAGATTTCTATTTCCTTCTCAAATTTGGCTGAAATGGGCCAAAAGGAACTAGGAATCCAAGAGATTCCAAAGGCAAATAATGTTTTATTAGTTTCCATATGAAAATATCAGCAAGCTTCAGCCCAAGTTTCTTGTATTTCCTTCACTCCGTCTCACCCTGTGAGCCTGATCTTTTGCCACACTGAATCCTGCCTCTTCATGTACATCTAAAAGTGAGGGGACAAGTTTTATCACAACACTTCACATACATTCTCATCACTAACTACATCTTCATAGCAGACTGCTGCCCACTCCACACTGACCATGCTCAGGTACCTGGAAAGGATGATGATACCTGGTGGAGCTCATGGCAGAGGGAGAAAAAAGATGAAGAACCATACTAGAACAGTGTGCTGACATAGGAGCAGCATGGGAGAATATACTATGTATGGGAAAGAAAGGTGGGGAAAAAGAAAAAAAAAATTAGAAGCTCTGGGAAGAACAAAGTCATTGAAAATTCAGAAACTATGAGGAAAGGTTAGGAGAAGGTAAAATAAATTCAGTCTTAATCTGATGCAAATTTGCTTGCAACCTTTTTGCATTATTCAGTTGGAGACCACAGTGCACAGGTATAAAACCTGTGTGCATCTTTCAGAAATTGTTTCCCAAGGAACTGCTTGCTGGGAGAAATACTGTTCATTTCATATGAGAGCTTTCAGTTTATAAAAAGAAATCTCAGTGGCAGATGAGTGGACACCTGGCATTGGTTCTTATCCCTCAAGTGGCCTCCAAGCTAGAAATCAGATTTGAGGTAAACAAACCAACCTGAGCATGCTCATCTTGCTGTTCTTAAAAATGAGTGATATGTATAGTTCCTAATTGCAGTGACATCTGCTTTGTCCTTAATGAGTAACAACTGATAATCTATCTTCCCAAAAAAACTGTTGACATTATCAACATAATCAGAAGTCATTCCAATCTGAGCAGGCAATTAGTAATAATCCCATTTCAAATAAGAAGTAAATCTATCAGAAGAGTAAATATTCATCTGAAGAGTAAGAATCTTTGCGTCATATTTAAATGAGTTTCCTTAATTAAACTGACACTGCAGTTAGTTTATATTTCTGGAAGTGCATCTCTTCATCCATCAGCACATGTTAAAGCAGCCCTCTGAAGTTCTCTCCTTTCTTTATTAAAAGCTTGTGGTATTGAACCAAGGTTTTGTTTTTTGTTTGTTTTTTTTTTTTTGCAGGCTTGCAAGTATCATTATATATAGGCTTGCCCACGGGTTTCAGATGCTCACAGAGAAAGAACTCATGCTTTAAAAAGCTGCACTACTGCTAAGCCTGATGTAAGTAGGGAGAGATATGAATCTTGTCCTGTATTGATCAGCTGTTACCTGTCTGAATATGATAAAACATTCATCACTGCATGCATCAGTACAGATCTACATTCACCTTTGTTTCTTCACTTCAAAATCAGATAATGAATTACGAAAAGGTGAGATGATATTAAAAAATTCAATATTGCTGGTAAGATAGAATTTTATAGCCTATATAAAAAGAAGCAACTCTGGCATCAAATGACTGTGCAGCTGCACA